>NC_045600.1:133473698-133793313 GCF_009762305.2 Zalophus californianus
GCCTGCATGACTCAGCCTCCGACGTAATTCTCCCATCCCCATCGCCCTGCTATTCCTGAAACACACCAGGCACTGTCCTGCCTCCCTGGAGAGTGTGCGCTTCCTGTTCTCTCCTCTAGAGATGCTCTTTCTCCAGATACCACATGTCTGACTTCCTCGCCTCCTCAAGGTCTCTGGGTAAATGTGACCAACCCAGAAGAGGTCTTTCCAGACCACTCTGTTAAAACATATACCACCCACCCCCCCGCCCCGAGCACTCCCAATCACCTTCTTTGCTTTGGTTTTCCTCCATTACACCTAGCCCTCTCTGAACACATCTGTAGCCTGCCCCTGTTGGGATCAGGATGAGATCTCCATGAGGAAGTGGATTTCTGTGTTTTGTTGATTGCTGTGTTCCTGGTGCCTAGAGCAGCATCCGCACATAGTAGGCACTCAACAGAGGAGAAAGGAGGGAGGGAAGCAGAAAAAAAGAGGCCAACCCCATGAAAGACCCTGGAATGTGGCTGGCATGCCTGGCTCACGGACTCCGTGATGGCGAGTAATGATTTTGGAGATAAATCACGAACAGTAATGAACACGTAATTGAAGGGTAGAGAAACTAAGGTACCCGTTGAGTTGTGCTACCTCTGGGTTATCTCCTCTGTACTGGTTTGTCACTGTGCTTCTCTGTGGTCACTCAACTGAAGCTCTGTGGTTGCCTAGTAGTGTTTCTGGAAACATCCCAATAAGGTACTTCTCCAAACCACTCAACTCATCTACATAAGCTAGCAACGAAAGCTGGTTATTTAAAACCCCAACTGCCAAATGAAATGTCAGGAAATCCCCCATGGGGGATTACATGGATGATGAGGTGGTGGGGGGCAATAATCCTCCCATTCAGGATTATTAGTTGCTGAGCATAAGGCCATTCAACCACTATAATTATCCTCGCCTTTAAAAGGGCACACAGCGGACACACAGAAATAACTATCTTCCTTTGAGGGGGCGTTAGGGTGGCTCAGTCAGTTGAGGGCCTGGCTCTTCATTTCGGCTCAGGTCATCTCAGTATGGTGGGATCGGGCCCTGCATCAAGGTTCTGTACTCAGCAGGGAGTCTCCTGGAGATTCTCTCTCTCTCTCTACTCCTCCCCCTGCTTGTGTGTGTATGCTCTGTCTCTCTCTCTCTAAAATAAATAAATCTTTAAAAAAAACCTCCCTTTGATTACCAACTTTTTTAGATCACCAGCTCTGAGTTATCACATTTCCAAACTCCTGATGTACACAGAGTTTTGTGCACAGGCTGTGGATACAGACAGTCCTAGATTTAGATCCTGGCTCTTACACTTACTAGCTTGACGACCTTAGGTAAGCCATTAAAACTTCTGGGCCCTCATTTTGTTCTGGGAAATGTAATGATTAAAAACAACTATAATAACCCTAATAAATACAACCATAATCATAGGAGGGAGTCCATGTTAGGTGCTTATGCCTGCCACATATTTCTGGGCCTGACTGAAAGTGATAATCACACAGTTAATCAAATAATTGTCAATCAAAAAAAAGGGCGAGGTCATGCAAGAAAGCCTGGGTGAAAGTTTGGACTTGCCCTTGAGCCCTATGAAGGGAAGAGAGAGCCCGTCCCACAGGACTTTAAGAATCTTGGCTTCATGGCCTAGGCAGGTTAGCATGTGGGTATGGACGTCATTGGCCCAAGCAAACAAAGCGTGAGTATGTCAAGTTCTCACTTGGAGTTCAATCCCTATTGTGAGACGGATGGCATACCAGACACCATTCAGTGTAGAACTTATCCATTAGCCTTGTGTTCACAAAACAATCTCCTGATTCTATGTGACTTCTCATGTAGGCCAACTTCAGGGAGTCAATACACCCAACGAATTCTCCAAAGTACTTACAGGCCCTGCTTGCTCCACTTTAATGAAGCTGATGCTGATTATGATTCGACTTCCCAAATAACTTGACAATGACACAGTGAGCTGTTTATACCAAAATAAATATTAGAGTCTACATAGTATTTCATTTTCATTGCAAGTGAGTCACAATTTGTCATTTGTATCTTAGTATCATGGGTATTGGTTATCATGAGTTGGTCCTCTGAGCCAGATGGTCACTGGACAGTGAATACAGGTCTTGGAGGCTGGTGATCTTCTTAGAGTCATACTCAGTGACACCTTTGCCGACTACCCATTTGCCTTCCCTTCTCGACCCCCTCTACCTGTTCCAAATATTTTCTCCCTCTACAGATTTCTACAGAAAGCAAAGTAAGGTTAGCATTCAATGAGAGCAAAAGTGGGATATTCAGTAAACAAAGGGAGGGTGATGATAGTGACTGTATAGTCGGGAAAACCCGGAGAGGGAAGGAGAATTTCAGCTGGGCCTTGAAGGATGAGAGGACTTCCGTAAGAGAAGAAGGGAGAAGACAGATGTGAGGCAGATCGATGGAGATTACAGAGCCCATGAGAAGCCAGGAAAGGGAAACAGTCAAACATGATTCACAGGTGTTTCACTGGGGCCACCAGGTGAATAACGGTGATGTTGCTGAGAAACAAGTCTGTACCTGTGAGGGCACTTGGGAGAGACAAAATTCTGTCAAAACAAGTTGAGATCAGGTTTCTGTGGACTATCCAGTATGGTATGAATCTCGGGCCCAAGAGAAAGTCTGGGGAATCCTATTCTCACAAATGCATCCTTTATTCTAAACCTACTTTCTTCCGTTTTGGTTTTAGGGCTGGTTGAAGCATCTACATTGAGACCATTCCAGGTTCCATGTGGCCTCTATGTTCTCACATCCCTTGTTCCTCTTCCCTCTTAATTTTCTTCCTTGCTTTCTCATTCCTTTTCCCCATTACCATAAGCCCGCACCTCACTTGATTGCTGACCCTGGCAGGACTGGAAAAAAACTGGAAGACATTCAGACAATACCATTATTTGAGGTCTTATCCTACTGCTGCAGGCTCAGCCTTGAAGTTGCCCTTGGACATAAAACATGTGAGACAAACATCAATGGGTACTCCGACCACAGATGTCCCTTTCTTTACCCCTCCCCACTCTGAAAAGCTACAAACAAAATCAGCTACACCAAGGCTACTCAGCAAACATCTGATTGTCCTTGTGGTACACCAGGCTTGTCACATGCCAACCCTTTCTTCCCTCATTGCTTCTCCCATCCCATGAAAGTGATTAGTAGCCTGTCCACTATTCATTAGGAAAAAAAAAAAAAAGATGACCCATATCCTAGATACAGATTCACCAACCCTAAAACACACATGACATGGATTCACCAGGACTTCCACCCTCATTGAAAAAAAGGCAGAGAAGAACACATACAGATTTAAAGTTAGTATCGGACTTGGGCTGAAAAGTCTACACCTGTCTTAATCTCCCTGTTTTCAGTTAATATCATACAGAAAGTAAGTTCATTTACAGTATGTTTCTTTCAAAAAAACCCCAAACAATTAAACAAAAAAGTCTGATTTTAATGAAATCATAAACTGAAGAGAACTCACAATAAAGACACTAACAAAAACTATACTAAGCTGAATGCACACATTACTATCATTGATTTCCTCATACACAAACAGTGATTGAGTACATGCTATGTGTCAGGCACACAGCAAGGCCCTAAGAAAACAAAGACAAGTTAGACATGACTCCCCTAGACCTACCCATAGACCAAATTATACAGCCTAGTGGGGAAGATAAGCAAGGGAGTGGCTAACTTCTATGCCATGTAATAAACTCTAGATCCTCAGGTAGTGGGAGAAGCCTACCCAATATGGTGGAAGGGAGCTTAAAAGGCGGATAGGTACAGCAATGGATTTGACCACATGTGATCCTATAGGTCTGCAAACAGGCAAACAAGCAGATAAATGGCACTCAAGTGGCCATGGATCAGTCTGTTTCTACCCTGTACATCCTAGGACATGAAAAGAGAAGCAAAGGATTCATATTTGAAAAAGAAGTTTAGGGACACCTAGCTGGCTCAGTCGATGAATCACAGAATTCTTAATCTCAGGGTTGTGAGTCTGAGCCCCAGTTCAGTGCAGAGATTACTTAAAAATAAAATCTTAAAAAAAGAAGTTTGTGTTCTTTTAAATGGTGAATTAAAAAGGAAAATTATTTAAAATAACTGTATATTCCAAGATTTTTTGCATTTAGCCCAAAGAAGAGAAAGTAACCACTGCCAACCAGCCCCTCAGCACAGCGCACACTTCCCAGCATACATCACACCAAAAAGTTCCTCAAACCTCTACGTCAGGTGCAGCAAAATGCTCACCACCCCCCAAATACCCCACCCACACTTCAGGCCTGTGTCCGCCATATTTTCTCACCTATCAAATCTACACCAGCTTGCACAATGCCTCACATGAACGCCTGTCAGTCCTCATGCACTGATATCCTCCATCTACTAAGCTGCCAAGAGGCAAGGCCTAGATGTTTTACACAGACAGTTCCAGTATCTTCTTGCCTCTTATGCTGCCTTTAGAGCTATACAAAGCTATCTCTTAATACATCATAACTTGAAGGCAGGGTCACTTTCCTATCCATCTCTATTTCTAGTCGTAACCTTTATGGTACCTGAGTTGGAGTAGGTATTCAAATATTAAGTCAGCAAAACACTTCACAGCACTAACTTAAAAAAAAAAAATTATTCTAGGGGCACCTGGGTGGCTCAATCAGTTAAATGACTCTTGATTTCAGCTCAGGTCATGATCTCAGGGTCCTGGGATCAAGCCCTGCATGGGGATCCCCATTCAGTGGGGGGAATCTGCTTGTTCCTCTCCCTCTGTTCCTCCCTCCACGCTCACACTCACTCTCTCTCTCATAAATAAAAATATTTTTAAAAGTAATCTTAAAAAAATTATTCTAATCTGAGAGTGTTAGCCTATCAAAGCCTAGAAACCCACCCATTTTTTCTGATCATTTAATAATGTAACAAGAAGATAAAAGATTAATTTCAGTATCTAATTGTACACATTACCCCTTCACACTGAACTATGAATTATGAATGTCTAATAATTCACCTGATTTATATTCTGATTAGTATAAATACATATTTTAAATTTATAAGCAACAGTAAAAACCACAAAATTGTTATAAAAAGAACTTTATAAAGGTAAATGGTAAAGAAAAAGATAGGTTAAGTCACTTAATGGTTAATGGTGCCTTATCATGTTTCCGAAGGAATCTAGTCACAACATTCTCCAAATATCCATGATCCTTTCCATAATGACACCCAAATATATGACACAATTAAGTATAAATATATGACACACAATATGTGACACCCCAATATATGGCAGGTTTTGGTTCTGAAAGTAAAACCAAAAATCCTGGTTGAATACCCAGGTTTGTATGCAATTATAACAATAACCTGGAATCCCCACAAAAAAATTAACTTCTTCCCTCAAAACTACAACCTACTTTAGTGTCATTGATGGGGAATTAAAACAAAACAAAACAAAACAAAACTGATTAAACCAATCACCACGATTTAGTAATCCGGGGGCTGACTTTATATTAAATTCATTCTAGAAATACAAGATTTGTCTCATAATTGTATTTGACTCTTTTATCTCACCGAAATACTAAAGCTTTGTAAAATCAATGAATCCATAAGAATTTGCATCCTTCAGTTCCTGTCTTTTTGTTTTTTTAGAGAATGCAAGTGAGGCTGTACACAGGCAAATGTGCACGTGTGCAAAAGCACATACAAATGCACACACATACATGTGAAATAGGAGCAAGTTCAAACTCTCTGACAGTCAAAGGGAGACACACATTCATACATTTATTAGGAATATTAACATGCATTTTTGTCTACTATGGGATTGAGCAGTGGTGGAGACACACACACACACACACACACACACACACTTAAAGCAAAATGTTTGAGGAAAAGTTATGCTTTTAATTTCTTTGCCAGGGAGATGGAAAAAGGAAAACTCATCCAATAGGGCTTTTAATGTCTTAAAGTATCCCAGAGAGGTTATTTGTAAGAGTTTTAAAAATGCATAGAGGTCAACCCTAAAACGAATGGGAACAGTGGGTGCAATCAATATTGCTTGAATTTAAATTCTTATAAATGACATTCTCTCCATCCAAGCTAACCACAAAAATAACTCTTAACCAAATTTTCCAAGGGCAATGAGTACACTTAGAAAGGAGAAAAACAGAAAAAGGAACAGGAAAGTGTCGAGCCCTGGTCTCACCTCTGGCTCTTCCAGTGCATCCTCTTCAACAGGAGTTTTCTGGAGCAGATCCAAGATGCCATTGCTGGAAGGCCTCCTGTCCTCGGCGGGAGAAGCATAGGCCTCCTCCGAGTCTGTTTCCACCACGTGGAGGTGGCCTGCTTCTTCCTGGCTCCAATCCAATTCTTCTTCAGACTGTTTCAAGGAGTTACTGCTGCTCTTGGGAAAGATCCCTGCTGTCGACAGGCTGCTGGGCACCGAGGTGTAGGATGACTGGGGCCCAGAGTAAGGCCGCCCCTCCAGGGCCAAGGCCTCGGCCTCCAGGAGGTCAGGGACAGAGAGGCTGAGGCGGCGGTCCAGAGAACGCCTTGCTCGTAAGTCTAGGGGCTTGTTGGGGTTCTTTTTCACCCTCTTCTTGCTCAGGTTGATTAACAAAGGCCTGGTCCGCTGTTTCAAAGAGCCCCAGACAGATGGTTTATCCATATCCATGACTGCATAAAGACCCAGCAAGTCACTCCATGAGAGAGCGCCTCTCTACAGGAAACAATTCTGTGGCTCCTAGAAAACACAATATAAGGAAAGAGAACATAAATGAGACTTCTCAGCAGTATCCAAGTACATCAAAGTGTAAAAGATGACTTAAGTCTCACACTTTCCACTAAGTGACCAAACATTCGATTGGTAATGTCTACAAATATTTTTTTAAGCATTTTTAAGAAACTGAATTTTTCAGATTTTTATCAGAGTAGTTACAGAAAAATTCTAGTAATGAATGGAACTATGAGGTTGATGCAAAAAGAATGTTTCATAAGAAGACTGCTTTCTCTGACTTAGTTCACTCAGCGTAATGTCCTCCCTCTGGTTCAGCCATGTTGTTGCAAATGGCAGGATTTCCTCCTATTTATATGGCTAACTCATATTCCATTGTTTATATACCTCACATTTTTTTAAAGATTTTATTTATTAATTTGAGAGAGCGAGAATGACAGAGAGAGAGAGAGCACATGGGGGGGGGTCAGAGGGAGAAGCAGACTCCCTGCTGAGCAGGGAGCCCGATGCAGGACTCGATCCCAGGACCCCAGGATCATGACCTGAGCTGAAGGCAGTCGCTTAACCAACTGAGCCACCCAGGTGCCTCTACCTCACATTTTTTAATCCATTCATCCCTCAGTAACCACTTAAATTGTTTCCTTATTTTGGCTACTGTGAATAATGCTGTAGTGAACAAGGGAGTGAGGAAATGCTGATCTCATTTTGGGAGGATATATATACCCAGAACCATATGATACTTCTAGTTTTAGTCTTTTGATTGTTCTCCATGTGTCTGTATCAGTTTACCTTCCTACCAATAGTGCACAAGGGCTTTCTTTCTTCCACGTCTTCACCAAAACCTGTGATCTCTTATTGGGTTTTGTTTTGTTTTTTGTGTTATGTTAGTCACCATACAGTACATCATTAGTTTTTGATGTAGTGTTCCATGATTCATTGTTTGCATATAACACTCAGTGCTCAATGATAGCCATGTATAGTTGAAATTTGCTAAGAGAATAGATCTTCCACACATACACACAATAGTAACTATGTGAGGTGATGGATATGTTAATTAACTTGATTGTGGTACTCATTTCATAATACAGATATAATTAAATCATGCTGTATACCCTAAATATACATACATACATATACATACACACACACACACACACACACACATAATTTCTACACATACAATATTTGTTTCCTGAGTTAAACTTGGGGAAAAAAAAGACTACTTTCTTATGTCCTATCCAGGGAAAGCAGAGCCAAAAATTACTACCACAATAACAGCATCTTTAATCAGTATTATCAAATAACTGGTACCTTTTAATGTCTGAACCAGGGTAGGCAAACAGTTTCTGTATTAGACCAGTTAGTAAATATTTTAAACTTTACAGGCCACATGGTGTGTCACAATTATCAATTCTGCTGTTTTGGCACCAAAGGAGACATGGACAACACCTGAATCAGTGTGGCTGTGTTCCAATAAAACATTATTTACAAAAATGCAGCAGACTGAAGTTGGACAATTCCTGCTTTAAACTTACCATCTTCCTTTCCAGCATAACAGGTACATTTTGAAGGACAAACACATACTCATGTCAACAAAAATTCCACCTGATATCTTAAAACTTTATAGTAAAATAAGGTTGACTAAAGAGAAAAGCATTTATAGAAGTAAGAGATCTGTTCATGTTGCAATGTACCAAGTCAGAAAAATTGACAAAACTATAAGGGAAATCTCAAGAAATGCAAGCTTCAGAGCCTTAGCTTGAGAATGTATGATTGAAAAGTGTTCCCCACAAAGAGTTCCCATGAATGACAGGAATGCTTCACAAATACGTATGTAATTATACAGAGTGGTAAATGCTATGCAGGAAAGTGGGTAATTTGACATATTACAGATTGGACTCATTAAGTATCAAATCAAAGTCAAATGTGGGCATGCAAAAGAATTAAATTGACCACTTTCTTTCATCATCCACAAAAATACACTCAAAGTGGATTAAAGACCTCAGTGTGAGACCTGAAACCATAAAAACCCTAGAAGACAGCACAGGCAGTAATCTTTTTGACATTGGACATAGCAATATTTTTCTAGTTATGTCACCTGAGGCAAGGGAAATAAAAGCAAAAAGAAACTATTGGGACTATATCAAAATAAAAATCTTCTGCACAGTGAAGGAAACAATCGACAAAACTAAAAGGCAACCTGCTGAGTGGGAGAAGATATTTGAAAATGATGTATCTGATAAAGGGTTAGTATCCAAAATATATAAAGAACTTATATAACTCACCGCCCAGAGAACAAATAATCCAATGAAAAATGGGCAAAAGACATGAACAGATATTTCTCCAAAGATACCCAGATGGCCAACAGACACATGAAAAGATGCTCAACATCACTCATCATCAGGGAAATGGAAATCAAAACTACAATGATATATCACCTCACACCTGTCAGAATGGCTAAAATCAAAACACAAGAAACAAGTATTGGCAAAGATGTGGAGAAAAAGGAACCCTCATGCACTACTGGTGGGAATGCAAATTGACGCAGCCACTGTGGAAAACAGCATGGAGGCTCCTAAAAAATTAAAAATAGATCTACCCTTTGATCCAGGAATTGCACTACTGGGTATTTACCCAAAGAATACAAAAACAGTAATTCAAAGGGATACATGCACCCCTATATTTATTGCAGCATTATTTATAATAGCCAAACTATGGAAGCAGCCCATATGTCCAAGAGGAGATGAATGGATAAAGATACACACACACACACACACAGTGTAATATTATTCAACCACAAAGAAGAAAATTTTGCCATTTGGAACAATATGGATAGAGCTACAGAGTACAATCCTAAATGAAATAATTTAGAAAAAGACAAATACCATATGATCTCATTCATATGTGCAATTTAAGAAACCAATGATCAAAGGAAAGAGAGAAAGAGAGAGAGAGAAAAAACCCAAGAGAACAAACTGATGAGAGAAACCAAGAGAACAAACTGATGGTTACCAGAGGGGAGGTGTGTGGGTAGATGGGGAAAATAGGCGGTAGGGATTAAAGAGTACACTTATCATAATGAAAACTAATAAAAAAATTTTTTTAAAAAGAAAATTATCTGAAGGTCTTAGGGGTATAATCAAAAAAAAAAAAATCAAATTTGAAGAAATAAACCATATTCTAGGTGTCAAGTAGCTCATAGTAGATCCTTCCAATATGAAAAAGAATAGCAGGGTTAGGTAATTCTGATCTGGCCTGTACTTACATTGCCATGTTTGGCTGAGGATAAAATAGGCCAAGAGCCACAAGAAAACACATTTTCTAAAATCAAGGACTCCAAGCCATTTGTACCCAGCCCTATCCTACTCTAGGGCAGGATATTTAGTCATTGGGAAGTCACTGCATTTTGAAGAGCAGCACTATGGAAGTCTACAGCTTTTGCTCGATCACTGGATGACCACCAGTCTAGGCGACAGCTTCTTCCGGGATGAAATGCGTATCTTCCGAAGGTAATGCAGAGATGAAGAGCTTGGGTTCCAGAGACTGATTTCATGATTTGGAATTTTGCTTTGCCACATTTTACTTAGATGTACTATTAGGGGCAAGTCATTGTAGTAAGCCTCAATTTCCTCACCTATTCAACGGAGATTATAATATCTAGTGTGCAAACCAAATGAGACAAGGCGTAAGGCAGTGTCAAATGCAGAGAAAGTATTCAGTCAGGAAAAGCTATTTTTTATCATTATTGATACTGTTGTCATAATTTCCAATTCTGATATCTTAATTTATTCAAGAGCTCTGTACCTCATTATTATTTGCATTTTACAGAACTAAACCATAACTAACTACTTCATTGGCCTCTTGTGAGGACTGAATGAATTAGTCTATATAAAGTGGTTAGGACAGTTCTTGGCACAGAGTAAATATTTAAGATAACGTTAGCTAGTTTTTAAATTATTATTTCACTTATTTCACACTGAGTCGTTCCAGATTTGAAAATATTTTACCACTTTTCCCTGCTTTGTAAAATCTAAACATAAACTTGTATTTCACATTAGCAAGACACAAATACATTATTTCACATCTCATAGCTTAACTTGCAAATATGCTAAAAAGGATTGCTTCTTCTATATTCATTTAGAAATATTTTAGTCAATTAGCATTTAAGGGAGTGTTATATAAGTGTTTATTAGATCTAGTTGATGGTTCAATTCCTCTATACTCTTGATTTTCTTTCTACTAGTATTACCTAGAGAGAAATGCTGGGTCTCTCAATTATATCTGTGAATTTGTATATTTCTCCTTTAGTTCTGTCAGGTTTTGCTTCTGTATTTTGAAGTTTTGTTATTTGTATACGTTTATAATTGTTATATCTCCTTGCTGTTTAAATCCAATCTGACAGACTCTTTTAGTTGGTTTGTTTAGACCATTTACATTTAACTTAATAATTGATGTTTGTATTATATGAAGGTTTCTCAATGTATTTGTTTCCACTGTTTTTTATTCTTCTGTTTCTGTTCCTTGTTTTTCCTTCCTTCCTTTGCTTTTTTTAGTGTTCATTTTAATTCATCAATTGTGATTTTGTCTATATTTCTTTTTATAAAA
The DNA here is from genome assembly GCF_009762305.2 of Zalophus californianus. Classification (NCBI taxonomy): domain Eukaryota; kingdom Metazoa; phylum Chordata; class Mammalia; order Carnivora; family Otariidae; genus Zalophus; species Zalophus californianus. The sequence goes on from NC_045600.1 coordinate 133,485,040, forward strand.
TTCCTATCAGACAAGGTTTTACTTTGATTTCAATCATGAACCATATTTGAAATAATTCAAGAAGAGAAGAACGGCCTATTACATTTACCATTTCCTCTGTTCTTAATATTCCAAATTTCTCATATCAGTTCCCATCAGTCTAAGAAATTTCCTTAACTAGTTATTTTATAGCAAGTCTGTTGACTCCAAATTCTCTTGGTTTTACTTGATATGAGAAGATCTTCATTTCACATTCAAGGATATTATCAATGAATCCTGGACTCTGCACTTTTATTTCAGCACTTTAAAAATGGTAAGACATTTCCTCTGGCCTCCATGATTTCCACTGAGAAATCTGTCATTTGAATCACTGTCTCCTATAGATAAGGTGTCACTTTTTCTATGTTTTCAAAATTTTGTCATCAGTTTTAAACAGTTATGATATGCCTGGGTGTGTATCCTTTGGGTTTATCTTGTTTGGGGTAGCTTAGCTTCTTGAATCTATAAGGTTATATCTTTTGTCAAACTTGGGAATTTTACAGACATTATTTCTTGGAATGCTTCTTAGCCACACTCTTTCTCTTTTCCTTCTGGTACTCCAATAATATAAACATTATGTCTTTTGTTAATTGTCCAACAGTCCAAGGGTCTCATTTCAATATTTTTCATTCTCCTCTCCATTGTTCACACTGTATCATTTTTATTGATTTATTTTCAGGTTTACTGATTCTTTCCTCTGTTATCTCCATTTTGTTACTGACTTTATATATAGTAAGGAATGTGGGTGTGGGTAGGAGAGGGCAAGGTGGAGAGACTACTGTACTTTTCAGTCCTAAAGTTTTTATTTGGTTCTACTTCATATCTCCTATTTCTTTACAGGTACATTTCACTTTACCTTTTATTTCAGAATTCATGATTATTCACTGGAGCATTTTTATAACAGCTGCTTTAAAGTTATATTTTCATTGTCATCCATTGTCTTTTCCCGTGTGATTTGAGAATTTTGTAGTTCTTTATATTCCAACATGGATTATATCCTAGACATTCTGAATATTCTTATAAAATCTTGTGCCTTATTTAAATCTATGGAGAATGTTGATATTATTGTTTTGCCAGGCATTTGATTTGATTACCTTCTCACCACAAATTCCAACCCATATTCTGTGGGCGACGTCAGTGTTGTCTTCAAAAGCTAGGAAGGGCCATTCAAATCTGCCCAGGGTGCACACCATGTAGAAGTTACTGAGACTTACATGGAATTCTATTCATTAACTACATTCTCAAAGTAGATGATAGACTAATCATGATCAGATGCATGAATGTGCAGGTTGTAGTGAGTTCAGAAATTCACAAACGTTATGGAATCATTTCCTGAGCTCCTCCTCTCAGATGTCTCCCCTAATACTCTCTGGTATACCCTGGAATGCCCCTTTTCAATCCTCTAATCAGAAACAACCTGCTTCTGTGATGCCACCAGAGTAGTGGGAGGATTGAGACATACTAAAACAAACAAAATAAACAAATAAAAGGAAAAGGAAAAAAAAGCAACGATTTAGCCCTGCCCTCAAAATTACAGCTTCACAAAATAGGAACGACAACCCCCTCACTCATTGCTTTGGCTCCTGCTGTTTCCCACTGTCAGCTGCTTCTGTGGCTATTGTCTTTGCCACAAGATTGCCAGGGCATGACAAAATAGAGAGAAGGGAGACAAAAAGATGGGGGATTTCTCCCTTCTCTCTGAACTTTAGGGCTTCTCTTTTCTATTCCTTGAGCCAGAACTAGAGGGTGTCTCTTGGCACTTTCTCTGTCTGCTTCCAATACTGACACTTAGATTTTGTTTTTATTGTTTAAATTTTAAGTAGGCTCCACGCCCAACATGGGGTTTGAACTCACAACTCCAAGATCAAGAGTCGCATGTTCTACAGCCAGCCAGGTGCCCCTCGACACTGACTCCTAGACTGTGGACTGCACTGAATTCAGGCAGGGGGCTTAGCAGAGAGGTTGAAATGGTAAACTCACCTCGAGTTCAGTGATATTTCGATTGTGGTGTCTTCCCTCATCTACATGCTGGTATTTACTTTTCAGAAGCCTCAACTAGCTTCACCAAACATTCTGCCCTGGCTTCGTACTTGTGTTCCGTGAGGGAAAAAGGTTAGAGTGGTTTTACTCCATTTTACCCGAAACCTGAACTCTCTTAGTGAATTTTGCGAAATCATTCCAACCATAATTTCCCCCCAAGTATGCAAGTAGTACAGAACAAGATGTACAGAACTACAAACATATAAATACTAAAACATGTGCCCAGAAGAAAAAAGTGTTCTTAAAGGTGTGCATAAAGCTAATACACTGTTGGACTGTGGTCTCTTTGATGCTTGAAAGCATTGTCCCTCCAATGATGCACTCCTCTGAATAAAGAAAAGTCTAAAGAAAGAATAAATTCAAGAAACAGGTTTGATGAAAAAGCTGGTCAGATACATATAACTATCTGGATATTCAGTTTTCCTCTCCTTAAAGAATATTAAAAAACAAACTTAAATATATTTGTTCCATTTTCTACTAGAACATACATCCATAGGTTATCATCATAATATCCAAAGAGTTCAAAGTTAAAATGTGACCCATGCTCTGCCAAGCAACAGCACTAGAAGCAGAATCTCTTCACAAAACAAGATACCTGTGTTACTCAACCTGGTCAACCTCAGCTTTCATTTATTGAACGAAAAGAACATTCTGCTTCTTCAAACCCCTGACAGCAGGATAAGGTCTTCACAGGAAACGGCCCCAAGCCAAGAAGTCTACTGGAAGTTTCATTTATTATGGTTTAAACCCAGACATCCTCCCCAGCTGGCTGCTAGCAACTAGACAAATGGAAAAAGAACAGCAAACCTTTTAAATGCCAGCCCCAAAGTATCTGATTGAACCTGCACCACAACCATTATGTGAGTAAGAAACACAAAGGAGGAAAGAGGTCTGAGAATGACAAGAGTGTAAGTGATTATTATGCACATTATTCGATAACACTGATGGGGACTGTGCTTCTCAAAATTCTCTCTTAGCGTAAATATGAAGAAAAGGGTTTGTTTTCACAATCTAAATATCAAATGACAGAGCAAGTAGTTACAACTAGTCAGACTGTGTCATTACTATCTTTGTAGTTAATCATTATGATATTTTTTATCACTAGTAGAAAGAAAATTTCATATCACATCCTGTTAAAATGGGGGGAAGAAAAATTTAAACTAAATTCAATAAAAGTGAAACTCTGATGGCATGCAGTCATCCTATGGGAAAGCATAAAGGCAAATGATATTCTATGGAAGGATTATTTAGCATTCTGATAGAACAGGGATAAGACTCTCTACATCTAACTATATTTAATTGTGCTTGTAGTAGAAACAAGTTCCCCACCACAAAAACGTCATCTAAAGGAGACTGTCCTTAATAGAAAGGTCTCTCCAGGTAAGTTTCATATAAGAAACAGAAAATGCATCTGCTTTTAAAATAAATCTGTTTTTTCCCCTAAAAATGCAGGTTCCCAATCAGTCATTCAACATGCTACTAAATTTGTAATCCAACTGAGGGAGAAGAGATTATTCTACATATTAGACATATTATTAAACATAACATAGGGACAGAAACCCCCCCAAAATTAAGATCAACCAAAAGGACTGGATGCATTTTGTAATCCCACTACATATGTTCTTGGAAACAAAATGTATTAACAGAGAAGCAGTTCCTGTCTCCTCTGGTTAACGCCATACTCTGCCCCACTGCTAGTCTCTTTAGAATCTCATCTATAGAAAATGGTCCCAGAATTGCTCCTCTCTTTATCAATCATTCATAATTCATACTCCACTTGGGAGAGGATTGGAGGAAAGGAGAAGGGCTGAGGTTTCTGAAGCATTCAGATCCCTGGACTTATACTCTTATTCCAACCTCTGATAGGATAACCACAATTTCTCTCTCTCTGTCTGAAATGACCAGAATGAGTTTAACAAAAGGTATACATGATTTTTAAACAAGCCCTGACGAGTTAATATTCCATTCAACAAAAGAATAAAATAATTGTGCAGATAAACACGATTAACAGGTCTTAATCCTGCTTGCAAGGTTAGTCCTTGGCTGGTATCTGGGAACCTAAGTTTTTGGAAGGTTTCCAATCACCCTAACTGACAAGGACTCATTGTGAGAGTCAGAGTGACTCATTGTGCCTAAATTGTACATGCAAACAATTTATGCTGAATACCTGCTTTCCTTCTAAGACACTGGAATTTTCGTCCATGCTAAAGGGTACCTATGTGACCAGTTCCCAATAAAAACCCAATGGAAAACAATTCTCTAATGAGCATCCCTGGTCGACAACATATCACACGTGTTGTCACAATTCATTGCTAGAGGAATTAAACATGTCTTATCTGACCCCACTGGGAAGCTTGTGCCTGGTTTCCTCCAGACTTCCTGTGCACTTTTCTCTTTGCCGATTTTGTTCTGTATCCTCTCCTAGAGTAAATCACAGTTGTAATACCAAATACTGACTCCTGTGAGTCCTCCTTAAAGAGCCACGAAATCTGGGAGCAGTCTTAGGGACTCCCAGCTAGAACTTCAATGCGCTATTTAGCATAAGTTTCCAAAATGGACAGATTTAGAAGAAATGGAAATATTTAAATTATTCTGATTCACTTCTTACCAAGAAGGAAAGAAAACAAAACAGGGAAGAAAAAGGAGGAGGAGGAGATGGAGGAGAAGAGCAAAATCTTATTACAGCATTGAAATTTTAAAAAATACAAGCAAGAACAGACAGGAAGCGCAACTTAAAGAATAAACTGATGATGGGTTTTTAAGGGAGGTGGAAAGATGAGAAAAAGCTGATCAAATCTGTGGTATTCTACGGGCCATGCTTAAGTTTGAGTGGCATACAGAAACATTCAACAGGAACCAGAAACCTAACAGCTGAGAAGAAGTAACCCAACTTTCTGGGGAAATGTGGTGCTCTGGCAGCAAAACTCAGCCAGCTTCATGTTGGACCTTGCAGGACATCTCAGTGTTATCTGGAAACACAGAGACCACGTGGGCCATTGTTTTTCCAGTGCTTTCTACCATATCTCTTTAAATTAAATGATCTCAGTCTAGAATTCTAGCAGCTCTCTAATTCTTTATACTCATTACAGAAGTATAAACACTGGCTCTTGGAGACCATAAACGCAAATTCCTTCAGCACACTATATTTCACTTTAACTGCACCTAAAGAAATTAAGTAAAAAAGCTAAGAAATAACTTACCCCTATGTCAAGTACCATGGACTTCTTTTCCTACTTATGTCTTTTGTTTTCTCACCATATCCCTTGGTAGGATCTAGGGAGATCATATCCATCAAAGTGCTTTGCAAACATGCAATAAATACTAAATAAGTGGGGGGCTCCAACACTTTATCGCTATATTTACCCTACATGAGATCTTTTCTAATCTTTCCTGGTTTTTCCTGTTCCAAATAGTTGTAAAGGCCTCTGACCATACATATTGGCCTGCCTGACATTTTTCATTCAACTCAGTCTGCAATAATTCTCAGAGCTCTGGACTAGCTCTATTCAAACATTCTCAGCCTTGGTTATGATTTCCCACATCCACTCCTGTTGCTGTTCTTTTATACTTCAATTTCTTCAGTGTGTATAGAAAACTATAGAACATGAACATACCATTGACGCACCTTCTGGAATAAAAATTTAAATACAATTATATTTCCTGTGTGCTCCTCTCTGATGACTTTCCCATCATGCTCGGCTGGAAGTAATCAATATTCTAAAACTGCATTTATTGTATTCATGTATTTTGTTATATATTATTCAAGGATAAACACAGTACTATTTTTCAAGATTATAAACTCAATTTATTATACATTTTATATAAGTAGTATATTATCCCATGCTTTTCAATCAACATTACCTTCAGGAACTGTATCCACAATGATAAATGTAGCTTTATTAAAGTCATTTTAAAGGTGGTATAATACTCTGCTGTGAGAAGGTGCTATAATTTATTTATAAATTTTCCTGCAGCTGGATACTTAAGATGCTTACTCTATTTTACTACTAAAAACAGAGTTAAACAAACTTTAAAGGCTATTCTTAAACTTGTCTTCTGGTGCTAATATTAGTTTTTCCCAGAGATTTTTCCATCAGCTCTGGACTGCCCCACTAAAAGTGGCTAGAAACATGTAAAGAATGGTTATTTTAATGACCACAGTAGGGGGCATAACTCATACACAGTAGGTGCAAATCAGAGTTTTTGAAAGGTGTCTTATAAGAGAGACCTGTCCTGTCCAAATTAACAATAAGGCCTCACTGAGAAACACCCTACCTCAGAGTTGAATTGTTGACTTGTAGGTTATGTGTATCCTAAACTTGACTAGCTAGATATTGCCAAACTGTTTTCCAAAGTAGACATATTAATTAACATAACCAACATCAGCCAATAAGTTCCTGTTGTGCAATGTCTATTTCAAGATTTTTTTTAATATTTGCCAATCTGAAATCGTGAAAGGGGACCCATTACTCTATGGGTTGATAGCTTTGTTTTCTCTTCTTTGAAACAGTACATTACTTTGATAATAATGCTTCTTTAGTACTTTCAGCTGCAAAACTCTCTACCCAATACGTAGCTTTTAAAAAAATGTATGTGGTGTCATGATTCACATCTGAAAAAACTTTGATGAGTTCAATTTATCAATATTTTTTTCTTCGCATGTTGTGTTTGTGTGTGTGGCATGTATGTGGTGGGTACGGTTTAAAAATCCTCAGGATCACTAATATATTTTCATATATTTTCTTGGAAAAGCTCTGAAGTTTTGCATTTCACAGTCATTTGTTCTACCTAAATTGTTTACTTATGGTTTTAGAGGGGGGTGAGATTTTATTTTTTATCTACATACACAATCAAAATTCAAGGAATCTTTTTTAATAAAACCTACCCTACCTTTCAGTGATGTACCAGACCATCTCTATCAGGTATGTAATTTCCATATATAAGATCTGTACCTGGTTATTGATACTTGTACCAATATCACACAGTTAATTACTATAGGTTTGATATCTAGCTGGGTAAGGTTCCCACCTTGTTGCGGTTTCTTTCTTCTCTACTCTTCCATGTAAATTTTAGATCTATTTATTTGTCTAATACCCCCAATCCCAAATAAAAGTGGTGAACATTTTGGTTGGCAGCTGCTTTACAAATTAATCTGAGGACAGCTTCAAGATATTATTATCTTCCTCCCCAAGAATATGGTTACTTTCTAGGTCTTTTTTTTTTAATAGACTTTATTTTTTAGAGCAGTGTTAGGTATACACAATAACTGCACAAAAGTATGAGTGTTCCCATATACCCCCTCTTCTCAACAAAAGTCCTCCAATTAGTGCCATCTGTCATTAATGTGGTGTATCTGTTACAACTGATGAAGTATTACTGATGCATTATTATTAACTAAAATCCATAATTTACCCTAGGGTTCACTCTTTGTATTGTACATTTCTGAGTTTGGACATATGTATAGTGCCATGAATCCACCATTATAGTATCCTACAGAATAGTTTCACTGCTTTAAAAAATTCCCTCTGCCCCACCTACTCATTCCTCCCTCCCCTCCCCAGGAGCCCCTGGCACCCACTGATCTTTTTACTATCTCTATAGTTTTGTCTTTTCCAGAATGTCATATAGTTGGAAACATATATCAGACAGACTTTTCAAACTGGCTTCTTGCACTTAGTAATATTTATTTACATTTCCTTCATACCTTTTTGTGGCTTGATGGACAGCTCATTTATTTTTGTTGCTGAATAATATTCCACTCCAGTTTGTTTATCCATTCAGCTGCTGAAGGACATTTTGGTTGCTTCAAATTTATGGCAATTATGAATAAAGCTGTTGTAAACATTTGTGCACAGATTTTTGTGCAAACATAAATTTTCAGCTGATTTGCATAAATACCAAGTAGCATGATCACTGAATCATATTGTATGTATAACTCTTAACAGTCTTTAATTGATCATCAGTTACATATATATAAATTTGCAGAATAGGCAACCTGCACATATTTTGTCAAATTCATTTCTAGGTACTTCATAGTTTTGCAGTTATTGATATTTGTATATTTTAGTTTTCAGTAGCTAGTACAGAGGAAAACCATTGACTTTTATACATGGATTCTAATTCCTGCCATCTTTTTGAGGTCATTTATTATAACTTGTCCATAAATTATAATTCTGGTTTTCAATGTAGACCACTAAATTATTTTCCAAATGATGACAGTTTTGTTTCATCTTTTCTAAAATACCTGTTCTTTTTCCTTTCTGCACTGAATGGGGCTTCAAATTCAATAGGTTAACAGGATATTGGTAATATATTCTATATTGTTTTTCCTGATCAGTCTTGCAAAGGGTTTATTAGTTTACTAACTTTTCTAAAGCTAACTTTTCTTTGTTGATTTTACTTATTGATTCCTGTTCTTATTTTTACTCCTTCATTCTTTCTATACCCTTTGGGTTTGATTTGCTGTTTTTTTTTGTTCTTGTTTTTTTAATTCTTGACATAGAAAATTAGATACCGATTTCTGGATTGTACTATTCTTTTATTTATCCATTTAATGCTACAAATTTCCCTCTAAACACTGAGTGAGTTGCATCAAACAAGTTTTGGTGTGTCATATTTTCATTACCATTTAAAATTCTTCCTAATTTCCATCTTAAGCTCTTCTATAGGATATAAACTATAGGATAGTTTTTGTTGTTGTTGTTTTTGTTTGTTTGTTTTTAGAGGAATAGTGCTTCATTCTAAAAAAAGAAATGGGATTATCTGGTTATCTTCATGTTATTGACTTTTAGCTTAATTCCTAAGAATTAAATCAGAATAGAAAATTCATGTTTTCATTCCTCTGCAAATGGAGGCTTTCTTTATGGCTCAACTTACAGTCAATCTGCAGTTCTTGGGTTCTCTATGTCAATTATTTGAAAGCTGATTGTGTTGCTTAGACCTATATTCTTCTGATTCTTCTGTTTTATTGTTTAATCAGTAAAGAAAAGAAGGGAGGTACTGAGCAACAGTAATGATATTGAGTTAAAGGGACTCAATAAAAGGAATGAGAGGAAGGAGGAAGTCAGGATGGAGTCCAGCCCAATTAGAAGATACTAGAGCTATTCACTCACAAGTGCATATTGTGAGATCAGTCTTGGTTTCTCTTAGAAGTTCAACTGGAGAAGCCATTTGGTAGCTGAGTACATGACTGTGGAGCTGAGAGATCAGGTCTAGAGACAAGAGTTTGGAGAGACTGGCATTCGTATTATGGTCACTGCAGGCATAGTAATAGACAACCTTGCCAAGAAGAGTATGAAATGGAAAGATGGCATGAGCCTTAATGAACTCCAGCACTGAACAGTCTGTTAGAGCAGGACAAACTTGCAAAGGACATTAATACGATATAGCCAAAGAGGATGAAAAAGTGCGGTGTCACCTTATGACAACTAGAAACCAAAACAGAGCAGACAAAGGAAGGGTATTTTATAGAGGAAGTGGTCAAGAGTATCAAGAGCTGCTTGCAGATAACACCAGTCCTGAAAGCATCCATGTGGCGCAATGGAGCTTATTGTAATCTTGGTATGACTTACTGTGGGGGCAGGAGGGGAAAGAAAGCCTGACTGGGTAAGTTCTGAAGGGTGTAGGAAAGGAAAAACTGACGGCAACAGATAAAATTAGGCTGAAGGGGAAGAAGGATGTAGGTCAAGCTGAGAACACTTGATCATGGTTAGAGGTAGATGGGCGTAATACTCTTGCTAAAGTTACCTGCTTCTCTGGCTACAGTATTCAATCAATAATTATCTCTTGACAAAATTGCTCCCCACCACTTGCTGGTGCATACGTGTGTGTGTGTGCATGCGTACACAAACACACACCCATAAACACACATACACACACAATTTTCTTGATTCCCTTATCAGAATATTTCTTATCTGCCATGGAGCTACAGACCCAAATTTTGAAAATCAAGCATTGTTCAACAAACAATTGCATAGTCTTAACCATATGCACCAAGTGTAAGAGAAAGTAACTTACTTCTTCACACACTTGTGTTTAATGTCCTCCTATTAAACCACACACACTGATCTCTTACCCAGTATCTACATTGCAAAACAACTGCCAAACCTCAAATGTCCTGCCTAACATTATTATCACATTTAACGGTTTCTTCATCTAGGAATTACCTGCAGAAGCAGAACACCTGAAGTATCTTTAGACCCTTACTGGAAGAGGGATAGAATTAGGGGAAGATGTTAATTTCCAGTAAAAACTGAATCCCTCTTGAGTAAATGGCATATTGTAGAAGCCATCTTAGCGTATAAAAATGTGACTGAAAGTTAAGCCCAAAGACGGACATTAATTTAGAACAAAAGAAGCCTTCGACACATCCTCCTACATCATTTCTGGTGTGAAACAGAACGTGTTTAACAAACTGTGTATAGCTGTCGGTCACCGAATCAACATAAATATTTCAGAATACAAAGTGAAATCTTTCAGAAATATGGCTGTAACTATCAAAAGCAAGAAGAAACTTTTACAAATACCTAGCTTTTAAATAAACATCACACACAGTTTATCATTGCCCTACTTTCAAAACACCAAGCCAGTAGTTTATTTTATAACAGAAACTTTCAAAGCACTCCCCATGCCCAAGCCAAGCCTATGTCAACAGAAGCAGCAAACACCAACTGTCTCTCCAAAGAACAATCACACCTCCTCCAAGAAGACAGGACAACTCAACAATTCTATGGACAATTTTACTGATGACTTCTACATATTTGCAATCAATTTAAAAACATATACTCAAAGAAAATCACATCATAATACCTTTAAGGCCATCTTACATAAAAATAAAAGTTTCATGCTTTCCTCAATTAAAAGTGATGGAGGAGAATAGAGAAATACAATTCTTAGACAACCAGCCATCCACTATCTCTTGTAATGTCCGTCAAAATTGTTTAGATAATAAGATTCTAGTAAACAATTCCATCATCTGGATTAAAAACGATTGAACTAGCAGAAAGTGTAACTTTATGATAAACACAAACAGCATTTGTACACACCGAGCATTGTCAACCACAACGTACCCTTTTCCTTTGCTATTTTTACTAATTCATTTATTCAATAAATATTCATGCACTTGTGGTATTATAGCCACTGGGGATACATCAGTGAACAACACAGAGTCCTTGCTTTCATGAAACTTAGGTTCTACTTGGAAGAGACAGACAACAAGCAAAAATATATGGAATATGTTGGGGGATGGCAAAAAGAGCAAGAGCTGAGGGGAAAGGATGGCTGCAGACAACCAGGCTGCCATCTTTACATCATGCATCAGGAAAGCCCCCCTCTGATAAGGTGAGCAGAGAGAACAGAAGCAGTAAGGGAGAGAGCCAAGTGGATGCATGCAGGGGAAGCACCTTCCACACAGGAGACAGGCCAAGTGCAGAAGGTCCAGAGCAGGGCAGATCTCTCGGGAAGACTGAGAAACAGGAAGGAGGCCAGGGTGACTGGAGCAGAGCCAGGCGTGGAACTGGTAGGAAAGGAGTTCAGAGGGGAGGATGTCAGATCAGGTCCTTGTGTGCCACTGTGAGGACGCTGAGTTTTACTCGGAGTGGGTGGAGAAGCCACTGGAGGGTTAAAAAGGACGCCAATGATTCTTAGTTCCTAACACATATCTGGTCCTGTGTTCACTGTTTTATGTACATCGTCAGCAGCGCTCAGAATGATCTTATAAATACATATTTTCACTCCAACTTTACCGACGAGGAAAATGCAACTTTTTCGGTTCACAAAGCTGCAAACTGAAAGCCAGGCTTATCTCAGCGTTGCTCAACAGAAGGCCCTACTGTCATTTAGAGCAGGACAATGCTTTATTGTATGGGACTGTCCTATGCACTATAGGATGATAGTTGCCAACCCCAGCCTCTACCTCCCATATGCCAGCAATGCCCCTTGTCACTGTGACCCTCAAAAACATACATTTTCAAAGGTCCCCCAACAGGGACACTACTTCCACTAGTTAGAACCGCTGTGCTATCCTTGCCCACTCCACCACCTTGCTCTCCCTCCTATGTTTTATCCTGCTAGCTGAAAATGGGCCATTGGAACAAAATTCATAAGATGGATGGATGCATTAAAATTAAAAAAAAAAAAAAACCTCCAGTTCCATCCACATAAAAAAAAAAAAGATGGATGAATGAAATACTTTAAAATGACTATTTTCTCCATTGAAACCATTTGTTGTAGACACCCTCCCTTGTTTCAAATTCTAAAACAGTATCACTGTCAGATATCACTGGTGGAACACAATCGTCCAGGCCAGAGAACAACATAATATTCTTCAGGATCAGAGGTGGGCCTTGAGAGACCGTGGATTAATAAAACAATTGCCTGTAGACCTGAGGGTATAATGGACTCTGTGCAAAATACTGAGGTGAGAAGATTTTCTTCTGAATGCCAGGTATATTAAATTGTGCTTGAGAAAAAACTAACAAGAACTACTACGAAACTGTCTACAGTGATGCATAATTATATGCATGTGAGTTTGATCAATTCTGTCCTTTTAAAGCTATTATAACCCCATGAGACTGCTTACATCTACATCAACACTGAAAATTAATACTGAGACATCAGTTTTTAATAAGTCTTTATAAGGCAGCCATTGAAGAAGATATGACTCAATATTCTCAAAGTTGTAGGCATAAATCTGTATTATTCTCTGCCTAAGATATCAATTATGCTTACAAATGAATTTGATCAGAGTTTGAAAATTAGCAGAATTTGAAACCAAGCCTAAGTCTTCATATTGCAATCTGTGAAAAGATGTGACTCAAGATAACCAAAGTTGCAGGGATAAATCTATGTTATTATGTGTCTAAAACATTAATTATGCTTACAGCTGAATTTGCAGAGAGCTTGAAAATTGGCAGAATTTGAAACCAAGCCCAACCAAGCCTAATTGCTTCAATAGAAGACATTTCAATGGGCGCTTTTGAAATAGCACTTGATCCTAAGTGAAGAAGACATAGGAATGTAGCTGGAGCAATTAAAAAGTCCTTATACTATTAGCCTAAACAATAATATTAATAACAGTGTTGCACCATTTGATCCTCAATTCAAGACTGGAAATCTGGCAAACATGCTTTTCTTAAATTCCTAAAAAATCTACTAATAATATCTTATATACAAAAAAAGATATAAAAAGAGAGTTTTTTTTTAAATAATGATTTTTTCAGGGCTGATTCTAGGTTTTCTTATCCCCTAAAAAATCAATTATAGAAGGGCTTCATGAGGGCACCTGGGTGGCCAGTCAGTTAAACGTCTGACTTCAGCTCAGGTCATGATCTCAGGGTCTTGGAATCAAGCCCCACGTCAGGCTCCCTGCTCAGCAGGGAGTCTGCTTCTCCCTCTAACCCTCTCTCTTTCAAATAAATAAGTTAAGAATAAATTTTTAAAAAAGGGCTACCTGAGTATCTACTGGTTCTTATCAGAGTAGCATAAAACTGACTAGAAGAAGTTTATAATCTAATGATAAGAATTCAGTTAAGAGCAAAACAGGTGTAACACATACGATGAAGAGAAAGGACCAGAACTGGTGGCAGTATTTAATGAGGCGTCAGTCCTACTTCCTATGCAGAGGGAGCCAGTGAAGTGAAAAAGCAAGGTGGGGAGGTTCCCTTGAGGAAAAGAGTAATGACAGCAAAGGAAAATTAAGATCATATCTATCCCATTACACTCCAACTAAACCATCTATCTTCTAGAATGACTAAAAACAAACAAGCACATGCAAAAACCTGTCAACACAAAGTGCCGGCAAGGATGCAGAGCAACTGGAACGCTCATAAATTGCTGGAAGGAATGCAAAGTGGCACAGACACTTAGGAAAATCATTTGATGGGTTTCTCATACAATTCAAATTGCAATTACCACATGGCTCAGAAATCCCACTTAGTGGTATTTACTCAAGAGAAATTCAAATGGATGTGCATATGATGACCTGTACATAAGTGTTTATAGAAACTTTACTCAAAATCAAAAACTTAAAACATCCCACTTTCCACCAACTAGTGAATGGACTGAAAGACAAGGCATGTGTGCATGCAATGGCAAATTGCTCAGAAATAAAAAGGAATGAACTAATACACAAAATTTCATGGATGAATATAAAAGCAGTATGCTCCTGAAGCCAAATGCTATATACTGTATCACATCATCCCTTACGACATTCTGGAGAAGGGAAAACTGTAAGAACAGAAATAAGATCAGTGGTTGCTAGGGATAGCAGGACGGGGTACAGAAAGGACAAGGGAACTTCGGGGGGTGGTGATAGAAACCTTTTATATCACGATTATGGTCCCATGTCTCTGTGTCTCAAATTCAGACAACCATATACCTACACAAGTAAACTCTAGTATGTAAATTATATCTCAAGAAACCTAATCTTGGAAAAAAAGAAGAAAAAAAAACTGGATTTCAATCAAGTTACAAAGCAGTTCTGCAAAACAAATCGAAATGATGTCATTCACCTGAGTACTTCCTGGTCCTTGCCCGTCCTGCCAATGTGGAAAAGTCGTATGTCGCAATGCCACCCTTCAAATCTTATAAATCCCTCAAACATCACCAGCAGCTGCCTTTTGCACAGTATTTCCAAAATGCCTTACACTATTTTGGAAAGGTATTACATTTACCTCTTCTGTTTTCTGATTAGATTCTTTCCTTACTTTCCTTTTATAAGGGAAGAGTGGTAAGGTGGGTCTGTCCCAAATATCAGATGCCCAAAGAGGAAGTCTGGTCTCTCGGCGAAACACACACTCTGTCACCTTGCCTCCACACTTTCCAACTCCCTCTACGCCATTCACGTTCCACCCACCGCACCAACAGGCAGTGGTCTCCAAAGTGAGTACCTTGGTGTAGGCAGGAACCGAGTAACAGAACTTCTACAGATATTTATCTTTACCTTAAAATTGAGAAAAATTCATTATTGCTAAAATTTAGGACATAGATTGATTTGCTTGTTGGACAATATTTATTGAGCCAAGATTTTGTGCCAAGAATCAATGTGCTGGGCATGCCACAATGAACAAAACAATGTCCCGGACATCAGACATTGGAGAGCATAAATCCCAGGGGAGACAGGGAAGAAATTATAAAAACAAACGCACCCATTTAAAAAACATATGCAGGCAATCCCCCCAGGGAAAGGTGGTAATGAAGAAATCGAAAGCCAACAAGAAACCTAATCCATAGATCAGCCAATCACAAGCCACTGGGAGCTGCTCTGAGGGAAAAACGCAGGTTTCACCATACAGAGAGGTGCCTAGTAGGCCACATGCTCTTGGAATGATCCGGTGTGCGGCATACGGACAGACTGTATGTAAAGTGTGCGTGTGCACACCTGCACACCTGGCTAAAGAGATGTTACCTAGTCACTGAAAAAGATTCTTGCCAAGAAACTGTGGACTGAAAATGCTATAACGAAGCATAAGCAAAAGTATCAATGAGCAGTAATTATACTCCAAGAATGAGATTTTTGTAAAAATCAAACAATGAAGTGATTAAAAATGTTAATCACGGCATGTCTGATCATACTACTCTTAGTCAAAATGAGGATTTATTAATACACTAGGGGGACAGCAACAGCTTTTTTATCCTTATGATAGGTTCTAAATGTTCATACACTGCTAATTTCCTCTTCTTGTCATCCTTTCCTTTTTAAACTACTTTGAAGGCATAATTTATATACAATAAAATGTACACACTTTACGTGGCTCATTGATTAATATTTAGTCAACTTTCTGAGTTATGCAGCTATCACCACAATCTACTTTTAGGACAATTATCCTTCCTTTTCAACATCTCTTCAAATGCAAATTATAATGTACGTATTACAATAGTTCTGAGCTAAGTATACGGAATCTACAGGTAAATAAATACATACACGTGGTATATGTGTTTCAAACTATTCGCTGAAAGAGGGGCATGGCCCAAAAGCATGGAGACTATGGCTTTAGGGTCCCTGTCACAATGTCCCCCAAGTCCATATAACCCCTTGCAAAAGCCACTTGATTCCTTTATCTGCCTCTCTGATGCCTTCATTATCTTGATACAACACTCAATGCCTTTCTCTGAGAAACTCTGGTCATCTTTTTGTCACCCTATTAATAAATAACCTTGTTTTATGTGCATTTCTGTTCAAAGGCACCTTTATTTAACATATATCGCTGGTTCATTAACATGGAACTCACAACCAACAGCGCCATAACTCATGCCTGAGCAAAGCTTATCTAACATGTTGACTCTGCTTTTCTTTGAGTTGTGTCTCTGGGATCCATGATAAAATTGGAGGAAGAGGAAACAAGTGTTTTGGCAATCACTTTATCAGAAGGAGGGAATTCTCAGTGGAATCAGTGTCTGGACACTAGGCCCGAAGACCTAAAGTTCAGTGAGTTAACATCCAATCTCCAAGACTCCAGGGTGAAGGAGATACACAGACACACACACATACACACACACACACACTACAAATCAGTGTAACAGGCATCTGAATAGCAAGGTGCCCCAAGAAGAACCGAGAAAAAATTGCTCCATTCTAAAATTAGCTGTGCACTTCCTGAGCAATTGCTTTTATCCAAAAAAACAGTGAGGCTCAGGCCTTTCTTTTTTAAAAACTGGCCAAAACTCAGGGCCAATTTGAGAGTTTCTCTCTCCCTAACCTAATAGTTGTTTCTAACATCATCTCTGCTTCACCTTTTCATATTTGAGTATCTTTCACCTTACATCTTTTCCTTATTTTTTTTTTAAATTTTATTTACTTACTTTGAAAGAGAGAGAAAGAGACCATGTGTGAGCAAGGGGAAGGGTAGAGATAGAAGGAGAGAAAAATCCCAAACAGACTCCATGCTGAATGTGGAGCCCTACATGGGGCTCAATCCCACAACTGTGAGATCATGACCTGAGCCAAAATTGAGTCTGATGCTTAACTGACTGAGCCACCCAGGCGCCCTTCTTTTCCTTAATTTTATTTTTGGTTTTGGTTTTGTTGGTGATGCATAACCAAATCCTTAAGAAAAACAGAAAGGAAAGTTGAGTATGGATAGCTGAGTAGATTAATAGCTCATATTTGAGGGCTAATGAGCTACCTGTCTTAAACACCTGACATACCTGAAATGCATATTTTCTCATCAATTACGAACACGACAAGATAGGCAGTGGTGTTATAGCCATTGGACAGATGAGAAAGCAATGCACAAGAGTCTGAACAGCATGCCCAAGGGCAGACAGCTAGTCAGTAGTAGAACCAGGATTTGAACCCAGGCCAACTGAATCCAAAGGCTTTCTTAATCATTGCTTTCTTGTAATGTCTCCCAACTCAGAGCATGTGACAGGACAGGGAAGCTAACTGCAGAATCATAGAGAGGTGGCAAAGGTGACATACTTGTGCAAGTAGAAGCAGGGACTGTGACCTAAAAGAAGTCTCAAGTGTTAGCACCAGGAAAGAGGATCCAGCCCCTCTAGGTAGGAGAGCTTGGATCTATTGTCACTTCTCCTAGATTCAGCTCTTGAGAAGGAATGGTTTAACTGCTTAAATGGCAACTCAAGGCATACACGCCCTCAAAATTACTTTCTTCTAACTACAATCAATCTTCATTATTCGCATAACCCACATGTGTGAATCTGCCTACTCACAAAAATTTATTTGCAACCCCAGCAGTACTTTCGTGGTCATTCACAAACACACTCACAAACACGTGCAAAGTGGCAACAAATCTGAGCGGCTCCATGTGCACGTTCCCGGCTGAGGTTGAACAGAACAATGCTCAGCCTCCTTGTTTCAGCTCTTATACCGTAAACAAGTGCCCTTCTCGAGATCTAATGCCACTTTTTTTTTTGCAGTTTCTTTGCTTTTTCTCATTAATTTTGCTGTTTAAAATGGCCCTGACACACAGCGCTGAAGCGCTATCTAGTATTCCAGATGCAAGAAGGCTGTGATGTGTGTTATGGAGAAAATACGCATGTTAGATAAGCTTTGCTCAGGCATGAGTTATGGTGCTGTTGGTCGTGAGTTCCATGTTAATGAACCAGCGATAGATGTTAAATAAAGGTGCCTTTGAACAGAAATGCACATAAAACAAGGTTATTTATTAATAGGGTGACAAAAAGTTGACCAGAGGTTCACAGGAACCTAACTCTGTATTTCCTTTAGGAGCACTCCTTCAATGTTCCTGGTGACTTTATGAAGCATAACTACTGTGAATCACAACAGGCAATTCTGTATCTCTTTTGATGGACATTTTGTCCAGTCAGAATTCAGCCAGAAATCCAAGCACATAAACAGGTTTATGGTCACAAAGATTTATGTTGAGAGTCTATATTTTGCACTATAAAGATGAAATAATAATCCAGAATTGTTCTTCCGTAAAGGAACTTTATGCCCAATTCATTTTGCAACTAAAATGATAATATGTGGGGTGCCTGGGTGGCTCCGTCAGTTAAGCATCCAACTCCTGATTTTGGCTCAGGTCATGATCTCATGGTCCTGGGGGCTCTGGGTTCTGTGCTCAGTGGGGAGTCTGCTTCAGAGTCCCTCTCCCTCTTCCCCTCCCCACCTCCTGCTACCACGTGCATGCTCTCTTTCAAATAAATAAAATCTTTAAAAATAAATAAACAAAATAATATGCTTTGAGGAGCAATAAATATTTTAAGTGCATACTAACTTGGACACATAAACACTGCAGCTATGACTCCCATAAATCTTGCAGTCATTTGCATTCACAATTAAAGTCCAAATGAGTTTAGAGACCATTGATCTTAATGAGTGATGCTAGGCCAATATGTTTCCAGCAGTTTCCTAGTGATCACCCAAAAGAATAGTTTGTGTTACAAATTGTGGAAAGACAGATCAGGAAGCACACACACACTAGACACACTAATTAAAACTACAATTTTCCAGCAGTTCTTTTCAAATGAAGCTCAGTTAGCAAATATACATATTAAAGGGTACCCTGGAATAATGTATTTAATGATAATTGTACAATAAAAATATTACAAAGTTTCACTTCCTGGTCCTTAATAACACTATATTTGTGTGACTGCAACTAAAAGCCTTTTAAGTATAATTTATTTTTTTAACTTTTAAAATAAGCAACATTACTCTGAATAAAAATATCGTAGATTATATTGCTTGAATAAAACATATAATGACAATAATTAGAGGGGAAGGAAATAAAACACTGACTTAAAAGTTTCCCAAAAGTAATTAAATAGTTGCCTAATCAGTTAATTGGTATATACAAGAAATGTATATAACATAACATCATTATAATGTTTTTCAAAAGTCCTGAAATAAATATAATTTCCAATAAATGCAACCTCACATTGACCACACTGGTTGAAATAGGATGTCCCAGCCAAAGTTGCATATAATGGGAAACAAACTTATCACTACTTTTAAACTACGATATGAATTCATTCCAGAAGGACAGAAATATTAGTCAAGCAGGGATTTTATTTGACAGCTTCATATACAATTAGAAAAACTATTTATTTTATTAATATGATCCACCCAACATGATGATCTATATCCATTAGCAGAGACACTATTTGGAATACTGGAAGAATCACCTTCATATGCTTGGATGTCACAAAGTCAGACCTCAGTGCAAGTATTTCATAGGGGTGGGGTGACAGTAAATAAACAAGGAATAAAATTCACTGAGCATGTACTATGTCCCTCATACTGAGTTACAGGTCACAAATTTATATAATGCTCATGAAGTCCTGCAGGGATGATGAAATAACAAAAAAATCTCTACAGAGTAAGGAACTAAAATGAATTTGCCCCAGGTCATCAGCTTGTTTTTGGTAGCAGAACTGTCATTAAAACTCACAGCTGCCTAGCTCAGGGCCTATGTGCTTCCCACTTTGCCAGGTTGTTCCACTACTCCAGTGGTAAAGTAGTCAATCAAATTACCATTTTGAAATTGGAATGAGATACAGGGTACTGAGGGGAGCTGAGAGCTTACTCAGAGCCTCTCGACTCTTCTCTCAACCTTCTCTCTTCTGCAATGCCCACAAGAGCGATGGCATTGCCAAAGCAGAGATGTGATCTCCCTGAATGGGTCCTGTACTGTCTACAGGAAAAAACTGAAAGTCCTTAATGTGGCATGTGAAACCCCACTGACTATCTGGTCACCACCTGCAGGTCCTGCCATCCCATCTGTGATGAGAGGTGGGAGGCCAGGAGGAGGAGCAGGCTTGGTGCTGTCGCTCTGCAGAGCATGCCAGCTTATCCATGAGGGATCAATGCCCTTGATCAATGCCCATGTCCATGCCCTGTGATCAAGAAATGGTACCCACAGCTGGCGAGCAGGCATGCTGAGTTGGCCTGGTCTCAGGGGCTGGACCACAGTCTAGGCAAGGAATGGCAAAGAGACAGGAGAGCATTCTGGAACTGAATACACCACACTGGAGAAGTCCTGTTGGATTCAGAGTTGAGGAATTTTGCACAGATTTACCCTCTCTACAGAGATGCTCAGGGGCCAGAATCCCCAGCAGGGATATATCAAGATTCTGTGAGTAGAATAAACAGAGATGGTCAATATGGAAGCTGGATTCACAGAAGAACAGTGTTAGAGGTGGAGGTAGAATCTTTTCATGTATTCTTGTGTTTAAAGCAAAATGACCTAGCTGGTGACTAGCCAAAGGGGAAGAGTGGGGTTTAGAAAGATAAAGAACAGGGAGGTTAGAAGGCTCCTCACCAAATGCATGGAATCTGGAAAGAGCAATTATGTTGCAGTGACGAAGGCATTATGATGCATTAGGGCTAGATTAGAATCATCTATGGTTCTGCCCAATCACAAAGGATAAATGGCAATACTGGTACAAGTGACCAAATCAGGGCAGATACACTCTTTTCTATAGCAGAGACTTGAGTAAGCATTTACAAGCAATCGTGACTCTCCAAAAGCAACACCCTTTACAAAATCATCTTCCAGCAAGAACTTCAACCACAAGGCAATCCAGGCTTCAAAGGAGAAGTAACAGCAGCACAATTATGCCATCCCTTCTATGAAAATATTAGGCCAGGTTTCTTTGTTGGAATTCAGAATTAAAGAGCTTAGAAAGGGAGCATTGTATGTTGCATAAGAACCTAAATAGTGTTTGAGTCATACCCCCATAATGAAACATATCAAGACTCACACTGAAGGGGATAGACAAAATAGCTTCATAAGTGTTCGTACAACATCAGCTTCTGCTTCCCGACCACCCCCCCTTCCCGTGGTTCCCTCCGAAGATGAAGAATTAAGAGTTCAATGAGCTTATCTTGGAACCTTCAGCAAATTATTCTCCTTCCAGCCTCCCTATGCAGATTTTGGACATCTTTTCATGCTGCATTTCTACTGAGATCCGGTAAACCCCATGAGGTGCTCTAGGCTGTGGTGGTGAGGAGGGGAGTCTGCCAGGGTCGACTGAGCATGCCACAGGGAGTGTCCAGTACAACCCTGGGACAGGCAAAGAAAATATCGGAACTTCCATTCAGACGGATCTAATGTGTCTGTTTAATTTCTATTTTGGTGAGTATTTAATAATACATGTAATATCAGTACACAGTACATGTGCATAATTTATAAGCAAATATGTAAACTTAGATTAGGTGTGTCTGCTCAAAAAGTATCTGCTCATAGGCTGTATGATCAAAAGAACATGGAGAGAACATTTCTAGAGCACCTGAACAATTAAATCCTTTAACCTGCTGAAAAAAAAAAAAGGCCCTACAATACTAAGAAAGGAATTTGCTTTTCCTGTTTAGGCAAAGACTATTTTTGGAACTGTGTCTCTTCTTTCAGAAAAAAAAGGATCAGGTAATGAACATAAAACAAACCAGACAAGGTTAAATGCACAAGATGCTTGTTTAAAAAAAAAAAAAAAAAAAGGAAGTGTGACACAAACAGGGTTTTGGTAAATATTGCTGTCACTTCTGTTAAAGGGAGTTTCTCTAGGGAAATCCATTAATTTCAACAAACAATCTCATGTGTCTCAAGTTTATTCTAACATTTACAAACACCATTATGCACTGTTTCCTTTTGCTTCCTCCAAACCATTCATGTCATTTACATTTTCAAAAGTAGACACAGGTGCCTTTCTGTGGACCCAGGTGATGGGGCAGAGGCAGGAAAAAAAAGATTTGCATCTCCTCTGAGAGAGAAGTCACTCATAATTAAAGCAGAAAATTAAAGTCACAACATTAAAATAAATCCACTTCCCATAGTGCAAGGTTAGAGAAATCTGGTCAACGGAAGCCTTGCTTTAGCTGTGACTTCATGAATAACACACAGGGATTAGAAACCCTCATGACCCTGGAGCACAAGGAAAGGTCAATATGCAGAAAAGACCAAAGTATCCTTTCAATGGTGATGTTCCCACAAACAAAATGACTTTTCTTTGGAATGCTCCCAGGTCATCGTAGTTAATATACACCACTGTTGCAGACGCAAAATGTATGGGAGATAAGGTTGAATCTGTCTGATCTATCACAAATTCTTAATTCCTCTTTTGAATTAACTCCCAGGATCAGCTTTCCAAGTCTGACTTTACCTCTTCTTTACTCATCAATTCAGTGGCCAGATCAGACAGGGGACCTGCTCCCTTGAAGCTTATGTTCCTCTAGGGGTATATATGTGTGGAGGGGCAGATGGAGTAATTTCACAGAGGAAGTGGTAACATAGGAGCAGACACCTAAGTGGCAAGAAGGAAAAACCTGGCTATTTGGGGAAGAGGATTCTAGACAGAGGGAAGAGTCCATGCAAAGCCCCACAGCCAGAAACATGCTCCCTATATCCTAGGAATAGCAAAGAGGTCAGTATAGCCAGACTACATGATCTAGCAAGCAGGAGGAAGAGATGACATCAAAGAGGGACCTGGGGCCAGCAAAGGCTTTAGATTTTTTTTTTTTTTTTAAGATCTATTTATTTATTTTGGGGGGGGGAGAGGCAGAGAAGCATACTCTCCACCGAGCGTGGAGCCTGATGCAGGGCTCCATCCCAGGACCCTGAGATCATGACCTGAGCTGAAATCAAGAGTCGGGTGCTTAACCAACTGAGCCACCCAGGTGCCCCAAGACTTTAGATTTAACTGAGTGGAGAAACCATGGCAGCAGGAAGGATGGAGAGGGGAAGGTTGGTCACAGGATGGATATGATTTGTTGTATGTTTCTAAAGGATTATAACAGCTGCTATGGAGAACCTGTCCCATACAGAGCAGGAGTTGAAGGAGACCAGCTAGAAGTAAAGGATCAAAGGGTCTTTCATTTGCTATTTGCTTTTTCCTTAAAAGCTTTCTGGCTATTCAGATGTCAATAATAGTGGGTCCATAGCACTGCTGGAAACGCCAACCCTATACCACATTTTACATTACACTGCCTATTGCATCCATTCAGGAAAGAAGAAAACAGGAAGGTTATGCATCCTTTCAAAGATGTCCTTTGCTTCGCTGAGAATCACACTCACAGAAAAGACACCCATCCCTGAGACAGGCTGCCTTCCTGATATTCACCAGTGACATTATCATAGCCTCCCAACCTAAACAACGCCATGCAAATTTTTGCAAGTATTTACTGGGATTTCCATTCGTCTGAAAGGAGCCCCATATTGTGTGGAGGAACAGCTTAGAGACAATCAAGTGTGTCATCAATAAAAGTTGTTATTCATTCCACAGACATGGGGTGGTAAAGGAAGTGTGTATTTTATTTCTACCATATTTCAGGAAATGTTCTGGACACTGCAGCGCAGCTCCGGAGAAAGAAAGAAAAGTCTTCTCGGGACATCTGAGAAAATAAAGGTCATGTGTCACTTTTAGTGGTGTCACAAATAGTGTTTAGTGGTCACAAATAGTGTGACCATTAACATATACAGTGAAGTCGAGCTGCATGTCAGCAGAAAACATTTCCCCCTAGATCATGTTAGAGCTTCCAAACAACTACTTTTGAGCAATGATTTGTTTCAGACCAGTTCCCCCAAAATCCACTGTATTCATCCTGCATCCTGAACAAAGATTACTGGGATACCCAACAGATTTAGGACAGCACCCAGCACAGAGATGGTCCCAGCTTCGCCTGGTCCTTACTTAAACCTATCCTGCAAGGGGCGCCTGGGTGGCTCAGTGGGTTAAGCATCTGTCTTCAGCTCTGGTCATGATCACAAGGTCCTGGGATCAAGCCCCTCACTGAGCTCCCTGCTCAGCCAGGGAGTCTACTTTTCCCTCACCCTCTGCCCCTCCTCTGTGCTCGTGCTCTCTCTCAAATAAATAATATCTTTTAAAAAAATACTATCCTGCATAAGCCCAGAGCCCTTCTCCACTCCTTCCTATCAAAGCACCCCAGGATTCCCCATGGGGAGCACTCTCCATTCTTGGGGGCCTTTATCTAAATGGGATTTCTCACTATTTGGCAAAAACAGGTCCAAATAAAACAAATAATCATTAAATATTTATTGCCTCAGATGGTGAGAAGTGTTTCAGCAAAAACAAAACCGCTAAAAAAATTTAACTTTCTAGCCCTCTATATCTAAACGGATGCAAATAATACCAAAGATCTCAGTTGTAGAGATGAAAGCCAGCTCTGTACTAATAGAAACGATTCTAAAGAGATCTTCCTTTTTTTACTCTTAGGTCTCCAAAGCACCTGCCTGACAAAACTTGAAACCTAGCCATCGTCCATAAAGATATATTTATTTCTGTCAACAGTCCTGACTACACTGATCATCTCACCAAGAAAATTAGTGTGTAGCTGTAAGATCAAAATGTTAGGAACTAGTTTTGAAAGTATTGATCAGTGTAATCTACCAAATGTTGTCTTTAGGGAAAAAAAGAACAATGTGTCTGATGTCCCAAATGGAGACTTCTAAAAAGCTGTACATCCATAAATCCCAGTTTGGCCAAGCCTGGCACCACATTCATCGACCATTCCCAAGCATAACACATTTTTTATGAAAATGTCAGATTAAACCCATCTGAAAACTGCAAGCTTTAGAGAAATAATACAGGGACATTATTGAAGTTACAAGCAATGCAACAGAGTTGGAAATTCTCTCTGGCAAAGTCTTTCATTTCTAAATAAAGAATCATCAATCATTTAAGGCTGTGATCAATGGCAAACTAAAGCTTACTCTCATAAGGGAAAGGATGACAGTTCAAATTCATTCATTCATCCAACAAGTATGTCTGTAACTTAGTATTTATCAGAATATAAAAATCTGTGTTTTCTTAACATTTGTATAGTTGAGCTGTGTTAACCTCAATTTCACCCACATATAAAATCATTCTTCAAGAAATCACATACTGGACACATTTGTTAAATTTCCAAATCAGGTGGGTAATTTGTTTATGGGTGAGAACTTGTGAGCTTTTGTTGTGTAGTGACTATGGGTAAGCATGGCACTGAACTCCTGTCTCTGAATTTTCTGAATCCTCAAACCATGACAGACGTGAGTAAAATTACTCTATTAACTATGAGAAGACAGGTGCCTGGATGGCTCAGCTGGTTAAGCTTCAGACTCTTGATTTCAGCTCAGGTCATGATCTCAGGGTTGTGAGATCAAACCCAGCGTCGGGCTCCACGCTGAACATTCAGCATGCTTAAGATTCTCTCTCTCCCTCTCCCTCTTAGCCCATCCCTCCCTCTCTCCCCATCTCTAAAAAAAATAAAACGAACATGAGAAGAAATCAAGGATTATAAATATTAAGCATCTTGTCTGCTAATATGTGGCAGTGTGAAGATTTGAACCAGCTTCTCTCTAACCACAAAATCTGCACTTATACCTACAGACTACATTGTCACCCCTAACTGGGGATGATCAAATCTCTTTTGGGTAACTCAGTCATAATTCTAAATTAAGAATTAAAAAATCCAAAGAGACACCATGGACATTATAATTATTGGTGCATTATGGTGGGAAACAGCACAGAAAATTACAAAGGCTAATTAAAAAGGGACAGGATTTAACTATCCTATGAAATAAGTAGCAATAATAAACAGAAGCAATTTAGAAAAGAATTACAAAAAGATCCAAACTCTATGAAGAAAACACTAATCCATCATCGAGGTATTCAAAGTTTTCTACCATGTCACCCACTGCGGCTCTAACCTCCTTGTCCACGCACGTGCAACCTTGATTTATACAGTTTAAAATCTGAGTCATTGAAGGTGAAAGTAAACAGTGTGCTCAAGAGCATAAAGAGCCACGTTAAAAGCAGATGTTGGTTTCAGCCCACCACTGAATTAGACCACCACCAGATTTTTTTTAAGCTGGTGAGAAAAACTTCTTTTTCCATCGTTGGACTTTAATGGTTATAATTGCATGAATATTACAATAGAATTAGATCTATAACATGAACAGATAAGGGACTATCATACTGCTCATGTTTATATGAGTTTAAAAAAATGGAGTGCATTAGGAATGAAGGTATGTTTTTCCCCCCTAGGCTCAAGGAACAAAATACACTATTCATTCTCCCAAGGCACTCAGAATTCAGTAGGAGAGGCAGATAACTAAGCAGTCCCAATACAAGGTAGTATGATCTATGAGGTGTTAAGAATGAGATGCTGGGGCACCTGGGTGGCTCAGTCGGTTAAGCGTCTGCCTTCAGCTCAGGTCATGATCCCAGGGTCCTGGGATCGAGCCCCACACTGGGCTCCTGGCTCAGCGGGGAGCCTGCTTCTCCCTCTGCTTGTGCTCTCTCTCTCTCTCTCTCTCTCTGTCAAATAAATAAATAAATAAATCTTAAAAAAAAAAAAAAAAAAGGAATGAGATGCTAATGAAACACACAGGAGATGCATCAACCTATCATGGTAAGAACTTGGACCAAAGAAATAACAATTAGGATGGAGATTAGGGGATTGATGGAGAAGCTGAATTATGTAATCTATTATTGTATGTGTTGGGAGGGTAGGGGTGAGGCAAAGGCAAATGTCTAAGGTTTCTTGGGCAGCAAGGAATCCAATGGAACTACCAATTAACACAGGGAAATAAGAGCAAGAGTTATTTACAGAACGCAAGATGAGTTCCATGTTGAATGCATTCAGCTCAAAGACTGATAAATTGCCAAAGCTGAGGCAGACTATATCCCGACTGGATATTCAGGTTTAGAGTTTAGGAACAAGGTCTGGGATAGAAATGAGGAAGACAGAACCACCTCCTCCCTTCCCAAGCAAGTGTATAAAGTGAAAAGAAAATAGGATTAAAATCAGAACTACAGGGATCCCAGACTTTTAGTGGAAGCACAGAGGAAAGGGAACTCTTCACGAAAACTAAAGACTGGCCAGGGGGACCTCCCTTTCCTCGGGGAGGAAAAGGCATCAGGATCAAGGAAGCTGAAAGCTGAAGTTTCAATGAAGGAGTGAACAACCATCTCAATACTTCAAAGAAGTGGGCTGAGGAAGGCAGAGGTGCATTCATGGTTTTTGGCTACTGGGAGGGCTGCAGAGACCTTGGGGACACAGGATCTAGAAGGCAGCAAGTTGGGAAGGCAGGAAGCAAAGATATGACAAGAGACACCCTTCTAGGAGGCTCTGCTGTGAGGAGGAAAGAGATACTCCGTAAGCATATGCCAGTGAAGGTACAATGAATGAACAGTATCATTTCATTAAAATAGGCTAAATTTTAAAAACTAAAGCCATAAATGAAGACATGTAAAAGCAAAGTAAGTAGACACTGTAGTTATGTAAAATTCAGATTTTAATCATAGACACCCCCTTCAAAAATCTCACAATTGACTTTTCCCTCTAAGTTACAGTTTTCATGTCTTATTTGGATGGCAGAGGTCTAATTAACATTTGTTAAATAGAACTGAAGGTCAAGTGGCTAATTAGGATAGAGATATGGCTAAAACCCAGATCTTTTGACTTGACAGGTAATTTTCTTTCAATGACAAGGCAAAAGGTTGTGTCTTGCACCTGCAGTAAACTTTTTAAAAAGAAGTCATATGCAATATCATTAATCATTAGGGTAATGCAAATCAAAACCACAATAAAATACTACCTCATACCCACTGGGGTGACTCTGTTAAAAAAAACAGGGGGGACTGATGAGTCACAGACCTGCCACCCTGAAACAAATAGTACATTATGTTAATAAAAAAATAAAGAAAAACAGGGGGGCCTGGGTGGCTCAGTTGGTTAAGCATCCAACTCTTGATTTCAACTCAGGTCATGATCTCACGGTAGTGAGATCCAGCCCCAAGTCGGGCTCCAAGCTCAGCGAGGCATCTCCTTGAGATTCTCTCTCTCCCTCGGCCCCTCCCCCTACTCACTCTCTTTCTCAAATAAGTAAATAAAAAAATCTTAAGAAAATCAGAAAATAGTTAAGTGTTGGTGAGGATCTAGAGAAACTGGAATTCTTATGCACTGTTAGTGGGAATGTAAAAGGGTGCAGCCTCTAGGAAAACAGGATAATGGCTCCTTTAAAAAGTAAACATAGGATCACCATATGTTCCAGCAATTCTTCTTCTGGATATATACCCAAAAGAAGTGAAAGCACAGACTTGAAGAGCTATTCGTACACCCATATTCATAGCAGCATTATTCACAATAGCCGAAGATGAACGCAACCCAGGTGTCCATCATTGGATGAATGGATAAGCAAAATGTGATTTATACATATAAAAGAATACTACTCTGCCTTAAAAGGAAGGAAACTCTGACTCATGCTACATGGATGGACCTTGATAACATTATGCTAAATGAAATAAGGCTGTCACAAAAGGACAAATACTATATGACTCTACTACATAAGAGTGGTCAAATTCATGGGGACAGAGAATAGAACGGTGGTTGCCAGGGCCTGGGGGTAGGGAAAGATGAGAAATGGTTGTTTTGAGTACAGAGTTTCAGTTCTGCAAGATGACAACAGCTCTGGAGATGGGTGGTGGTGATGCTTGCACAACAATGTGAATGAACTTCAATACCATTGAACTGCACTCTCAGAAAATGGTTAAGATGATAAATTTTATGTGTCTTTTACCAATGTTTAAAACAAAATTTACGTAAGTTAGAAAACTGATTTTTAAGCCAAGCTGGAGTAAATATATGGGTTTATAAAGTGGTACCTTGAAGAGGTTGTATTCAGTAGGGGTACCTGCGTGACTCAGGCAGTCAAGAGTCCGACTCTTGGTTTTGGCTCAGGTCATGATCTCATGGGTCATGATCTCAGGGTCATGAGATCGAGCCCCACATCAGGCTTATGCTCAGTGCGTAGCCTGCTTAAGATTCTCTCTCCCTCTGCCCCAGCCCCACCCTCTCTAAAATAAAGAAATAAATCTTCAAAAAAAAAAAAAAAAGGTTGTATTAGGTAAAATAATAAAATATATGTTACTTAGCTACACTATAGCAGGGTCTAAACCCCAGGTGACCACTAGGTGCCAGAAAAGGAACAACAAGATCTGTGCAGGCTGAGCTAAGGTGGGGGCTGAGGCATGATGGAGAAGGCACAGGGCTGGAGCTGTCCTGATTTTTCAAGAGATGCTTCCAGCCTAAAAACGTACGTGAAATTTCCACAGTTTTATACACTGGCAAAGGGCCACTACTTTCAAATAATTTTCCATAGCCATCCTTCTATTTCATTATATAAATATCAATATATGGCTTCTCATTTGGATAAAATATTTGCCAGAAGTTGACTACGAGGACATTTTCTACTGCCTCTCACTCTAAAAAATACTCAACAACAATTCACATTTAATAACACAACAGAGACAGCTTTTTTTCCCCAGAATGGATCATTTTTGTACCAAAGTCGCTGGGCTCTGCTGTCGACTGTGCTATCTTGGTCCCTTCACACTGAATTCTATAAATAAGCTTAAAAATCAAAATGTATTATTTTGGGCTACTTTTCCCTTAAACTTTAGGACTGTTCTCTGAGTGATTTCACTTTGTGGAGTTCATGTCAATTAAACAACTGAGATACAAAGATCCCCACTGAGCTAATAAAAGGAAAATTATACAACTCTCAGTCCCTCCCTGTAATGTATAAATTCACTTAAAGTTGTTTTCAAGGCTATTCCATGGTGTTAGTTCCTTGGAGAGCCCAGTGATTTACCTTAATGTGTTTTTAGACTTTGAGTATATTAAAGAAAATCCATACTAAAATACATGGTTCACAGGCTTCTAGACTAATTCCCAATACATGTTCACCATGTGAAATTTTAAATTAGTCCATGATCGCAGGTGAAGAATAGACAGTTTTTGCACAGTTGTACAAGAGGACAATTGGGTTAATGTAAAATGCAAACATACTACAAGCCCAAAAAATTTAGCACAGAATGCATACTATTCCAGAAATGTATGTGTAGGGATACACATACATTTGGACAGAATGAACCACTAATCTTCATTAATGCAGACATTAAAATTTATTTCTCTGATGCTACATAGCTACATAGCCACCTGGAAAATAATTTATAATTTTAAATGAACACACAAACTACAAAATTGAACCTAAACTGTTTACAGCACTATAAAATGATGTATAAGTATGAACGAGACTGATGGAAACATGGAACAACTTTTAATGGCTAGTTTTTTCAAAGCAGAGAATATTTGTTTTCCTAATTTTAAAAATATATCCTTTAGTATTGACATGTCATTTTGTGTAATGAATACATATGAAAATAAAAGTGATGTGTGCATTGATATTTTGTATATGTGTGTGTTTGTGTGCTTTCCTCCAACAGAAAGGAAAAGTTCAATTCAAAATAATCTTGAATGACAACTGCATTTCTGATGGCCAGCTCAGATCAACGGATGGCAGATGCCTGTACAGCAATTATTGCAAATGATTCTGAGGCTCAGTGGGAACCGTGATGTTATCAGCATGAAAATCTGCCCCAGGCTTCAAAAAAGGGAACAGTGGCTCCAGGCCAGTGAATTGCTATCTCTTTTCTAGCCACTAATATCAGAAACATATATCCTGTCTGAGGACCAGAAGTATTCTATGATTTTCCTTAGAACAATCAACTCAGGAGGCCTTGGCAACTCAAAACACGACACAGCTAATTAGTTCTGGTCCGACAGCCAAGATAGAGAAGTCCAGGTATAGAGTTTTAGAATTACTGTTCTAGAAATAAATTCTTAAAACTGAATGCAGTCACTCCATTCACCTGGTGCAAATGTGTCAGAGAATTATGATAGATATTTATTTAATCTGATCTGTTACTCGGTTGTTAGAATTCTTATTTATTTGCAATGAAAGGTTTTCACTTAATGGTCTCCATACAGAACAGAAACTTTCAGAGGGAAAACAACCTGTACAAATCTCTGTCTACATAAGTGTTTGAAGAGCATCTAGGTTTGGGTTTAATACGTTATTTAGTAAATTTCTGCTTTCCTATAAAGTAGTAATGCTGTATTATAATTATTTTCTATTCTAAGGACCAAATTATACTGTTCTGTACTTAGTCAACAAATACAGAGAAGCAACTCAAGCCATTATGGCAGGGTCTACACTGCTGAATGAATTTCCAGTGATGGAGCATAAAGGATTTTTGAGTCAGACACTCGGCACCTTCACAAAGCCTCACGGGCTGCTTTAATTCATTTTCTATAAATACTCAATACAATGCAAGCTTCATAATTGACAGAAAAAGGCTAAAAATAATCCATAGTTGAAAAGGGTCAGACTGAAAGGAAGAGGAAGCTCTTATTTCAGCAGGTGTCTTGACACAAGTGGGTAGAATCTTGACCAAGTGAGAATAGGACAGTGTGTCATTTGCAGAAAGCTAAAAGCATCACCTGAAATGACATATGCTTTAGCCTTGAAAGGAAAGTTAAAGCAAGCCTAGCCACAGCTCTGGGCTCACCTGGCCAGCCAATGTAATCAGCAAGCAAAAACAGAAGCTGTTGCTGGATGCAAAGTTTTGTCGACTTGGGCTGTGTCTAAGGGGGAAGGCTCACTGAAACCACAGCGAAGACCTCGCCCTGGAGAGGCCATCCTTTCCATGATGTTCAGTCCTACCAGGTCTGACAGTAACACCTGCATGAAGGAGAAAGTAGCAGCCCCCAACAAGGGGAAAAATGGGTGCAGCAAACATTTGGAGTAAAGGTCTAGGAATATTGTTTTGCTGGTTCAGACCTGTTAGTGATATAATCTGTTCTCCCTACAGATCAAAGACCTAGCTCTTTCAGGTCTAGATCAAGCATCACCTCCTTAAGGAGCCTTAGCTTTTTTTTTTTTTTTTTCTTCCTTGAGGGAGAGAGAGAGCCTGAGTGTGGAGCTGGGGAGGGGTAGAAGGAGAAGGTAGAAGAGTGATAATCTTAAGCAGGCTCCACACCCAGCGTGGAGCCCAACATGGGGCTTTATTTCATGACCCTAATATCATGACCTGAGCCAAAATCAAGAGTCAGATGCTTAACTGAGCCACCCAGGAACCCCAAGAGCCTTACCTTAACCTTAACCCTAATCCCCACCCTGACCTGGACCCTCTAGTATGAAACTGCACTTCTGCACCATAATCTCTTGTCACACTTGACATTCATCATGGCCTTCATGATCAAAATTGTCTCATGAGTTGATTTGGTCTCCCCTATCTACTCCCACCCCCCCAAAAAAAAATTAAGTCCTCTGAGGAGATGAGACTGTGTTTGCCTAGTTCACCCCTACATCTTCAGCACCTAGAACAGTACCTGGCACACAGCAGTTAAGTTTGGATGGAATGAATGAATGAACTCATTCAGAGGCCAATTCTTTCTACTGCTATCATGACTGAATATTCATCAGAACTCCAAGCCTGCATAGAGGCCAGTATATTCCATCAACCTAAAAAGTTTCACAATTGTTAAGTTTTTCAATAAATGTTTCATTATTAAATAAATACTGTTGGGTAATATATTGATTGCTCTGTGATAAGGTGTTTGAGCAGCTTCATGCACTGGGTACAGAGCATTAAATCAGTAATGACAACATAGCCTCATTAGAGGACTGGGTGTAACCTGCTGAGGATGGAGCTCATTTTATCTGCCCGTGCCTCCCATCTGGATTTCCCCAATCATTTCATCAATGAAATGATCTACTTTTCTTAACACCTTTACAAAATCATGGTCGTCCAGTTGCCAGTGAAGTCCTTGAACTCCAGAAAAGAAAGAAGCCCACAAAACTGATCTCTGAAACTATCTACCAAGGGCTATTGGGCCCTTGAACTGTGCATAACTGCAAGTCTACAAGGCCAGCCATGGTTCTCTCCTCCCATCAACACTTGGATTTCAGTAAGCTGAGATCCTTTTTCACTCTTGAGACAACTGGTGTCCTCAACAAGAGAAAAGGCAACAGGTGAGATCTCCAAGACACATGCCTGAGGAACTGATTGCCATGTGCTCAATCACCTCCGAACTAATCCAAACGTCTGAAGCAAATGTGGAAAACTGCCATAGATGAATTAGAAGGAGTCATATACACACACAACCAAGACTTTCCTCACCTGTGGGTTAAGAAAGATTTTTAAAATGCAGATGAAAGGGTATTTCCTACTCTCATGTGAAGGATGGTTTATTTGAAGACTATATTTCTCAGCCTGTTAGTGATGCATTAAGGTGACATTTGCCCAGATCACTGAACTTTTTGTCTCAATACCCAAAGGAGTTACTATCACAATGCAGTCAGCGCGCATTAGTATTTATGTGCCATTCCATTACAGCCACATCTCTCAAATGAAAAGATAAAGAACACTATTATCAATATTAAAACCATCTATCTTTTAAAAAGGTTATATCGATTTTTTCCCCCTGCTTCTCGGATTCCATCAATACCAGTGCCAGCTCGATGAAGTGGACATGATCCTATGACAGCTTCAATGGATAATTCCCAAATGAACTTTCCCAATGTTCTATAGTCTCTCATGGCATGCACTCTACAACCCATTTCATAGAATATCAGCTAGAAAAAGGCTGGGAGCGATCCTGAAACATCCAAATCTCCCCACTAAGCTAAAATGCTGAGAATGAGTTTTTAAATATGACACAATCATCAGGAACTGCGAACAAGGCATGCCGTAGTTCTTTAAAGCTAAAATGATGGGGCTCCTGGGTGCCTCAGTCAGTTAAACGTCTGCCTTCGGCTCGGGTCATGATCCCGGGGTCCTGGGATCGAGCCCCGCATCGGGCTCCCTGCTCGGCGGGGAGCCTGCTTCTCCCTCTCTCCCATGGTTCACGTTCTCTTTCTCGCTCTCTCTCTTCTCTCTCTCAAATAAATAAAACAGAGCTAAAATCAGTCTCCCACCATCAATGTTGACCGAACAACAGCTGCTAACCCTTACATGTGGCGTCACATATGAAACTTTAGGTATGTTGTACTCTAACCTGTATAACCTGATAATGTAGATCTTAGTAGAGACTTCATTTCACTGATGGGCAAACTGAGGCACAGAAAGCTCAGACAGTGCATATGTCACAGAGCCCCACACGCAGGCTTAGCAGCCCAGCTGTCTGTTCTTATTCTTTGTGCCACCTTGTCCCTCTGTCTCTGTCACCTAACTCCTGCTCATGGTCAACATTCCCAAAAAGGGCAGCACTGTGAAGAGCCTACCAGCAAAACTGTAGGAGGGCAATGCAGTGTGAGAGCATCAGACTTAAACAGTGCCGATCTCAGGGCATCTGGGCAGCTCAGTCAGTTAAGCATCCGACTCTCGGTTTCAGCTCAGGTCATGGTCTCCGGTCATGGGATCGAGCCCCGCGTGGGGCTCCGTGTTGAGCGCGGAGTCTGCTTGCGATCCTCCCCCGACTTTCGCTTGCACACGCTCTCTAAAAATAAATAAAATCTTAAAAAAAAAAACAAAAACGATCCCGATCTCTCCCCAGTGACCTCTACAAGACTTTGAGGGTCACTTACTCCCCATCCTTCCAGATTTAAGTCACATTTTCCCTCTGCTTCTCAGTCCAAATAGAACTCGTCCGCCTTTAAAATCCTCTCTGCTCCCAAGAGGGTGCCACTAATCATCTTTTCAGGAAGATCTATCTTGACTCTCCACAGAGATGTGCTTTTTGAAAACAGAAACTGCTTCTGTTTTCCCGATTGTTCCATTTAAACACAAAATCCTTAGCTAATCAATACTTTTTTTGTTCTTCTCTTTTTTAGCAATCAGAAATGTAGGCTGTGAACCCAATGAAGCCATTAGATGTCACCTTCCAAAGTCAACCTTCCAAGGTATTAATTCACCCATATATATTTAGGAAACATTGTCTGGTTTCCCCGAGGAGTGGCTGGGCTTTCATCAAATTACACTATAATCACCAAGAAAATGCTAAATCCAGCACACAATCGATGTGTGCATGTCCAGTATCAGCTTTCTAACGTCAAGACTTACTTAAAAATGCAAAAGGGAAAAACACCTTAAAAGTGAAAGTAAAAATCTAAAGTTAAGAAAAATAAAGAAGGAGATAGTGTCTCAACTCTAAAAATGAGAGCCTCCAGTTGGGTAAAATGGCCTGGATTTGGGTAATTTTTATTGCTCCCTAAAATGTATAATTTTTGAACTGAAATTCTGCAATTTAGTACCAGTTCCTATTCATGCTTCCTACCCTCTCCTTTCTCATCCTTCTGGTTAGAAGGCAATGTAGAGCCAAACACCAACAGTGCAGAGGTGTCTGATTCCTGGAGAAAAGCTGCGGTAACATGTAGGCAACTCACTCCTCCAAAAACTACACGCTTACTTAAAGTATCCAGACTCCCTCTTTTCCTGGAATAACAGGAATTTATAAAGTACCAGTTTTACACAAGGCATTCTGCAGGGATTATCACTAATATTCACAGAACCCCCAGGTAAGTATTTGCAAACTCATTTTACAAATGAGAAACCAGAGCTTTGGAGACGCCAAACTCTTACAAACGGCAGAACTGATATTTGAGCCCAGGGTTTGTCCAAACTTGGGGCTCTTCCCAGGAACTGAGTCATGGTGAGTCAAGTGAGCCACAGTGTGAGCCTCCTTCATTGCCTTACTGGAGTAGAAGTGTCTTAAGTGGTCCCACTCCACGCCCACCCCATGCGCCGTGGCCTCCAGGAAGGCTTACTGAGCGGACAGAAACACTCGGGACACTTTCCTCTCTGTGATCATTTCAAGCAGCATGCACTGGAGGACTAGTTCTCCCATTCGCAAATGGAGATGTGTGGCTGATAAAAATCTGAAAATAAATACCAAGACTTTTTAAAAGCTTTAACAAAGTTAAACAAATGCAGAGTGTTTTTAACGTTCTCATGTCCGAGGATGAGTTTAAGTGACATTTTAAAGACCACAGAAAGGGGCACCTGGGTGGCTCAGTCATTAAGCATCAGCTCAGGTCATGATCTCAGGGTCCTGGGGTCGAGTCCCACATCGGGCTCCCTGCTCCACGGGAAGCCTGCTTCTCCTTCTCCCACTCCCCCTGCTTATGTTCCCTCTCTCGCTGTCTCTCTCTCTCTCTCTCTGTCAAATAAATAAATAAATAATCTTTAAAAGAAATAAAAAAAATAAAAAGTAAAGATGGTTACCTGGCAATACCTTTTCAAGGTATGCCTTTAGGAAATTGTAATTGTGCAGACAGGTATGCAATGAAAAGTGACTCAGCCCAGACTAGACATCTGCATAAGGGAACCACTAATACATTTCTGGTGCTTATTAACAGAAAACAAATATATTCATATAGCAGCACATAGTGTGAATATACGTGTGTATGTAAAAGCAGTTTTGCTCTACACTATTCCATACATGCTTTCTCATATAATCTTAAAAGCAGCCATAAAATCAATGATGTATAAGCACTAAGACAGTTAGCTCTAACTCACAGCCACTAGCAAAAAAATAACAATAAAACAACAAAAAAATCTCATAGCCAGGACTGGTTTTCAATCTGGCTAGATTCGGGATGTTACTACAAACCAAAGACACTACCAAAATTATACCAGTAAGACATCCAGAATTGCTCAGCAAAATTTACATTTAAAAAATAATTTAACAACAAAGTCATCATTCATTGCATATCATGAAATAAACTGACTTCCTTTTTTTTTTTTAAGATGTATTTATTTGAGGGGGGGTGTGAATGCGGTGTGGGGCAGAAGGAGAGAATCTCAAGCAGACTTCCTGCTGAGCAGGGAGCCCCAACATGGGGCTCGATCTCACGACCCTGAGACCATGACCTGAGCTAACACCATGAGTCAGACGCTTAACTGATTGAGCCACCCTGGTGCCCCTGAAAGAGAC
Source organism: Zalophus californianus (assembly GCF_009762305.2). Lineage (NCBI taxonomy): Eukaryota > Metazoa > Chordata > Mammalia > Carnivora > Otariidae > Zalophus > Zalophus californianus. Next base: position 133,522,295 of record NC_045600.1, read on the forward strand.
TGACTGCTAACTGGAATGAATACAGACAACATTGATGAGTGCTCTACTCAAAGGCACATGAAGCTGGTGATGGGTGGGACATGAGCACAGGTGCTGGGCAACTTTGGTCATATCCTGCTGCTTCCCATGGCCACCAAATCAGCTTCAACAGAAAGGTAAAATACAGTCCTAGAGGAAGTATAATGAATAGAGCTTGAAATATGCAGTCTCAATTTCCTTCCGTGTTCTAAGAGAACACAGACTCTCTATCTAGATTAAAGAAAGGCTCCCAAGAGGTATCTCAGAAGTCCCCATGGGGAGAGAAGCAGAACATTCAGCAGAAGGAACTCTAGCTCCTCCAAGACCACATCAACCAGAATATCAACCCTATCTGTACACTGTGGACCCTTAAAAGATCTCATTTGGGCTTAATATTTATAAATGAATGAACAGCAAAAAAAGCAACCAGATCCAAACAACAGCACCACAAGAATTTTATCTGGGTTTTAGAATGTCAACATCTGTATATATTTAAACGCTGACATCAGTTTAAAAAACATAAAAACACAGTGAAGTTGTTCTCACGGGGCTGTTCGCGCGTGGAATTAACCATGGTGTTTACACTTATGTGACAGCTTGCTTTGCTACACAAATTTATTATAACTATTATGTGTTTAAGGTATCACGTGGGTCAGATGAAAGAGAGAGACCTTTTCAGAGCACCTAGCTTCATGCATTCACAATCTTCTGGCAGGACATTGCTCTAACGTGGTATATTGATCAATATCCTGCCAAATCCATCTCCAGAACAGGGTTTAGCGGGATTCCAAAGCTTTATCGATGTGGGTTTTAGAGCAGCCTCTGCGGTGAAGGGTTTCAACTCTGCATTCAGCCTGGGAATGCACAGAGCAACTGCTTCCAAACCCACGATCCAGAGAAATACCTGGCATCTTAGTTGTCATGGGTCTTGGAGGCTCCCTTGTTTGGGGGCTAAACAACTTTACCGGAAAATAAGTCAGAATGTAGTGGTTAAAATAGCCCTGGCTTGGAACGGAATAGTAGAGGGGGGGAAAAAAAAAGTAAAATTCCCACCAACTGGATGACCCTGTACAACTTACAGGGCTTCTCTGGGTCTTGGTGTTCTCATCTATAAAATGGGGATGACTCCTATCCAGCATGGTTCCTGAGAATAAGATGATGCTGCCCTGAGCTTCTACTAGGTAGCTGGCACATGAAATGAAATACATACCTGCTGAGTCCATATGTCCAATAAACCACAGAAAAACGAAAAGCTTCTTCCACCAAAAGAAAAAACATCGTCCATTAAAAGGCACATATCGGCAATGAACACAAAAACTAAGCACTCAATTACTGATTTACCATCTTGAGCTCACCGTGACAAAGGCAGAAACGGACACAAAGCCGGAAGTTGGAAAGGAAGTAGTTAACAAAGCAACTATACCCATCTGTTACTAATGACCAGGGCTGCACTGACCTGTTCAAACTTTTTATTTTTAATCACCTAAATAGTTCAGAAACAATTTATCATGTACCTTCTCAGTTCTGCCATGTCTTCTGGTTCAAATATTAACAGAGGAAACTTCCTGAGCACCTTCTTTCTCATTCCTTGCTAAAGCTAAACGTTTCTGTGCCAGCCCAAATAGATTTAAGAGAAAGAAAGAAATGTCAGAGAAATTCTGCCTGTTTAGACAGGCCTAAAATGCTGAAAGCAGCTTCTGCCAAAGATTCCTACAATATCGAAAACACACAACTATGTAGGAACAAAGTGCATGACAAGCACACCAGAGAGGAAATAATTTAGAAGGGTGACACAAGGGGCACCTGGGTGGCTCACGCGGTTAAGCATCCGCCTTCGGCTCAGGTCATGATCCCAGGGTCCTGGGACTGAGTCCCTCATCGGGCTCCCTGCTCAGTGGGGAGTCTGCCTCTCCCTCTGCCCCGCCCCACCACTTGTGCTCTCTCTCTCAAATAAATAAATGAAATCGTTACAAAAGGGTGAAACATAGACTTGGAGAAGATGGAGACAGTTCACTACAGGGCCTGTTGCAGAGAGGTGAGAATTCTTGCTCAAGTGAAGCACATCATTCTGGGACAAACAGAGACAGACACGCTCACCAGACAGACTGACCAGGTGAAGGTAAGCAAGACGGCGGCACCGCTGGTCCCCAGCTCATTCATGAAAGAGCAACAGGAGATGGAAGAACTGATCCCGGAGACCATTTTCAGACTAGAAACCTATATATGTAATAATTATGTAATGTTTTACACTAGGCAAGACTGTTACAGGAATGATGTTGGTACTGTGGCTCAGGTAATATAGTGTCCTTTTCTGATATACGAAGTTCTCAAACCAAACACCAACATCTTTCACAATGCAAAAAAAGTCCCCTCCCCACCCCCACCAAAAACACAAATTATCCACATCATAATCATCACAATCATTTTTGTTTGTTTCTGGTCTGATTGGGGTTTTGTTTCATTTTTGTATTGTCACCTCGGCTGCCTCTTGGCTCTGAACATGGTGACAGTCACACAGATAAGTTTAATACTTTTCTAGTTTTCCTGACCAGATACCAACCTCTCATGAATATTTCTGACTTTTCATGGACGAAATTGATCATAAACTTTCAGTTCCTCAAAAGCATCCATCCATCAACTTCTGAAAACCTGTCTGTTCTTTCCAAACATCGCTTCATGCCCCAGAGGGATCTCTGCCCACCAGTGGCTGACTCCAGCCAACCAGTCCTGCTAAGCGCAGGCAGCCTGGCCTCTGGAGGCCTCCCCTCACTGCCTGGCTCCCACAGCACCTTGTGCCTTATCCTTAGCAAACAGCACACTTTCTTGTAGGCACCTGTTCAGGTGCCTGACTTCCCATCTTAGCTGTAAGTTCTCAGGAGACAGGGAGCTATCTGTCTGATTCACAATGAAAACTCTAGCACATACTCTGCATAACACATGCTCAATTAATACCTTTGGATAAAAGAACACATATTTATTTATTTCAACCACTTTGTAACACAGGTTTTAAACAAACCTTCGGCTCAACTCTGAGCACCGAAGGAAACCTAATGTTCTGCACAAAAATTAACCTGGTAGTATTGGTATCAGCAGTATCATCTACAAAACAGCACTGGCCAATCTGTGATCTACAAAATGATCCAGTTAATTTATAATAAATATGATATATATAATAAATATGACCTATATTAATTTATAATATGATATATATGTGATATATAAATATGATATAAATATTTATGATATATAGACATCTATAGTGAGTGCTTTTAACAAGAAAAAGTAACTGATTAAGGGGAGAGATGGCAGGCATTTTACCTTATGACAATTATATGGGCTCAAATTCTGCAACCGAGTTTTCAACAAGCTCCTTATCACGCTCCTGCTCCGGCCAGCCCTTGTTTGCTGTTCCACGGTGCCGCCCTCCTCCCACAAGCCAGATCTCCGGCTATCAAACATGAAAGGCCAAAGTGAGCAGAGAATTCATCTCCACCCTCTCAAGAATGAGCAGAAGTGGGCGCCTGGGTGGCTCAGATGGTTAAGCGTCTGCCTTCGGCTCAGGTCATGATCTCAGGGTCCCGGGATCGAGCCCCGCATCGGGCTCCCTGCTCAGCGGGGGGCCTGCTTCTCCCCCTCCCTCTGCTTCTCCCCCTGCTCATATTCTCTCTCTATCTTTGTGTCTCGAATGAATTAAAAAAAAAAAAAGAGGGGTGCCTGGGTGGCTCAGTCGTTAAGCGTCTGCCTTCGGCTCAGGTCATGATCCCAGTGTCCTGGGATCGAGCCCCACATCGGGCTCCCTGCTCAGCGGGAAGCCTGCTTCTCCCTCTCCCACTCCTCCTGCTTGTGTTTCCTCTCTCACTATGTCTTTCTCTGTCAAATAAATAAATAAATAAATAAAATCTTTAAAAAAAAAAAAAAGAATGAGCAGAAGTAAACCTTTTTCACCTTTCACATCAAAGGAATTGGAATTTGTGTCTACCCTGCAGACACCAGGAGAAATGCCCACATTTCCTTTGTGACCTGCTTCTCGCTTCCACCCTCTCCTTGGGAGGCAGCATTATTCATTTGTTGGTATTACTCAATCCGCTGAATTATTCAGTTGTGCTCTCTGCCGCATTATTCAATGCACACAAACCTCTACGTTGGAGTCATCCAGCCATTTCAAACTCACAATGTCCACGAAACTCATTTTTTATTCTTTGAACACAATCTAGTCCTGACTTGTGAGGCTAGCACCAGCCCCGGGGCCCAGCACGATCCTCGGCCCCAATCCTCTGTCTCCCCCCTATCACCCACATCCATTTGGTCACCTCCGCCGTCTCCCAGATAATCTCTCAAACCCTCACACACCTCTGCTTCCCTACTGCTTTAAGCCAAGCCCTACAACCTCTCTCCTGAACTAAGATAACTTCTTAACTCCTTTCTGGCTGACTCACTGAGGGAATGAGGGCATCTGACTCCATCCAGCCATAGCACTGCAGAGCAAGTTTGTCCTTACTAGTCTGTAGGGATCACATCTGTCCAGTCACCACTGTTATCTCCTTCCGGCGCCTGACATTAACACTCAGCACAACTAGGCAGGTGACAAATGGCCATGTGAACACATGAATCCATGACTGAGACAGCCAGAACTCCCAGAATTAAGTTCTGCTGCCTGCCCTACACTCAAATTAATGTTTGTATAACATCTGTCTCCAGAGGAGAAGTGAAGACTCAGTAACCTGAGGTCCACACCCAAAGGCAAACCACCATTCGACACACTCACACATGTCCTCACATCTATAGCTCTATCTTTTCTTCATGCTTCCTGAAATGATGGAAGTATTCTGTGATCAAATATATAGAACTCCAGAGAATCGTTTTCGGAAACAAAAAAAAAAAAAACTTTGAAAATGCAAAACTGTGAAAATGCAAAAAAAAAAAAAAAAAAAAACCTCTTCTAGATACCTTCCAGGACATCATGGACAAACACATCATCACCTTCAAGCCCTCTGTGTCCTGGACAGGGAGCTGGGCTTTAGAAGAAAGGCCTCTGTGCTAATACCCGGGTGAAACCCACGTTACAAAACAAGGCCAGCTTCCACCCACAGGGGGAATGCATATGAGCCCGTCATTATGTCTGGGAAGGAGGCAACTTCCACGTTACTCAATTACATATGCAATTGTGTCCATTTGCTTATGAAACTTTAGAAATTCCCACTAGGAGGGAATGACAACATTTTACCTCTCTCATCTGGCAATTTGTCCCTAAAGAAACACCTGTTAAACCCATGTGGTCAGCAAATGACAATGACTGTTAAAAAGGGCCATTGCAGGTAGTCTCCAGTCTGCCTTCCAACCTTTCCTACGGGGCCCGCACACAACAAAGACACAGATGAAAACTGTCCCAGGCAGAAGAGAGGGAAGGCACCTGAATGGCTTTCCAGTTGTGTGCCCAGGGACAATACCCTTGTCTCTCTGGGCCTCAGTTTTCTCGCATTATATGGAAGTAACAAGAGCTCCGCTTTGTGGGGTTGTATTCATGATTAAAAGAGTTCCTATTTCTTAGCACAAGAAATAGGCCTGAGTACAATCTGAGTGCTCAGTAAATGTCAGTGATGGTAATATAAATGATACTCATACTACAGTCATAACATATTAGCACTAGTATGAATCCCACTCCCCTGTTACCACCCCCACAGGGGGGGTCTATGCCCTACCAGTTCTCTGAAATACCATGAGCAGTGGGTCTCAAACTTTAGCATACACCGGAACGATCAGGAGGGCTTCTCAAAACGCAGATTGCTCTGCTCCAGACACAGAGCTTCCGATTCAGAGGGTCTGGGATGGGAGCTGAGAACATGCATTTCTAATAAGTTAAAACCAGTTGTGTGGGTTCAGCTGATCTGGAAGGACATGTTGAGAAGCACTGACTAAGGGGCCTCACTGCATCCATGGAGGAGAGTGTATGAGTCCAAACCTCTGGCTTTCTACAGCCCCTCCACACACCAAGAATGCTCTCCCTGGACTCTTTCATCTTGGTAACTCCACCACCAATTCCAAACTCAGCTCAAGCCATCAGGGGCCCTCCAGGCTCCAGGCCAGCACCTATGACACTGTGCTATCAGAATGAAATCAGCTCCATGAGGCTAGGAGCTCCCTAGCAAATAGGACCTCGCCATAGTCAGTGCCTGGGACATAGGAGTGCCTCAGTAAATGATGACTGGTAGAATGAGAGCCAATAGCCAAAGGCATCCCTGGAAAGCAAAGCAAAGTAGAAGGTCCTAGAAGTCAGCTCTGGGCCTTCCCCTCCGGACTGTTCACTAGATTTGAAATGCCCTGAGTCCCTGATAAGCCGAGTATCCCTCTCACCCCAGCCACCAGCCTCTACTCTGCTCAGCGAACAATGAGGCCTTTGCCTCCAACCACAACTGGCCCTCTTACTCTTTGACGGTAATGGAGCTTCAGCTTCTGGCCTCTCACTGGCAGAAGACCTCATGCGTGCTACAGGCTGCTAGGAGATGTTCAGTGTTCTCAGGGAGAGAGGGCTGCAATCAGGAAGCATTTTTTATGTAAGCATTTCTGGTAAACTGCCCAAAAAGACCTCAGCAGAAAGAGAAAAAAACCTCCAGCAAACGGTGATCATTTCTTTTTCCATTCTAAATAAGCATTCACTTTCGTAACTAATTTTGCATTATTTTTTTTAAAGAGGATCTGCGAATTATTTGCCTTCCAGGTGTCACAAAATCTAGATCTGCCCACTTCACATCTCATGCATACTCTGGTCCCTGGCCCCTTCGCTTTTCTGGATATTTCTCTAATGCATCACTCTCGGCCCCTTCATTACAACATCTTAACCAAGCCAAGCACACTTCTATAAACACATTCTAGTCAGGATTTCAAATACTCCTAAAGAGGAGTTCAAGGCGTGTTGTCGATTTCACTGTCAAATGAAAACAGAAAATAAAAATTGTGCCACGCCCAACCCAGGCAGAATATAGCCTACCTGATCCTCCCAACACAAGCAAAAAGCCTCTCTTCCCCACCCCACCCCCCAAAAGACACTTTTTCCCAACACCTTAAGATAATTTAATTATGAAACCCCTCAATTTCTGTGTGTAATTACTAACAAGCATAAGGAAGGGTTTAAGAAAGCAAGTGCTCTCCATGTCAGGAAATATTATTTAAAATTCTAAGGACTATTTTCATTCTCTTCCTCTACAGCATAACAACTGTAGTTTGAAAATCACTTTTGTGGTTTACAGGAATTTGAAGAAATTACGAGCTGTCATGGATCATTCACTCAAAGGCTAAATTATGAATATTAGGATTCCTTACCAAATAAGTGCACTTCAGTACTCTATACACTTCTAGAGAGAGATTTAAGGAAAAACAGATACACATTTTAATAAATGTTATGTATATTCATATATGATTATAAATTTATACACACACATGAAGTCTTTTCTAGGTGACAAGAGTGGCTTCTATTCATCTGGAAGATATGGAATCAAGCTGATATATGTTAAAGGGTATTAATAATATGAAAATTAACTGTTAACTTCAATGTGTAATATACAAGGAATACTTACAAAGTTTTACTGATTTGTCCCACTTGGCTATATTGGGTCCTTAAAAAATATGTTAAGGAAGACACATAATAAATTTTATATTTGAAAAACGGCTGTTCTTCTTCTTGTCCCAGACTGGTTATAGTTTAACCACACAAAGAGAATGAAAGCAATACTCATTTTATTCATAACGGTCACTTTAACTGACGTGGATTGTTTTAGGAAAATAGATTTGAATTATTTTCCATTAAATCTGCCAGATTTACACTATACGTCTCACAGCACCATGGAATAGTGAAAAAGCATGGGTTTTGCACTCAGAAATATCCCCCTTCATCTCTCAGGTCCACTAATTACTTTCAACAAACTGCTGGATTCCTCCCTGCCTGGGTTTCTCACCTGTACAAGTGGGAATAATATCTACCTTGTGCATTTTATGCAGCAAGATAAAGTGCCCAGCATGGTAGGTGGCACAGAATGGATTCTTAACCTAATTTTGAGGATGGTTTTGATAGTCCTTGTCAGTTCGGATGTCAGACTAGGCTAACGACAGATATTCTTCAAAGATTTGCATTCTCTCTGCATTTAAATGCTTACTACCAGAGATTAAAGAGGTGCCGCTGTGCCACTGCTCTTTCTGAACACCCACCTGCGTGGAATGGGTGCCCTAAGTGCCCCTTTGTATTAACACCTGTGCTACCCAACAGCACACCAACCTGGCTCTTGCAGAGGTTCCTCCTTAAAAGGCATACATACAACAAATATTTATTGAATTGAAATGCTGCCGACCCAAGCGAAAAATGAATGGAATGGAAATCATAATCCACAGACCTGTTTGCCATTCAGTGTCTCCGGAAGCAGGTGTTTGTAAAGTTCCAGGGTTCACCTGGAAGCTGTTTGGTAACTCTGAGGGGCCCCTGTTAATGTAACTTCCAGTCCACACTTAGCTAAGTACCTACAAGCCGCTCAAACCCTCAGACATCGCACAGAAATTCCTTCAGACGTTCTAACACGCTTACGGAAACCCAAAGATCTCTAAAAGCCATAGGCGCCCCCATTTGCTTGACAAATGGACCGGGAGCTGAGGAACTAACTGCGGAAGCAATCGCCTCTCGAGTTCACCACCACTATCACCGTATTGGGGTTTTTTGGTTTTGGGGGGTTTTTTTGGGGTTTTTTTTGTTGTTGTTGTTTTTAATGTGCAAGACATTCTGTAACCTACACAATTATCCTAAGGCTTTCTGCTCCTGTGCCGCTGCGCAAATAAATGCCTGCGCTAGGAACCAAAGTTGGACCTCCAAGGTCTCCACGAAGAGAGCGCATCAAATCCCACATAAATGAGGGGCTAACCTCTGCCGAAAGAGTCCGGGCGGTGGCGGTGACTAACTCCACTGCGCCCCGAGGGGACCAAAAGTGTGTCCTTTAAAAAGCCAAGAATTCCTGGGGCAAGCCGCGCCCGCCCTTCGTGCGCTCTCCAGGACTACCCGCCTCGGATTTCTGCCTCCCGACCTTGGCACACCTTTTGGATTCCGGAACCCGCAGCTCCCGGGAAGGAGCTCCACTGAATTCCTACCCCGAACCCTCAGGGTCCCCAACGCCTCACCTCGGTGGCGAGCAGACGCCCGGCCCCGGAAGAGAGCAGGCGGCGACCCCCGCGCCCCTTCCGCGCGCGCTGCCAGGTGCGCCCGGCGCCGCCCTCACCTGTCCGAGGCCGTGTTGCGGGGGCTGACGACCCGCCGGCGCACGCCCCTCACCTGCCGGGATCCGCCGCGGCCGCAGCTCGCACGCGCAGGAGCAGCCGGGACGCGGCGGGGGCGGGGGTACCTCCGGGGCCGTCCGACTTCCTAGGCCCCCGCTCGGCAGCCCCGCCTCCAGGGGGCGGAGGCGGCCGCGCGTCACCTTGGAGCCACCTCCCACCTAAGCGCCACCGTGGCGGCCGGTGGCCCCGCCGCTGGGCCCCGGCGGAGCGAAGAGGAAGAAGAAAATCACTCACAACGCGCTCGTCTGGCTTGGCTCTCAAGAAAAGGAAGATGTGCCCCAGCAGTCTGGCAGTGACTAGGGGAGCTGAGTTCAAAGTGAGGAAGGAGGACAAGTGTGCCTTACAAACTTAGAATTGCTGAGTAACGTGTCTTCGCGGATACTCAGAGGGGTGCCCCCTTTGTGCCGTGGCTCCCTAAGAGATCAGTGGGGAGAGCGCAGCCTGCATTTTTACCACCCTGACCCTGGCAGGAAGTACCGGAACCAGGCACCCCATTAAACCCCTGCCATGCGTACGCGATTGTGGGTGCAAGTCGGCCACCCAGACGCGCCGAGCTCTTTGTTTGCTGAGCCTTGGTTCCTGGTCCGGAAAGATTAGGCCGATTTCCGAGCCCAGCGCGTTGAGTACTCCTACTCAGAGACCCTTAGAGATCCTTGGGTCCGATGATGGGCACTAAGGCGCTCAGCAAATATTTGCCCTTGGTTCCTTTCCCTTGAATTATTTTTCTTCCTCCTTCCTCTCCTCTTACTGCTGTACTCTCCTTGCACTTTATTCACTCTTGATCTCTGCCTGGTCAGTTTCTTCCCTGGATTGAAAAGCTCATGCCTCCCGTGTACCGAGTCTGCCCCTGCATGGCGCTGGGTGGTTTAGGAGGAGTTATGCGTGTTATGATCCCTGCCTTCCAGGAGGTCAGAACTACACACCCGGCCACCCCCACGGAACAGCAGAAATTAGATACAAGAGAGTTATAGGAGCTAAACTGGGTGTGGGACAGACTGGCATTCTATAGGTTGTGGGAGTGGGTGGCCTGTGAGCTGGAGAATTTAACTGGTGTAATTGGTGGTTAAGAGCCTAGGCTCCGGAGTCAGAAAGACCTCATCAAGTCCTGCCTTGGCAACTGATGGCATAAACCGGAGAGTTCACTTAATGCCTCTGAATTTCCCCTTTGTCTTTAATAAATTGGGATGCAAATAATAGCTATCGTATACATTCTGAGAAATAATTAAGTGCTTTTCATGAAGTACTTAACCGCAGTGTCCTGGCCCATGATCTGCACTTATTAAACGTTGGCTAATGAGAATAATAGTATGGTAAGAAATGTTGGGGGCCAGGAGGAAAAACATTTAGAACACATGAGAGCCAAACTGTGGCCAAAGCAGAGCTGCCGTCTTCATGCAAAGAATACTTAGAGTAGCTGCTCCCTGTGAATGAACAGAAAGGCTCGCCGCTCACCGATTTCTGGGCTCGGCCTACAACACGGGATCCCATTTAATTTTCACAAACCTGTGAAACAGTTCGTAATATCCCTGGTTTAAGATGAGGAAAATTAGCCTCAGAACCATGAAATCATTGGCCTGCGGGTATGAACCAAGTTAGTAGCAGAGTCATCTGGGCCTATGGCAAATCTGGCTTTTCCCACAGTGGCCGCCCTGCAGGCAGCATCCCCTGCCTTAGGGAGGGAAGGTAATGGGGGGAGGGGGACATAAAGGGTACAGGAAGGAGGGAAAGAGAGTAAATAGGAGAAGTAACAACCATACCTTGGAAGCCCACTAATAATACAACAGAATTAAAATAGTAAGTGAACCCACACAAAAAAGCTTTTTGCTTCCAACTCCTGCCACAGTGGGGTTCCTGTTCTGTGGTTCCTGCAGCTCAACCGCAGGTTGAAAATGAGTAACAACGTTTTTCAATCATTAAATGCTGCAGAAAGTGAAACATCTAAAGAGACAGAAATCTAAGGTCATACCTCCTCATCTCTCACCACAATATAATCTTCTGTCAAGCTTCCTTGAAGGTTTTTTTGTTGTTTTTTCTTTTCTTTTTTTTTTTTTTTTCACTTGTCCAAATATATTGCCTGCCTCTTTCTGGTATGTTCCATCCAGGAAATAATATCATCGGTTTAACCAACTCGACTTCACTATGTGCCAGCAGCTGGACTCACATATGTGGCTGATAAATTTTCAATACACTGTTGTAACATTGAATTTCTTGACATAAACAAGTTTTGAACCAAGTTTTATAGGCACTGTCCTTGATGTCATAATTGTTACTTTTCTAAAAAAAATAAGATAAAATCTCCGCTCTTCTCGGTCTTGCCTCCTTGATTCACATGAACATCAAAACGTGTAGCCTCTGAAGAAACAACTCTATTATGAATATGATCTTCGAGGTGGGGATTTCTCACTGCCCACATTTAGATTAGAGTCCTACCAGATACAATTGCTCTTAGATGCTAGACAACATATGCTGGGTTCCGTGGCGATGTAATAATTTCCCCTGTTCTTTCCCATGTTGAATGGCATATTTCAGAAGCACTCCGGTGGAGGTATGTTAGCAATGTCACTGTGCCTGTCTGAATGAGCAAGAGTAATTTAAATAGGAAAGTTAAACAGTCACCTGGGATCTCGGCCCATGGAGTTAAAGGAGTTTTTCCTGTCTGTAAATGCAGAGGATCAAAAGCTCCAACTCTTCTCTGCTTGTAGGGAATCACAACAGGACTCCTTGTGCCCTCCCTCCAGAGCTGGTCACGTGGTCAGTCCAGTGCAGCTCTGTTTGGAGGACTCAAAGCTCATCTTGGGGTATGAACCCCTTGAATGCCCAAGGAAAAGTTTGTGAGATCTGCTAACGGTGACATAAAAGCTTGGCAATTAGCGTCCCTCATATTTTCCTTCATTGGTGCTTCTTTTAATTTCTAGGCCAAAAAAAAAAAAAAAAAAAAACTGAAGTAGAAAAACAATTGAGATATATAGGCCTAGACCTGCCAGGAGGTGAAATCCACGTCATGGTTAAGGTAAAATTTAATCCACCATCCAAGTGGCCGATGTTTAGTGTGTGCCATAAGGAAGCATATGCACTTTGCTGCATGGCCTTGAGAAAATGGCATTCCTTTTACAGTTTGTGCGAATCATCTTTGTTATTCTATTTGCTCAGTTCGGTTTCTTCCTATCATATAATTGTCATGATAGTTTACAGAAAACATATCCCCTTTTTATAGTGGCTTGTGTAGAGAGACCACACTTAAGGACTCGCTCCTAGCCCTGCCACTTAACTAACTACATGTTTTCCTGCAGTTGGTAAGAAAAGAAAAAAAAAAAAAAAAAAAAGACAGTGTTTGGTGGGGTTTCAGTTCCTTGAACAAAGGAGTGAGCCCAACAGAAAAGGAGTCTACTTTCTAATTGCTCAGAAGGAAGACTTATTATAAAATCTTTCTTTGGAAACCAAAACAAACATTCAATTGTCTTATTAATAATAAGTCTATGTAACAAATTATTTCAAATACCCACACATGTATTTAAGGCAAGCTAATTAGCTGGATATGTTCACAGGTAGTAAATTGCTCAAAGTTACATTTTCATAAATATTATAGTTTTTAAGGGTGAGAATTTTTATGACAAAATGAACATCTGGTAATAGTTGCTTTTAAAAAGTTAAAATTATTGGAGACATGGTAGGGTAAATCTTAGAGCCTTAGTCCCCCATTTATCAGATAATTAAGGCAGACCCAAATTTACTTTCTTAGGTGAAGCTTAACCTTTCTCAAGAATACTTGGTCATCATCAACATTTTTATGTCTGGTGATGTGAATTCCATCCAATGAGCTTGTTGCTTAAGCTTTTCCCCCAGATTAAACCAGACCAAGAGAGCATTCCATACGGTACAGCATTGCCATAGCCCCACACAGAGTCACTTTGTTGGATTGTTCTCTAGAGTGCTGCCATTGGCCCTAGTTTGGAGCATCTTGGAATCAGTCTTGAGAAATGTGTTGTTGAATTTGCACTTGGAATGTTGGCCAGGGTTATTGTTCTTAAAATCCTGGTGCTTGTTTTAAGATGATCCAAGGTAGAAGTTGTCAGTCATGTAGGGTATGCAAACCTAGGCTTTTTCCACAGGATTGGTTTGTTTGCATCCCCTGAATTCTGCAAATAGCACAACTGAACTGGATTTCCTCTCTAATTGGACTACTAGAACGCTCAGAGAGGTCTCCCTCTGCAGCGCTTTTTTGTACATTGTATAACAAAGTTGTATTTTTCTACCTTTACTGTTGTAAGTCTGAGATGAAACTAAAAGAATTTTCAGGACTGGAATATTGGAATAATAATTTTCTGAGCAATTAGATGGACATTCATTGACACATTCGCCCACATAACTACAATATATTTCGAGTAGCTAGGATGAGGGCCACAGACGAGGATGCCTACAGGGGCCAGGGTGGTGAAATAAATGTGTGACTGGCCACAAACAAAAAAATAGAGGCTCCCACAAACTGTCCACCTAAAGGAATTCATTTATTAACTCTGTGCTGGCCAGATAAGGCAGGTGGCTAGAAGTCAGGTGGCTATTCCTATCCCCTGGCCAACAATGTGTCAAGCCCTAACGTAAACACTATGGATACACATAAATAAGATATGAGGCTCCTGCCCCCCAGGGGCTCACAGTTTGTTGAAGGGGGAAAACATGGAAACAAATGAGCACAATAGCATGTCAGGAGGATGAGATTCTAGTAGGAGCACCTGCAGGGTCCAGCAAGTAAAGTACAGAGTCAGATGCAGGATTCCAGGTAGGAAATATACAAGGGAATAAGCAAACACAATGACTCCCCCCAGCCCCAAGTGCTGAGAAAGGAGATCCTCAGGATTTAGTCTTAGTGCACACCACTGCGAGTAACACACGCTCAACCAGCAGGAGATCAATTCAGGAAATGAAGCCGGACCTGTCTAGCAATATTTCGGTGATTGTTTACTGGAGTAATCAGAAAATTAAAATATAGATACATGGAAAGAAATAACACTTTTAGTCAAGGACATTAACAAATTTTGGACTTGAAGTCTCCAGCCTATATTTGTGAGTCCTGGGACATATAATTTGAATAAGTTTTCACTCATCGAGGCTCCAATTACTGGCTGTAACGATGACCTACAAAGAAAATACAGAATCACTAATTAATGCATTGAAAAGTAGCCAGGAAATACATGGGGCTTTATTAAGTGCATAATAATATTTCCAAGCTGACTTGGTAAACAATTACCTGCTTTACTGATTTTTTAGGTTCATATTTATAATGACTATTGTTGAATCTTCCTGAGAGACTCTGGGCCCAAAATAGAGAATAAAATAGTAAGAAATCTGGATGCCTGGGTGGCTCAGTCAGTTGAGTGTCTGCCTTTGGCTCTGGTCATGACCCTGGGGTCCTAAGATCAAGTCCCACATCGGGCTCCTTGCTCAGTGGGGAGTCTGCTTCTCCCTCTGCCTGCCACTCCCCCTGCTTGTGCTCTTTCTCTCTGTGGAAATAAGTAAATAAAATCTTTTTAAAAAATAATAATAAATTTGACCTTAGTACTAAATGAATTTCTTAATTTCCAGTATAAATGTGCTCTTTTTCTTCTATATTTAAAAAGTATACATTCTGTTAAGGGCTTATTCTTTAAAAAAAAATAACTTGGCTTGGTAGTTTGAACTTCCTATTAGGCTTATTTTAAAATGAAGAATGGGAGGATAAAAACCAATTCAATGAAATGAAAAATATATTTTAGATCATAAAGGAAAGAGAATTTCGCAGCTGATTCTCTCAATGTCAGACAAATTTGGTTGTAGTTTTGAACTTTTATAATGATCTTTGCACCCACCCTCCAAATGAATTTGTGACCTATCTCCTTATTCTTGATGGATTTTGGTGAAACTGGACCCTACTTGATGAATTTGCAAAATGGAGTTTCACTTCAGTAACTCTCATTTGAAAATCCCAGCCTTATATATCAAACTGGGTATGCTTTACCACACACATCCAGTGGTAAAATATGCTCAGGAATTCCATAAAACTAAGGCAGGAATCCAAGCTATATGCCCACACAGGAGATTAAAACATTCTGGGCCTTGGTTAAGTTTTGTGTCCATAATGCCTCATTTCTTACAGGCTCTTTCTTGCCCAGTAATAAAAACTAATCACTTCTCTTAAGAACCAAGCAAAGCCTAACATCATGTTATTTCACCTGAACAAACTATATTTTAGTATATGGCATAAATGTCAATTTTGTTAAATTAAAGAGAATTGCAAATTGAGTCAGAAGGAGTAGGCTCAGAAGACCAGTGTTGAACATGCGCGGCCAGGGTGGCCGGGTGGGTTAAGCATCTGACTCTTGGTTTTGGCTCAAGTCACGCTCTCAGGTTTGGGAGATCGAGCCCAAGTCAGGGTCCCTGCTCAACGCGGTCTGCTTGAGATTCTCTCTCTCCCTCTCCTTCTGCCCCTCCCCCCACGTGTGTGCGTTCTCTCTCTCTCTCTCTCTCTCTCTCTCTCTCTCTCAAGTAAAATAAATAAATAAAATCTTTAAAACGCATGTGGGGTCATTGTGCTGTTTCCTGCTCATGTTTTGTACAGCTCAAGGAGGCTTGTGTCCCCAACAAGCTGGAAACTTCCATGGTCACTTAATGATGAAACATGGCAAGGGAAGAAAGAACAGAATTAGCAGCACCGTGAAAAGTGTGATTGGACTCTAAAGGGCGGAAATTAAAAATGAGAAAGCGAGTGATCAATGAACAGTGTGGAGAAGCAAGCTAGAATTTAAATTGGCAAAGAGAAACTACTATAAACCATCAGGGAGAGAAAATCAAAGTGTGAAGATAAATAGTATAGACAACAAGTCAAAGGGGCCCAATATAATCCAAGTTCATAGTACGTGTAGGTGTAATGTAAGTCAGACGAGAAAATGGATTTTTCTTCTTTGTGATCACACCTCTCTCGAGGTGTGCCTGTCATCGCAGCTTTTTGAAATACAGAAATACTCTGCCTAATGAAGAGATCAGTAGTCTACCATTGTGCTTTGTCTGACTATTATTCTCTGAGAATAAGAAAGCTAATTAGCTCATGCCTTTAAATTCAACGCAGGTAGATACCACAGGTTCAATGTGACTAAGGAAAGTATAATGAAAAAAGAGTTATTTGCAAGAACTAATGTTTTGTGTTAATATGCAGTGTCTCTATAACATGAGCCCCAAACAGAACTTATGGTCATCTGCCTACAAGGGTAGTATCTATTGCGTCAGTATCTTTTCTCTTGTTTTCTCATGCTACATTCTGCTCATGGTTTCCTATACATGCCCCTTCGTTTCCCATCAGTCTTCTGACTAATTCTTTCACTCCAAGTGCCTAGATTCATTGTCAGCAAAATGTGGTCAAATTCTATCCCTTCAAGGTCCAAAATACTGTCTCCTCCTGAAAGAATCCCTTCTTTTCTCAACCGGAAGCAATCCCTCCTCCCAAGAACTCTCCTAACAGTATCCTTGCCAATCTTATAAAGCTTTCATGAAGAACAATTGCTTTCGTCTTTATGGTAACAGTTATTTGGGGTACCAGTCTTATCTTTCATACTTTGTTTTGCAAATGTTTCTGGAAAACCTTCTCAATTCAAGGATAAACTCTAGAATATAAGATTTTTGATTTTAGGTTCATGCATACTCAACATGTTAATTACCTATTGATATGTGACAAATTGCTTAAAAACTGAATGGCTCAAAGCAACAAGCGTTTATGATCTCAGAGATTCTATGGGGCAGGAATCCTGGTGTGCCTAGGATGGATGTTTCTGGCTTAGCATCTCTCATGAGGTTGCAGTCATCTCAAGGCTCAAAGGGGGCTGGAGAATCTGCTTCAAAACTCACTCAAACAGTTGTTGGCAGAACATCATTCCTCACCATATGGGCTATTCCGTAGGTGGCCTATGGGTCCCCCTGTCATGGCCACTGGTGATCAAAGAGGGAAAGAAAGAGACCAAGATGGAGCCA
Organism: Zalophus californianus; assembly: GCF_009762305.2. Classification (NCBI taxonomy): domain Eukaryota; kingdom Metazoa; phylum Chordata; class Mammalia; order Carnivora; family Otariidae; genus Zalophus; species Zalophus californianus. The sequence goes on from NC_045600.1 coordinate 133,539,617, forward strand.
CCATCTTTTTGTAACTTCATCTTGGCAATGACATCTTATCACTTCTGCCATATTCTATTTATTAGATGCACACCAATAAATTCATCACATATGCAGGGAGAGGGTATTACACAAGAACATGAACACCGGGAGGCCAGGATTATAAACTTAGAGACCTCTTACCATGCCTAATTACCACACACAATAAGTGTGTGATGAATAATATGTTTAGGATTCTTGAACCTGTGAGTTTATGGTTTTCATTGAATTTGTTGACGATAAAAAAAATTTCAAGTACCCTTTCTTCAAATATTTTATGACCCCATTTTTTTTCATTTTGAAAACTATATGTATATACACTTAATATACTCATATATAATACATGTATATAATAATGCACACACATTTTTTTGTGAGGCCACTTAATGTTGTCCCAGAGCTCACAAATGCTCTGCTCATTTTTTTCCCCTTCTTTAGGCTTCTATTTTCTGTGTGTTTCATTCTATGTGGTTAGGTTAATTAATTTTTCCCTGCAATATCTTATCTGCTATTAATCCTATCCAATCTGTTTTTCAACAGACATTTTATTTTTCATTTTGAAAATTTTGATTTTGGTTCTTTGTATATCTTTTATTTTTTTCTCTCTGCTCATTCTCTCTTCCACTTTGTTAAATGTAGAGAGTATATTGATAATATTGTTTATCTTCCTTGTCTACTAATTCTTATCATTTGTTTTGCTTCTGGGTTTTTTTCTATTAATTTTTTCTACTTGCCACAGGTCTTTTCTCCTGTTTCCCTGCCTGCCTTGTCAATCTCGATTAAATGCCATGAAATGTGAATTTTATGTTGCTTAGTGCTGAATTTTTTAAATGATTATTCCTTTAAGTATCTGGGGGCTTTTTTTTTTTCTGGAATGCAGATTAAGTTTGCTTGGAAATAGTTTGATTCTCTTGAGGATTGTTTTTAAGCTTTGTTGGGTGGATATGGAACAATCTCTCATCTGGGGTTAAACCCTCCAAGGACTCTAACCCTTGTATTAGGAAATCTTGCCTTACTGTCTTATGGAAACTTGAACTATTTCTGGCCCTGTATGAACTTCAGGGATTGTCCCATCTGCTTCTTCCAGTGATCCTTTCCTGATCTTGGCAGTTTCCTTATACACCTGAGCTGATTGGCATTCAGCTCAACACTTGAAGGGAACCTTTGTAGATCTCTCTACTCTCCTCTCTTCCTGTCTCTCTGTAGATCTTTCCTCTGTATACTCCCCCCTCAACACACACAAATTATGGTTACCTTGGCCTCCCTCATCTTTCCTCAAATAAGAGAAGTCAACAGGCTCTGCTTGGTCTCCCCATCCCCAGGCTGTGGACTGGAAATTCTCCAGAGAGTAAGCTGGGACAATCACAGACTTTACCTCATTTATGTCCCTTTTCTCTGGGATCATAGTACTACGTTATCTCTTGTCTAATGCCTGAAAACCATTGTCGCATATGTATTGGTTGTGTTTTTTCTCTTTTAGCTGTGGGAGGGTAAATCTAGTTTCTTTTATTTCATCATGGCCAGAAGCTGAGGTCACATCCTATAGATATTTGACTCGAGGGCGCCTGGGTGGCTCAGTTGGTTGAGCGACTGCCTTCAGCTCAGGTCATGATCCTGGAGTCCCCGGATCGAGTCCCACATCAGGCTCCCTGCTCAGCGGGGGGTCTGCTTCTCCCTCTCTCAAATAAATAAATAAAATCTTAAAAAAAAAAGATATTTGACTCGATCTCAAACATATAGCCTCTCAGTGACTTGCATAACGTGTATTTTCTATGAGAGAAGAAACATAATTAAAACATTTTAATTATAGAGAAATACACTAGGACTCAGGATATCTGAGTTCATAACCTAATTCTTCATCAAATCATAGTGTCAATTTTCAGGCACTCAATTTCTTGAAGAGAGATTGGACCAGATCAAAGATTCTTAGTATTTTCGCCAAAAAGTTCACCGTATTACTATTATTATTTTCAATTTGGTTACAATAAATATCTTGCTGGCAGCTCTGATAAGCAGGTCCAGCCCTCTTACAATGTCATTAGCATGCTGTCAGAGGGCTCGTGGCCATGACATCATCAGTGTTGATTCACTGAGTTGACCAATTCTAACTGAAGGCAAAGAAATAGCAACTTAGACCACCTATGCCATCTTATTCTGAGGAATAGTCTACTTGCATTAAATATAAACCTTTATGAGCCCAGTGCTTGAATCTTAATCAGTCTTTGCCTCAGTACTAAATAGTATCTTTGCACAAGTAGGAATGATATTTAAGATTTCACACAGGGCTCACCACTCTGAATATTGGCCTAGCTCTTTAATATCAATCATGCAAATTTCCAGGTCCCGATGACACTTTAGCAAGATTTCTGGGTCAGGACACTGCTTTTCATTCTCTTTGAACTATACCAAAAACATGCTGATTTTTCCTCAAGACACTTGGACAAGAATTCATTGCATTCTAGATTCATAGAACCTAAAGCAATTGGAAAATGAAGCCATCAAGCATGAAGTCACTGAGTAAATTTGCCTTCCAAGGTAACTGGCAAACAATCAAAGATATGACTCATGATCTGAAGCACCCTTACACGTCTTTCATCTGTCAGCCTAACAAAGGTGCAAATGTATCATCAAAAGATTTCTGTAAAAGGGGCAGGCTCTCTATTACTGTAATCAGGTGGGTAATTCCAGTATATCCAAGCTATCTTTGACTAACAGTCTTCTTGTGCGCCCCAAATCCAGCTTAGCAGCTCCTGTCCTATGGCTGACTTCACACTTCAAGAGCCATTTGCAGAACAAACAACATCAGTCATGTGAATTTCCACTTCAAATTAGCTCTCTTTCCTAATTTATCCATATATCTCCATGGAATTATTATTCAAGTTAACTATTCCTTTTTCTGCTTAACCAATATATCTTATAATCTGAACCACAAAACTTCAAACATGAGTCTGTCGAAGCTTGTACTATATTTCAGTTGTTTTTTTGACCCACACTGGGGAAGTAAAATGGTCCCAAGGAGAGCAAAAGCAATAATAAGCAAATAGACAAATACAACAAACCTGGTATAGAATAAAATCTCAAGGTCAGCCATTTATTAGCTGGTGACTTGAAACAAATTAATTTCCCTTCTATGTGAGTTGGAAACACTATCTACAGCTGAAGATTCATTTTTGGTTAATAAATATTTTGAATGTATCTGAACCAAAGTGGACTCCCAACAAATTGAATATTTGGATACAGTAGTGATAATAGTGATGATGAAGATAAGGCTCATTCCATGTAAATTCCTTAAATTTGTAGGGTTTTTTCAACATTTGATTATGAAAAATTTCAAACATACAACAAACCTGTAAAACTTACCGTGGAAACCTGTGTATCTACCACCTAGATTCCACTAGACATTTTGTTACATATCTATACAACTATATCTCTCTATCTCTTCACCAATCTGTTAAAGTTGGGACACATTTCAAAGTAAACTATAAACATTCTTACACTCCCTATCTCCCCCCACCATGTATTCTCTTAACTAGAGTTCTTTTTACATTAACTAGATTTTTTCTTCTTTCAATATAAATCTTTTACACATTCAAGTATACAAATCTTAAGTGTAAATTCACTGAGTTTTGATTAATAAGTACATCTGGGCAACCAAGAAACATGACATTATCTTCACCCTCCATACTTCCTCTCTCCAGTCAATGCTTCCCTGTCTCATACACACACACACACACACACACACACACACACAATCATACACACAAAAACAGGCTACTCAGTTCTGACAGTTTATCACAGATTAGTTCTGCTTATTCTAGAACTTCAAATAAATGGGATATTATATTTGTACTCTGTTGTGTGAAGGCTTTTTTTTTCTCTTCACGGTTTTTAAGATTCATCCATTCTCTTCTGTGTATCAATAATTTGTCCTTTTGTTGCTGAGTAATACTCTGTTATATGAATATGATATGTTACAGTTTGTTCATCCCACCTGTTGACAGACACCTGACAATTTCCAGTGTGAGGCTATTATCAACAAAGTTGCTATAAACGTGTTTGAACAAAACTTTTTGTGAACATATGTGTTTATTTATTAGGTTTTTAGTTCGTACGGGTTGGAGGTCTTTCCCTTCCATTTTATTCCCCAAATACCTATTGGATGTTGAAAAGAAAAGCTTGACATACACATGCGTGTGCCTACACACACACACACGTACACACACACACACACACACACACACACATCCCTAGTAGCAAAAGCATTAAAAGAACAAAATAAAAGTTGACCAGTGATTTTGCTCCCTCCTCCAGAGAAGGCCTTTCGTGAGCTAACAGGTATACAGATGTCAGGTGTTTCTCTTCCGTAACTTTGGGTGGGGGTTGGAAGTGCAATCTTAATGAACTGGGTGAGCACAATTCACCCATTTTACTGAACCTGACGATGTAGAATCATTGTTCCATTAATACATTTTATAAAAATAGTTGGTGTAATTGACAAAGAGCCAAGAGGTCAGCTTCTTGAAGCCATTATAGTCAGTGGCCTTGTACAGAATTTTAGGGACTCTGGGTCCAGAATGCTGGTCTCAGGTACCCTGATGGTGGCACCTACATCCTCCTGTCCTCACGTTGCACTGCGTTTTTAATTTTTTTTAAAAGAGAAGTGTTCTGTGTTCTGAAGGGCTGTTTAAAGCAGAGAGAAGCTCTGCTGCCTTCCATCTGGGACTTGGGAGTCGGTGCCATATTTCAGAAGGAGATCTACAACAGAGGCTGGGAGACTAAGTGTTGATGCCTCACTGACGGGCACTCACTGCGCCATGCTGGGAACGCCCCTCCATGACCCCTCATGGCATCAGCTTTCCAGTAGGAAAACGAAGGCAGGGGGCCCAATGATCATTAAAATACCACAGAGATGAATGAAAGCAATTTCAGAATATTCATTCAAATAACATAATTACACTCTATCTTCTCTTTCAAATTTCCTTGGGATTTCTGAGTCATCAAAAATTGAGAACTTTGGGGGCACCTGGGTGGCTCAGTCGGTTAAGCATCTGCCTTTGGCTCAGGTCATGATCCCTGGGTCCTGGGATTGAGTCCCGCATGGGGCTCCCTCCTCAGCGGGGAGCCTGCTTCTCCCTCTTCTGTTCCCCCTGCTTGTGTGTTCTCTCACTCTCTCTGTCAAATAAATACAATGGTTTTTAAAAAACTAGAACTTCACCTCAGTTCTCCAGTGATTGTAATGGAAGTATTACTTTTTTGGTCCCACTGTGTGCTAGACCCAGCTTTCCAAGCAAATAATGCTCCCCAGTCCCAAGGTCATGTAGCCGGTACATACTGAAATTTGAACCTAGATTGGTCTGAATCTAAAATGTGGTCTTAAGCATTTCAAATAGGCCTTTGTAGATAGCATGAGCTCTTCCGACTATCTGGGGGAGTTAGCAGGCATGCATTAAGGATTACTAATGCTAATGATAAACCACCTCCGCTGAAAGCCTTCTCAGCATCCTATAAATGGTGAAGATTGCTCCTGGCTTCGAAGCCACGAAGTAGCTGCATTTCCTCCTAAGCAAAAACCAGCCGGGTTCTGGGTCTTAATGGATAAGGCCGCAGCTGCCTCCCGCAGACGAAATACTGCTGACTTTACACTGGAACTCAGCCTTCCCTATGGCTGTGTCATGATCATCAATAGGGAGACCGATGTTCTGTCTAATTTCATCTCAGATTGCAAGATCCTTTCCTTCTAACCCCCCACATATTTCAAATCCAGTGTCAATTCTATTTGATGAACACTTTTAAAAGAGTGTATTTATTTATTTATTCATTCATTCATTCATTTATTCATTTAGAGAAAGCACAAGCAGTGGTAGGGGCAGAGGGAGAGGGAAAGAATCTCAGGCCGATTCCATGTTGAGCATAGAGCCTGATGTGGATGCGGGGCTCGATCTCACGACCCTGAGATCACGACCTGAGCCAAATCAAGAGTACAAGGCTTAACCAACTGAGCCACTCAGGCACCCTTATTTGATGAACATTTACTACACATCTTATTTCAGGATAGGCATAGGGAATGCAAAGATGAATGCAATAGCATTCATCAAAGATGAATGCAATATCGTTGTTAAAGGATATTTTTTTTTTTAAAAATGGTAACATCGTGCCTGCTCTTCAGATGTAAAATGAACAAGTGTCAGAGATTCTATTTAACTTGTTACTAATGAGGGGACCCTGCTAAAATATTACAACCTGGTTCAAAGGGGGAAGCCAAAAAAACATATCAGTTTATACTGATCTTGGTTTGCAAGGAAACTGTCCCCCATACGTGGAGGGCAAGGAGAGACTGAAGAAACAGACAGGCCACTCCTGATTGGCAGCTTGGGCAGGTTTAATAAACAAGGGAACTTACATACCAAGCTTGCCTTGAGCAGCCCCAAGGTAAGTAAATATCTACACCTGCCTTGAGAATCTGAAAAGTTTCCATAGAGGCCTTAATGAGGTTCAGTCATGTATACTGTCCAGATGACATCAACAACACCTTTCTCTCTCAAGGCTACATCCTTGAAAAGGCTCCCACTGTGGGAATAGTAGGCAAAGCATACATTCCAAAGACAGGGGGTAAGGAACCTCCAATGGCCCTAGTCTAGCTTGAGGGTCAACTGGATGTTACATCTTGCTGACCTTCTCAAATAATGGAGTATGATAGTGTTGAAACGAACTTGCAGACGGATGCAAAACCATCTTTTTGCATGGCGGGAGGGAGAGTTGTCCTTTCAATGGACAGACTTCATTTATATAACTAGACAAAACAACTATTTTGCATTGCTATTAATTATCTAAAATTCACCAACTTATAAAATAGTTCAAAGGCAATGAAAGGCTAAGATCAGATAATCTGGAAGGATTTTCATAGACAATGCATCCTTTTTTGTGGAAATACATATTTTTCTCTACACCTTTATGAAGAAAGTTAATAACATTTATCTGTTAATGTTAATAAATTAACATTTATTGAGTACCTATGGGTCAGCTCACTGCTAAACATTATGAAATTCTCCTAGTCACCTTGGAAGATTAGTTATTACTACCTAATTTTATGATTCAAATTAGAGAAATGTTCAGAGTCTCTGCTAGTAAATTGGGAAGCTGGGATTTATTTATATTTAAATCTAATGATTCCCCAAACTACTTTTCAACCTATAGAATACTGCCGCACAAGGAAATTAAGGCATAATGGTAGGGACAGATGTGTAAACAGTAATTATATGCTGTGCGTTACAATGTGCGTTCTGTTTGCACAAGGGCACAGAAAAAAAAAAACAACTGCAATGTTACCTTTTCCATTGTCCAGCTCTTGCCACATAGATGCGGGGGCTTTTAGTTTTCTAAAGACTTTTTGTTTTTAACTTGAATTACTTTAATTTCACATTTCTTCCTGACTTTTTTTTTTTTTTGGAAGGGAACAATGAAATTCAGAGCAAAGAGGCAACGATTTAAGAATATCATCTACTTAGATAACTTTATTTCTTTTATTCACCCATCATCCTCATCAGCTATAAATTTTCTTTGTAGACACTTCAATTTCAGCAAGCTACAAACATCCTTTCTCAGAATCATTTTTAAGCTTTTTAAATAAACTTTCTGTTTTAGAGTAATGTTAGATGGACAGAAAAGTCACAAAGACAATCCACAGAGTTCCTGCACACCCTTCATCCAGGTTCCCCCATGGATAACATCTTAAAATACCATGGTACATTTTTCACAATTAAGAAACTGTCATTGGTATTCACTATCATTTAAACTCCAGACTTTATTTAGATTTCATGGTTTTTTTGTGTTTGTTTGTTTTGTTTTGTTTTGTTTTAATTAACAGGCTCTTTCTGTTCCCGAATTCATTCCAGGGACCACATTACCCCTAGATGTCATGTCTCCCATTTCCTTTGGTCTGTGATGGTTCCCTTGTTATTCACAACCTTGACAGTTTTGAGGAGTACTAGCCTGGTGTACTGTAGACCGTCCTGCCATCTGGGCTGGTCTGGTTTTTCTTTTGACTAGATTGGTGTCTAATTTTTGGAAAGATACCACCTAAACAAAGTACCTTTATTGTCACATCCTGTTTCAGAGGTACAGACAGGATCCAGGATATCCACATATCACTGATGTGTTTCCCATCACCCCCCTGTGATTTCTAAGAAATTTTAAGAATAATTTTGGATGTTGTCTGGGTATTTCATCACAATGGAGAGCATGAAGTTTAGAGAGTGGGTATGGTCCTCTGCTGTGTACTCTGGCAATTTCCACTGACCCTGAGTCAGTGACCTGGCGTGCTCTACTGTCAATATCCTTCTCCAAACAGGAAAGGACAAGAAAACCACCAGCCCTATTAAATGGTGCTTGGTTTATCCCAGCACAAAGCCAGAGCAGGAGGAACACACAGGCTTCCAGTAATCTGCAAAGAAGTTCTGCTAAGTCATGCCTTGCCCCTCCTACAGCAAGCCCAGGAGAGTGTGAGAGCATTTCTCCGGCAGATGCATGGCCCCACTGCAATGACATAAAAGGCCTGGGTAAGTTTCAAAATTAAGGAGACCCAGCTGTGTCTCAGAGACACAGGGCTCCCAGTCCTTTCGAACTCGTGCAGTTATGGTTAGAGTTTTACAAAAGTCTCTGTAATCCTCTTTTTAAGGATGAAAGGTCACGTGTCAGACAGACCTTCCTCCATGAATTCATGTGGCAAAGGTCTTTTCTTTTTATTTTATTTTATTATGTTATGTTAATCACCATACATTACATCATTAGTTTTTGATGTAGTGTTCCATGATTCTAAAATACAGGTACAACCAGGGCTCCTGGGTGGCTCAGGTTAAGCGTCTGCCTTCTGCTCAGGTCATGATCTCAGGTCCTGGGATCGAGCCCCACGTTGGGCTCTGTGCTCAGTGGGGCGTCTGCTTCTCCCTGTCTCTCTTTCCCTCCCCATCCCTCATGCACTCTCTCTTTCTCTCTCTCAAATAAATAAAATCTTAAAAAAAATAAAATACACGTACAATGAATGAAAATTAATCTCTTTTTGTTTTTTTTTTCTTCACATATAGTCTGTACATTGGCAGTTTTTCTTCATCAAAATGCAAGATTTTGAGAAAATAAATCTGTGTGCATCGATCTTTTTGGGAGGGGATAAAGAACAAAGGAAAGTGAACATAGTTTTTTGTTTTGTTTTGTTTTGTTTGTTTGTTTGCTTATTTTACGGGTGGTTTAAAATGGGCCATGCCTACTTCCTTTTGGGAGAAATATTAAAGGGAACTGAATGCCCCATATTAAAGGAAAATACTTGAATAAATAATTAAGTTTGGCACTAGGCTGCTGGCCCCTGAACCTGCCTCTTGCACCCTGGAGCTCCAGGGAAGGATGGCCCCGTGAATATACAAATGACAAGGATTTGCTGCCAGGAATTACAACTTCACTAAAGGACCCATTTCCCAGTGCTATCTATAGAAGGGCTTTTGCTGTGTTTGCGGTTTTAATTGGTGAGTAGGAAGACTTACACAAATAGAACCATTTAATTAAGTATTAAAAGTAAAAAATATTTAGCAAACTTATTAACTAGTTGAATTGTGTTTTGGTTAGAAGGACTAACTTAGAAAAATCGTTAAAGCACTCTTTCACAAAACATTGCAAACCTTAAAATCAATTTCATTGGGATCAATGTATTAAATATGTTATTATTAGAAAGGGATCTTACACTAGTATTCACTGTTACCCTTAGAGAATATTGAGGTATAGTTGACCTTTAATAACGTTTACATATTAAAGTATGCAATTTATTAAGTTTTGACATATTTGTACGATGTTCTTATTTAATTATTGACCTATAATAAAATGTACATGTTAAGGTGTACCGTTATTAAAGTTTTGAATTATTTATACGTCCATGAAACCATCACCACAATCAAGATAGTGAACATATCCATCTTCCAAAGTTTCCATGTGCCCCTTGGCAATCCCTTCCTTGCTTTCTATGACTGTAGATTAACTCACATTTTCTAGGGTTTATATAAATGAAGTCTGCAGAAGATTTTCTATGTTTATCTGGCTTCTTTTACTCAGGATAATTAGTTCTCAATTCCTACACTATGTTGTAGTGTATACCAACAGCTCATTCAGTTATATTGCTGAGTTGTTTCCATTGTGTGGATATACCATAATGTGTTTATATATTCATTTGGTGATGGACAATTGGATTCTTTCCAATTTATAGCAATTATAAATAAGGCTGCTGTGAATATTTGTATACAAGTATTTGAAAGAACATATGCTTTCTTCTATCTTGAGTAAATAGCTAGGAGTAAAATGGATCATATGGTACATGGATGTTTAATTTTTAAAGTAACTTCCAATGATTCTCCAAAGCAGATGTACCATTTTACATTTCCAATAGCAGTATATGAGGGTTCCAATTTCTCCACCCACTTGCCAGTACTTTGTATGGTTTTTAATTTTAGCCATTCTAAAAGGTATGTAGTGATATCTCCTTGTGGTTTTAATTTGCATTTTTAAAAGACTTGTCAAAGTCTAGCATGTTTGTATGCACTAATTTGCCATCAATATATCTACTATGGCAAAATATTCCATCAGACTTTCCGCCCATTTTTAAAATTGTGCTGTTTCTTATTGAGTTTTGAGTATTCTTTACATATCCTAGATTCAAATCCTTTATCAGAGCTAAACTTTGCAAATATTCTCCTAGTCTGTGGATTATATTTTTATCCACCCAACAGTGTTGTTTGAAGAGCAGACATTTAAAAAGTGTTGAAGTATATTTTAAAAAAAATATTTGATTATAACTACACTTTGAAGGTGGATCTAAAACTTTTTTTTTTTTTTTTTTGCCTAATTCAAAGTTTACATTGTTAAATCTATTGACATGAAGTTATTTAGAAAATTACTTTGGGGGCACCTGAATGGGTCAGTCTGTTAAGAGATTGACTGTTGATTTTGGCTCGGGTCATGATCTCAGGGTCATGAGATTGAACCCCATGTCAGGCTCCGTGCTCAGTGCGGAGTTTGCTTGGGATTTTCTCTCTCCCTCTGCCCCTCCCCCCACCCTCTCTCTTTCTCTCTCTCTTTAAAATAAATAAAATCTAAAAAAGAAAAAGAAAAAAGTCCACAAAATTCCTTTGAGGTTCACTAATAGCTATAGAATCAGCTTTAATGGAATCTGTCGCATTAGCAATCTGGGTCTTCTCTTCTTTCCTCTGCATCAAGCCTGGCTAGTTTGTCAATATTCCATATTATCAATCTTCTCAAATAATTTTAGTTTCATTTATTATCTCTAGTAATAATTTTTTTTCTGTTTTTTGTTTCATTGATTTCCATTTCTGTTTGCTTTCTTCTTCTTTGGGTCAAATGTGCCTTTCCTTTTTTTTTTTTTTTTCTAGATTCTTAAGGTAGAAACATAGGCCATTAACTTAAGACGTGTGTTCTGTTTAATAGAATTGTTTCATGGTATAAATATCACCCTAGTGTTATTTTACAATGTTCAACAAATTTTAACATGCTGTGTTTTTATTTTCTTTTTCCATTCAACATATTTCCTAATTCTCCTTTTTGATTGCTTCTTTGATAAATGGACTGCTTAAACATATGTTACTTAGTTTCTGTACTTCATAAGTTTTCAAGAAATCTTTCTGGTTTTGAATTGTAATTAAATTCTAAATTTATCATAGAACATATTTTGCAAGAACTGAATCTTTCAAAATTTATTGAGATTTGTTTTCTGGCTTAAAATTTATTGAGATTTGTTTCCTGGTCCAAATTATAACTTTATAAAATGTTCCATGTGTGGTTGAGAAGAATGTGTAGTCTGATGTTCTGGAGTGGATTTTTCTAGATATGTAAAATAAGTCAGGTTTATTGATAATTTTGTTCAATTTTTCTATATCCTGCCTGATTTTATGTCTGCTCACTCTATAAATTATTGAGGAAGGGGGATACAAATCTCTGATTCTCTTTGTGAATTTGTTTTTGCAGTTTCAGTGGATTTTTGCTTTGTGAATTTTAAAACTCTCTTAGGTACATAAACATTTTTGGTTGTTTTGTCTTCTTAAAGGACATTTTTACCATCATAAAATTACCTTATTTATCTCTTCTAATATTGTTTGAAATTTACTTTGTGGGATACTGATATACCCACTCTGTTTGGTTTTTCTGGGTTTTTTGTTTTGTTTTGTTTTGTTTTTTAGTGTTAACATAGCATATTTTTCATCCTTATTTTTAATCTACTTGCATTGTTATAGAGATCATTTCTCCTAGGCAGCATAAATGTGGGTCTTGCTTTTTTATCCAATCTGACATTTTGCTTCTTAATTGGAATGTCTGGGCTCTTTACCTTTAATGTAATCATTGATATCATTTGGTTTAACTCTGTTTCCTTGTTGTTTGTTCCCTCTTTGTCCCGTTTGTTTTCTGTTCCCTTTTTCTATCTTGTTTGGAATTAATTGAATATAATTTTGTGATTCCATTTTATCTCCTTTTTGGCTCATTAGCTGAGCCATTTGTTTGGTTATTTTAGTCATTGCTTTAGGGTTTGCCCTACATTTATCACCATCTCCCTTCAAGGGACATCATACCACCATGTATGGTATAAAGCCTGTAATGGTACGAAACGCTTGCATTTCTCACCTCCTGACTTTTGTGCAACTGTGTACGTTTTGCTTAATAATTAGATTGAGCAAAGGTAAAGTTAAGAGGGGGGAATAAAGGAAAAATGGAAGGAAGAAAGAAAGAGCAGAAAGAGAGAGAGAGAGAACAAAACAGCTTTAATCTCTTCATGGCAATTCCAAAACCCAAGAAGTTCTGAAAACCAGAGATTTTCATGACATGTTTTACAGCAATACCTGACCTAATCTGAATTGATTTGGTGGCAAAGCCTGACCCAAAGTGGCATGAGGCTGCTTGGAGTCTTTATGACTCTTCTTGTAATTACTCACAGATTTTGCTACAGAAAGCCGCGTGGAAAGAGTTAGCACAGCAGGCCTGAGACTGCTCCCCCTTAAAAAGGCCTCTGCATGATTGGCTCCTGACTGGCATCTGGAAACTTGCATTTTGGGAGGATTGCCACCATCCCTGACTCATAAGAGCGGCTTACTATGCTAAGCTGTTCATAGAAACAATGTGCCTTATGCTGAAAACCTGTTTTTCCTTATGGGAGTCTTGAATTTTGGTCTGTGCACGGCGGAGGGTGTTTATGTGTCGAGTCCCCAATAAAAACCCTGGGCGCCGAATCTCAAATGAGCTTCTGTGGTAGACACCATTTACATGTGTCGTCACAATCTGTAGCTGGAGAAATCAAGTGCCTCCTGTGTGACCCCACTGGGAGAAGACTCTGGAAGCTTATGCCTGGTTTCCTCTGGATTTTGTCCCTTGAGCTTTTTATCTTTGCTGATTCTGCCTTGTGTCCTTTTGTTATAATAAATCATAGCTATGAGCATGACTATATACTGACTTCTGCAAGTCCTTCTAGCAAATCTCCAGGTCTGGAGATGGTCTTGGGAACCCCTGACAATGAAGTGAATGTGACTGATTATAGGGCACTACTCCAGAATTTACTGGGATTGTTACGTAGCATACTCTATGTGCCCTGTATAACTTATCTAATATTTCCAAAGTTCTGATTTCTTTTTTTTTCTCTAAAGTGTGTATGACCTGTGATTTTGGATAAAAGATTGTGTAACTGTATCCACAAACACACATATGGTAAAATATAAATAGTTTGTGTGTATAACTCGTCGGGAAGTTCTTATGAACTACTGATCTTTTCCAGGTAGGATCAATCATGACGCCTTAGACTAAGATGATGATGATGGAAGGTGCTAGTAATAATAATAATAATAATCATAATAATAATAGCTAACATGTCTTGAGTTCTCATGCCCAGCATCAGACACTATTTATAACCTTTACAATAACTCAGCAAAGTACGTATTATTAGTATTCCCCTTTTTGTTGTTGTTGAAAATAAACTGTCGCAAAGAGGTTGTGCCATGTGACCAACAACATAAAGTTCATAAGGGTGGGAGACGGGGACTTCAGCCCAAGAGCATGTGGATGGATGCCTGCGCCCCAATCACAATGCCACAGAGAGTGACTCTGCTCGGCACAGAGCTCATTTCTCTATTTTCTTTCATTAGGGCTTTTCCCCTCACTCACAGATTCACTTCTGGGATTTTCAAGAGTCTGTGCCTCAGGCTTGTTGACAGAATTACACGCATTTTGCAGCCCTCGGTGAGTGCTGCTAGTTGGCAGCAGAAAATGTGCTTTTGTGTTCCCTCGCTGGGCTTTTGTTCCTTTACCATGTAATCACTACCATATGTTGACTCCCATTCACACAAGTGACCTTGTATTTTATTAAGTAATAGCCTAAGTGCAGACAAAAGCAAATTTTATCAATCCTACTGAAATCCAAAAAAAAAGGCACAGAGGAGAGGAGGGAAAATAGGGAGTCCGAATGGAAGCTAGAACGCAGGTCACAAACAAGGCTAAGACCAGGCAGGCCAGAGAGAGGGGTGTAAGATTTGGCTGACTTCCACATGGCATATCCTTAATGCTCCAGGCTCATGGCTCTCCGAGAAAGCTACACCTGGGAGGACATTTGTAGCCAGTAGGAAAATATAACAAGGGATCTACAGGGAAAGGCTCGCAGCTGAAGAGACTCTGAAATAAGAATCAAGACATCTAGGTCCTATCAGTGGTGTTTCTCCTTCCTTGGGGTGTGACACTGGGCATGTCACTCAGCTTTCCTGAGCCTCAGTTGTCACTGACCACAAAATGGCATTGTTCAACGTCACCGCGGAAGTCCCCTTCAACGTAAAACTTCACTGATCATCTAAAATAAACATTCTGGTAGGTTTCACAAGAGGTATCTGAAGAAAGAAAAAAAAAAGACTATGTTGTCAGTTAAACATTCTCCTTAAAGGACTATTGTGCTTAAAGTCAATATCTGTAGTGGAGTTTCAAGAGGCCCTCTTACCCTGATTCTCTGATACGTATGCTAAATCTCAAGATGTCCTCTAATCTCTGTGAGGTTTCAGAAGGTCTGAGAGAACGATGCCAGAGACTTAATGTTCTTTTTTTTTTAAGATTTTATTTATTTATTTGAGAGAGAGAGAGCCAGCACACAAATGAGGGGAGGGGCACAGGTAGAGGGACAAGCTGACTCCACGCTAAGCGAAGACCCCCATGCAGGGGCTCAATCTCAGGACTTGAAATCATAACCTGAAAATCAAGAGTCGGATGCTTAATTGCCTGAACCATCCAGGCTTAATGTTCTAGGATGCAGCAAGTTCAACCTGAATACATTGAATTTCAACTTTCTTCCTTCAGGAATAGATTATTTTGTCCCTACTAAGGAGGTTTTGAGCAACATTTCAATGTTTAAGACTGCCTACTGCTTTTTGTTTAATGGTGGCACTAGGGATTATCTCAAAAGACACAGGAGA
The DNA here is from genome assembly GCF_009762305.2 of Zalophus californianus. Classification (NCBI taxonomy): domain Eukaryota; kingdom Metazoa; phylum Chordata; class Mammalia; order Carnivora; family Otariidae; genus Zalophus; species Zalophus californianus. Next base: position 133,555,117 of record NC_045600.1, read on the forward strand.
CAATAAATACAGCTAAGAAAGTGCTAGACTTGGAGGAAAAAGACAGGCCTTGGGAGCTAGCTCACTGCTCCCTAACTGTATTACATGGATGTGCTCAGTTGAGGTCAGGAGAAGGGACAGTTCTGCTTCTCGCTGAGCTGTAGAGATGAAGGAAATGGGATGCCTTGAGGGACCGGTGTGTATGTGCAGCCCACGGAGTGTGTCCGGAGACGTTCAACACAAATGTCTCTGAGCAACTGCTACTCGGGAAGATCTGTGCGAGAAGGTATTACCACTGTGTTCAATTGTTTGTCCAGAAGGTGATGTGTTCTAGTTTGGTTGCTGTGATGGTTAAGTTTATGAGTGACCTTGACAGGCCACAGGATTAAACATTATTTCTGGGTCTGCCTGTGAAGATGTTTCCAGAAGAGATTAGCATTTGAAAAGGTGAACTGACTAAAGCAAATGGCCCTGTGCAGTGTGGGTAGACATCATCCAACCCAATCTCTTAAATGCCTGAATCTCTCTCTGTCTGAGAGTTGAAGCTGAGATAACTTCCTGCCCTCAGTGCTCCTGGTTCTCAGACCTTCACACCTGACCCAGAATCTACACCACCAGCACTCAGGCCTTTGAACTATTCCATGAGCCAATTCCTTATAATAAATCATTATCTATCTATCTATCTATCTATCTATCTATCTATCTATCTATCTATCTCCTATTGGTTCTGTTTCTCTGGAGACTTTGACTAATACAGGCACCAAGAAGGAATTAAAAGTTTATAAATTCAGAATAATAGACCAAGTAATGATTTAAGGAGTTATTAATAACTGATGTTAATAAACAGTAGGTTAAATGAATTAAATGCTTACAGTGTATACTTTGGTGCTTAGTACTCTGGCTACATTAATTCTTCCAACATACCATAATAGTATTTGTACTAAGCAGTTAAGAAAATTGAGGTCCAAAGGAGTTGAACCTACTCAAGACCACTCACCCGTGAGTGGCTAAACTATATTTTGAACCAGAGTCCACTTCTAGTCCATTTTTATATACAAAGCAAGTAGTCAACATCATAGCAGGAATAGCTTTGGGAGACAATCATCTCTAGAAATTTACACGTTAAAAACTTCATATTTAAAACTTTGGGGCACCTGGGTTTCGCAGTTGTTTAAGCATCTGATTCGATCTCAGCTCAGGTCTTGATCTCATGAGTTGGAGCCCCACATTGAGCTCCAGCCTGGGCGTGGAGCCTACTTAAAAAAAAATCCTAAAATTTTGAGCATTGAGAAATCAAAAACACAAGACACAACAAATGTTGACAAGGATGTGGAGAAAAAGGAACTCTCGTGCTCTGTTGGTGGGAATGAAAACTGGTGTAGCCACTGAAAGAAGCAGTATGACATTTATTCAAAAATTTAAAACTATAACTATCCTGTGATCCAATAATGACAGTACTGGGTATTTACCCCCAAAATACAAAAACACTAATTCAAAAGGATATATGCACCCCTGTGTTTATTGCAGCATTATCTACAGTAGCCCAATTGCCTATCAATAAGTGAATAGATAAAGATGTGGTATACATATACAATGGAAAATTATTCAGCCATAAAAAGACTGAAATCTTGGGATGCCTGGGTGGCTCAGTTGATTAAGCATCTGCCTTTAGCTCAGATCATGATGCTGGGGTCCTGGGATCGAGTCCCCCATTGGGCTCCTTGCTCAGTGGGGAGCCTGCTTCTCCCTCTGCCTGCCAGTCCCCCCACTTGTGCTCTCTCTCTCTGACAAATAAATAAATAAAATCTTGAAAAAAATGAAATCTTGCCATTTGCAATGACACGGATGAAGCTAGAGAGTGTTATGCTAAGCGAAATAAAGACAAATACCATATGATTTCACTCATACGTGGAATTTAAGAAAAAAAAATGAACAAAGAAAAAAAGAGAGAGAGAGAGAGAGAGAGAGAGAGACAAACCAAGAAACAGACTCTTAACTATAGAGAACAAACTGATGGTTCCCAGAGGGGAGGTGGGTGGGGGTTGGGAGATACAGGTGATGGGGATGAAGGAGTGCAATTATCATGATGAGCACTGAGTAATGTATAGAATAGTTGAAGCATTATATTGTACACCTGAAACTAATAAACACTGTATGCTGATTTTACTGGAATTAAAATTTAAAAACTTAATAAAATTAAGAAAAAAAAACAACTTTGAGCATTGACAGATTCTATAAATCTACAAACTATCCTGAAGAGCAGGAAGCTAAATCCCAGGACAAAGAGAACCTAGACAGAAAATAAAATTTTAGACAAAATAGTAACTGTTCTCTTGGTCTTTCTGGTGAAAGGTTAGCATTCCCTCTTATTAAGGAGTAATTGGATGTCTATATCAGAACTTCACTATATAAAGCCATTTTATGGTGGTTGATCATAAAGTGAAAGAATGTAGGTTTGGTTATCTCTGATGAATCCTTTAGACTTTTTTTTTAAGATAGATAGATTGATTGATTGATTGATTGATTTATCTGAGAGAGAGATAGTGCAAGTGGGGAAAGGGGCAGAGAGAGAGGGAGAAGGAGGAGAGAAGCAGACTCCCCACTGATTGTGGAGTATGACCCGGGGCTTGATCTCACCACCCTAAGACCATGACCTGAGCCGAAATCAAGAGTAAGGCCCTTAACCAACTGAGCCACCCAGGTGCCCCAGAACCTTTAGACATCTTTGCATACATCGTCTTCAAGATCTTTTCTGAGTGAAATATAGATCAGGATGTGACAAACTCTTTCTGTGCAGTGCCAGGGAGCAAGTATGCTTAGCGCTGTGGCCCATACGGTCTCCCTCTAAACAACTAGTGGGCTCTGCTAGTGTAGTGGGACATGACCCATAGACCACTCATGATTAGATGGGCATGGCTGTATTCCAATAAAACTTCATTTACAAAAATAGGTGGCAGGTCATTTGGCAAACCTTGGTACGTAGCTGGTGTCTGTGTTAGGTAAGGCAAGGAGTGCATCTTATTTTGCTCTGGACTGTCCCAGCTTTATCACCGGAAGTCCTACATCCCATGAACCCTTCATTCCAAGTTGATTGCCATGAATAAGTTGACTTACAATCAACTTCTGAGACATAGAGCACTCCAAATGTGATAACAATCATCCCTCTCCCCACCCTAAAATTGCCTTTGCCAGGCTTATATCTGTCAGCATAGAGTTATAAATTACAAGTGCATTCTGTTAACCCCCACATATTATGCACGCACAAGGGACAGTAACCGGATACTAATTTTCTTCTACAACATTTGCTTCCATAAGGGGACTTCCCACTTCCTCCCACAGTTGGTCCCATCTTCAGACAAAGGTACAGACTGAGTGTTGGCAAGGTGTCTGGGCATCTCCGGAGATAAAAATGAAATTATAATAGAATTGTCATTGTTGGACTAATTATTACGATTCCATGTTAGAGCAAGCCCCAGGGGGTCTGCTGAACATGAGTGGATAAACAAAGGAAGGAGTCTTCAGGGAGTGAAGTAATACAGAGGAAAAGGAACCCCAAACAGAGCACTAATTGGCTGTTTTCTTGGCAGCTTCAGCCAGCTCCAGCCTGGGCTTTTAAGGATGATGTGTTAGGAATTACGGAAACCATGATCTCTCTACTGTCGGGAAGGCTTGGACACACCAGGGATGCAAATAATAGGCTGATGTTCATGGTATTTGGAGAGAAAATTGGCACCTCCTGTTGCTACCTATGTAGCCTTGGCCTTGGAGAAGTCCCTAAGTTCTTAGGCTTCAGAGTCCCCATCTTCCAAGCAGTAATAAAACCAAGCACCCCATAGAGTTCTGTTGAGAACTGAAGATGCCATTCCTCGTGAATTTGCCTAATTTAGGGAATGTGTAATTATACACATGATCTGACTTGCCATGAGGCTGCATCCTCTGTGGGGTTCTGCATTTGGGGAACTCACCCTGTATTGGTGAGTCAGGCATGGTATCCCAGAGGTTATTACTTTTCTGTTAAAAGCTAAAGGATGATGAGTATTTATTTAATTAAAGTAAAAGGAAAGAGATGTAAATGGATTTAGGAGAGGGAAAATACTTTGTGAAACTATGGAAATAAGAGAGTCAAGACAAGGAGGGAGAGAGAGAGAGAGAGAGAGAGAGAGAGAGAGATCCAAAGAAGTGAAAGAAATCCCCCACAACTGGGGAGGGAGGGCCCTGGGGCAGAGTGGAGAGAGGTATTTGAGGAGAGGCTAACCTGGCCCAGACCATGCAGGCTTTGCCAGCCACACTGAGGGGCAGCATTTTCCTGAAGGCTAGGGGTCTTCATAGCAGGTGCAACATTTAGGTTTTTAAAAATTATTTTTAAAAGATTCTTGCTCTGACTACAGAACAGAAAATGTCTGTTGATAGAAGGCAGCAGCAGTGAGGGGTAGAGTGTCCGGTGTAAGGGTGAGGGAAAAAAACAGGATTCAGAGAACTGGACCCATAAGGAGGCAGTTACGATTGTCCGGATGAGAGGCAATGGGCTGTGGCTGGGGTGATGTTCCGTGAGAGAGTCCAATGGAGTCTCTGCCTGGGTCAGAGCCCGGGATCACTGGTGCAACGGGGAAGGGCACGGGGCTAACGGAGGCAAGCAGTGAAATTTAAATTGGAAGGAAACCAAACTGACCCACAGTGGACCCAGAAGAGCAACAAAGTGGGAGCCAAAAACACCTGTCCAATTTTAAAGCATATTTAAAGTCATGAGTGCAGTTGGCATTTGCTATTTCCTGGCCACCGATACCCATTTATCCAAAGTCCGAGGACGGTCTCTAATTTCTTTCTGGAGAACCACTCCTAGATCTGCATTCAATGGCCCTGTGCTTCCTGTGGTGTTGATTTCACCCCTGGCTATAAGGAAGGACAAGTTGCTGACCCTTTGCTCAGCACTGCCCCCAGATCTGTGCAAGTAGGACCCTATCTTGGGTCCTGCTTGAGCCTTCCTGCATCATATTCATCTGCACTGTGGAGAACCCACACTGAGCCCAGTCAATATGCCCAACAGGACCCCCCACTTCCCATTTTTGTCCATGTTCTAGATCTAAGTATCCAGGATCCCAAAATGGCCTGCCTAAACATCTCTACCTGCTTCCAAGTCACCTGGTGGCCTCTTCCCTCTCCTGAGAGCGGACAAGGCAGCTGGTATGTGCTCACCTGGGTGGTTAATAGCTAGCTATTTGTGGCATTGTGGACCAAGTATGGATGTGCATGCCAGAGTGACCACATGTGTACATATGGCTACAGGCTAGAGCCAAGAAAAGAAAGAGAATTCATCAGGCCATAGGCCAGAGGCAAGAAAGGAAAGAGAATTCATCAGGCCTTAGGCTACCCTTTTCCATGACGCTCATATTCCAGAGCAGGCCTCTAAGGAGTCTGAGAATTCTAAATGCAGACCTTCCTCCCAGGTTATTGTTAAAGTATATTGTTAAGAGGGTAGAATATATTTTATTTAACATGTAATTTGATTTATAATTTGATTTATAATTTTAAAATATAAATATAATAGAATATAAATACAAATGATTTATAATTTGATTTATAATTTTAAAATAATTTGACATATACTATATGGGCCTCTACTTATAATCTTGCTCTAGACCCCTCCAAAAGTTAGGAGTTGGACCAGCCTGGCCAATCAATGCAGAACATCTTATTGACTGTGGTGACAGGTTAGGGTTTAGGGAATGTGTCCCGGGCTAACATAGTGAGAAACACTGAGGGTTTGCTGAACTCAAATGAAAGAGACCCTGGAGACCCTTCTTCCTCTTATTACTCGGCTTGAAGCTGAGAGGACCAGGACCCCAGGGAAGCAACAGGTTTCTTGTCACCATGTGGAGTAGAACACTGAGTGCGGGGATGGATTCTGAGAAGCAGACAAAAACCAAGGTCTGGACCGTTGAACTCTTGATTAATTATCAATTAAAGTCAGATCTACTCCTGGTCTTTTCAGTAAGGTAAAACAGTAAATTTCACCATAAAATATGTCAGTTTGGCCTGGGCATTCCATCCCTTCTGCCAATCAATGGGTAGAGGCAAATAAAGAATTTAATAATAGATTATTTTGAATCCACCCTCTTTAGCCCATCATTTTCATCTCCTCCATCCACCCATCATTTACCTCCACACTTCTAATTTACCGAGATCTTAAAGGCCATCCTTGGGAAACAAGATAGCATAATTATTAGGGTGAAAGCAAGTAAATTCAGTTGTGAATCCTGACTTGGTGTCATGGGGGCCAGATGGATTTTCTTGTCTGGGACTTTTATTCCTGAAGGAGTGGTCGTGTCCTGTAGAGAGAGTTGGAACATTATTTGGGGGGAGGGGCCTATGGCAGCATCAAAGGCCCTGCAATGATGCTGTTGAGGTCTAGTGATAGTGTTGCTGGTGGAAATGTCCTAAAAGGATAGTTCTGTGGAAGAAGATGCTTATACTTACTGTTGTCTGGTCTCTCCTCAACCTACCTGAGTTTCAAAGCCTGGTTATCCAGCTTCCCGTCAGTTCTGGAAGTTACCAAGTCTCCTTAGGCAGAGTTGGACTCCACTGTATGAAACCAAGTGTCCTTACACCCAGTGATCTACAGTGTGGGATCCAGGAGTGTCTTGAAGGCAGTATAATCTAAGGGGATAGAATAACAGTGGCAATCTGGGATTGTCTATCTGGCTGAGGTGTGGCTAAAGATAATAAAATTTCTTTTTCTCTTAAGAAATAGGATTCTGAAAGCCACATTTAAATATTTAAATAACTGATGCAATTATTGCATATGGTAATATGGAAAAAAGTGCCCACTGAGAGTCAGTATTAGGGCCATGGTGTCTCTACCATTAGAAGGTTCATTGGGCATGGAATCTTCCAGAAAGATAGAATGAGCCAGCTGCCTCTCATACCCCACTGAGCTTAAAAGAAGGAATGAGGGGTTTACATAATTTCATGCACATTAATGTTTGTTTTTTTTTTCCCTTGAGACATCCTCTTTGATCCATGTATTATTTAGAAGTGTGTTTTTAGTTTCTAAGTCTTTGAAGATTTTCCTATTTTCTTTCCATTAGTGATTTCTAGTTTAATGCTGTTGTGGTCAGACGACACACTCTGTATCACTGCAGTTCTTCTAACCTTGTTGAGGTTTGTTTTATGGCCCAGAATATGGTCTATCTTGATATGTGTCTCACGGGCAATTAAAAAAATGTGTGTTCTGCCGTTGCTGGGTGGAGTATTCTATAAATGTCAGTTGGATCCTATTGGTTGAGGGTATCTTGCATTCTCTATACGGGCTGATTTTCTGTTTAGTTGTCTCAGCAAGTGTTGACAGGGGTGTTCAAGTCTCCAACTGTATTTGTGGCTTTTTCTGTTTCTGCTTTAAATAGAGGAGACATCCAGGATTTTCAGTTGTACTTAGTAAGAGGAACGGAGAAAAATATTGAGAAGAGTCCATATTGAAAAATATTGGGAAGAGTCCATCTTCTCCAAAGTGGAAATCCCCTTTCCCATGGTTCTTACAATTGAAGAATAGCTCCTGGTCTGGAGAGAATAGAATTTGGATCAAAATGTCATATCTCATTGCCTGATTCTCAGACTGAGTACCTTTGAGGTTTTGAAAAAAAAAAAAAAGTCAGAAATACACATATTAAATCTTTTATTGAACTTCCCTTCAGCTATGTAGCAGGTTTTTTTTGTTTTTCTCCCTAAAGAGAACGAGCTACTCAAATCTTCCAAGGGTCACTGGACACTGGCTGTATGTAACATCAACTCTTGGGATCTCAGTGTACCATTGCTTTGCACTGGTCATAATAGAGTCTTACAAGGGTCAAGAAACAAATGGAGTTTTGATTCACAAATGCTTCTCATAGTCTTAGTAGATCACAAACCCTTTTGTTATCAATTATCTGGTTGGTGAGCATGTAGTTGCTACGTATACCCTCTATCCAGGAAGAACATGCCTTCCAGATTTTGATACAAGAGCTACTAAGGTAAGAAGAGCCAAGTTGAAGCCTATGGAGCTCCCCCTAGCTATCAAACTAATAATGCAAAGATATTACAATTTCTATGGAGAAATGTCTAAATTTAATGCTCCCCCCCCAAATTTTTTTTTCTGGGAAAGTATGAGGATGATTTTTTTTAATTTTTTAATTAAATTAAAATTTTTTCAATTAAATTAAAATTAAAATTAAAAATTTTAATTTTTTAATTCTCTTTTTAAAGATTTTATTTATTTATTTGAGAGAGAGAGAATGAGAGATAGAGAGCACGAGAGGGAAGAGGACCAGAGGGAGAAGCCGACTCCCTGCCGAGCAGGGGGCCCGATGTGGGACTCGATCCCGGGACTCCAAGATCATGACCTGAGCCAAAGGCAATCGCTTAACCAACTGAGCCACCCAGGTGCCCAATTTTTTAATTTTTTTAATTTGAATTTAATTGAATTTTTAATTCAATTAGCCAACATAGATAGTACATCATTAGTTTCAGACGTAGTGTTCAATAATTTATCAGTTGTGTGTAAGACTCAGTGCTCATCACACTGGGTGATGGGTATTAAGTAGGGCTCCAGATGTGAGGATGGTGATTTCTATTTTGTTTTTACTTAACTGTCAGGTTTGGCCAGGTCAACTGATCTTGGATTGGTCTTGGAGAATGAAAGTGAATTGTTAAAGCTTAGCAGGTGGCAACTCCAATTGCATTTATTTTTTTTTTTTAAGATTTTTATTTATTTATTGAGAGAGAGAGAGAATGGTAGAGAGAGAGCATGAGAGGGAAGAAGGTCAGAGGGAGAAGCAGACTCCCCGCTGAGCAGGGAGCCCGATGCGGGACTCGATCCCGGGACTCCAGGATCATGACCTGAGCCGAAGGCAGTCACCCAACCAACTGAGCCACCCAGGCGCCCTCCAATTGCATTTATTATTTGGAGGTGATCTCTTTCGAGGAGCAAAGCAATAAAAGTCCTCCTGTTGATCCACTGGGATAGTTTATTTTACCTACGTAGATATCTAGCAGCATGTCATAACCACCTTACCTCACAATTATTTCAACTGTTCGGCTCCATGCCACAATTTAGTCTACAGAGGCATGACTGTCTAACTCATTCATAACATATTACATGGGCCAAATATACTGGTGCCATGAGCTGCTAGAATATGAAGACAAGAAAATTCTTTGGCCTTAGTAAAACTTACGTATGTCGTGGAAAGGGACATAAATTCTGTGAAAACCCTGCTACCTCATGGTCTTAGAGATGTTGGAGTATTTTTTTCCAAACTAAAAGACAAGTTTCCTTTGTTTACTCCACCTTGTATTGTGTACTAGTAAGAATATATGTTATATTTGGATGGATATTTAAAGCTAATAACTGAGTAATCAGAAATAATTCTGTGGTGGGTTGAAATATATGTCCACGTCCTAAATCCCAAGACCCGTAAATGTTATCTTATTTGGAAAAGGAGTCTTTGCCGACATAATTAAGTCAAGGATCTTAGAGGAAACCATCCTAGATTTAGATCATTCTTATAAAAACGTGTACCCTAAGTCCAATGGTAAATATCTTTATAAGAAAAGGGAAAGATATAAACAGACACAGAGGGGAGGCCAATGGGAAGACAGAGGCAGAGACTGGAGTGATTCATCTACAAGCCAAGAACGCCAAAGATTGCCACGAGCACCAACATCTAGGAGAGGAGCATGGAGCCGGATTCTTGTCAGAGCCTCCAGCCGAAACCAACCTTGCCAACGCTTTGATGTTTAGCTTTTGGCCTCCAGAACAGTGCGAGAATAAATTCCTGCTGTTTGAAGCCTCTGAGTTTGTGGCAATTTGTTACAACACAACAGCCCTAGAAAATTAATACAATGTCCCAATTGGAATGGGATCCAGAACAATTTTCCCTAGATGGTCCAGATTGCAGTCCAAGCAGATCCAATAAATGGCACTTAAAGTTTTGGAGGTGTATCAAGTTACTGTAGGAGACAATGGCAAACCCCAAGAGGAGAATCTCAGACCCCTGAGGATTTAGTCAAGTTACTTTTTAGCCGGGATTTATTCTCTTCTACAGAAAGAGCTTTGGGGTTGATATTGGGCCTTGATAAAAACTGAACTCTTGGTTTTGGAAAACCAGGTGACCCTAGGCCCTGAGTTATTCATTATGACCTGTGTATCTATTCCATTCAGCAAAGCATCACCGTATGCAAGCAGTGTGTAAAGATGAGGCCGGAGCAGGCCCTACGGGCACAGATAAATTGTACCAGCATATGACTCACATTTCTCTTATGCCTACTTTTGCTGTATCCTATTAAGCCAAATTCTCAGTCAATGTAAAGGCCAAGAAATCAAGGGACTTTTCAGACTGCAAAAGCTGAATGCTCCCACTGGAGGCCGTGACGGAGACATGAATGTACGTCCGAATTCAACCCAGCCCGAGGTGGCCGGAGAAAGCATGCATTCTTCTGAGACCCTGGGGAAAATCAGTCCATGATACTGTTCTTGTTTGTCAACCAGATTACGATTAAGAGTGCCAGCACAGTGCTGGAAGAAATCCGAGAGTCCAGAAAAATGTAGAACATCAGAGGGTAGGAGTGAGGATGTGATGAGAGAGAGAGAGAGAGAGAGAGAGACCCTCAGAAAGAGGATGGGCCGGGCGAAGAAGGTTTGAAAAGAAGCTGGGGGGCGGGACGGAGGGAGAGAGAATACAGAGACCCTATAGCTCAGGGAGCTCCTTTCAGCTTGTTTCCCTGAGGGAAGAGTGCATGGAATAGAACGGGGGGCATGGTAGAAATGATAGGGATGTCTGGGCCTAATAAAAATCTGAGTGAGGCTGAAGTTCTTAAAGCAATGCAGACTCCAGAAGTCTAGGTGACCTTCCAGAACACAACCCATAACCTTACAGAGGAGTTGAAGAAACAGAATGATTCAGTGCTTACTGTGATGTATAAGGCTGGTATTCCCACCAGGCCCCCTCAAGTCCCTTTTATTTTATTTGTGGGGCCCCAGGACTTTGAGGAGCTTTTGCTCCCAAGAGCCAGCTTCTGAAGCTCTTTTATCCCCCCAAAGGATTGGCCTGGTAGAGCCTGGGAATTTCTTATCCCCTCAGCCAGTGACTGATGGATTTGGGAGTTTGAAAGTTCCATGCCTGTTGCCTTGGGTCAGGACAGGGCTGCGATGCAGATTGTACTCTAAGGATCCAGTGATCCCCATCGTGGGATAAACCTGAAGCGATTATCTGTAAAACTTTGCCTGAAGACATGTCCTTATCTGGCTTCCTCCTTTTTATTTTCCTGATCTTCTGACTTTCTCAGGAATTGGCCTTTGGGATTACTTCATTCATAAGTCACCTGTACAGCTCCCTATCTCAGAGTCTGGGACACTTAATGAATCTTACCGGCAAATGGTCACTTGAATTTGGAAGTCAAGCCTCGTGTCTTTTAAACAAATAAAGCCTTTGCTGAAAGAAAAACAACACAGATCACCTAATGAGGGACACAGTCATGCAAGCAGCCAACATCTGGCCTTCTTTTTTTTTAAAATTTTTTATTGTTATGTTAATCACCATATATTACATAATTTGTTTTGGTGTACTGTTCCATGATTCATTGTTTGTTCATAACACCCAGTGCTCCATGCAGAACGTGCCCTCCTCAATACCCATCACCAGGCTAACCCATCCCCCCACCCTCCTCCCCTCCAGAAACCTCAGTTTGTTTTTCAGAGTCCATCATCTCTCCTGGTTCGTCTCCCCCTCTGACTTACTCCCCTTCATTCTTCCTCTCCTGCTATCTTCTTCTTTTTCTTTTTTCTTAACATATGTTGCGTTATTTGTTTCAGAAGTACAGATCTGTGATTCAACAGTCTTACACAATTCACAGCGCTCACCGTAGCACATATCTTCCCCAATGTCCATCACCCAGCCACCCCATCCCTCCCACCCCCGACCACTCCAGCAACCCTCAGTTTGTTCCTGAGATTAAGAATTCCTCATATCAGTGAGGTCATATGATACATGTCTTTCTCTGATTGACTTATTTCACTCAGCATGACACCCTCCAGTTCCAGCCACGTCGTTGCAAATGGCAAGCTCTCATTCCTTTTGATGGCTGCATAATATTCCATTGTGTATATATACCACTTCTTCTTTATCCATTCATCTGTCGAGCATCTGGCCTTCTAATAAAGTAAGTCGGGGGACTTTGAAGACAGTCCTTACTGCCTGCCCCAGCACGGCAGAAACATTTACAACTGATTTGCCATTAGGCTTTTCAAGCATGTTTTCCTACGGGGAATTACAAAATCCATCCACTCATGACATGTGAAAAATATTTAAAACACCGATGAAAGTAGATGGTGATTCACACACATTGTTTTCTTTACTAATAATTCAGTTGGTCTCTTTGAACGGGTTGCTGTATGAGTTTGCTAGGACTGCCATAACAAAGTACCACAGACTGGGGGGCTAAACAACAGAAATGTATTTTCCTACCGTTCTGGAGCCTGGAAATCCAAGATCAAAGTAGAGGTAGCTTTGGTTTCTTCCCGGGCTTTGCTCCTTGGCTTACAAAAGGCTGCCTTCTTTGTCCGTGTATATGTCTCTGGTGTCCCTTTGTGTGTCCAAATTTCCTTTTCTTATTAGGACATCAGTCAGATTGGATTAGGCTCACCCTAATTGTCTCACTTTAGCTTAATCACTCTTTAAAAGGCCCTATCTTCAAATATGCTCACATTCTGAGTTACCTGGGGTTAGGATACCAACATAAATTTTGGAGGAATGCAGTTTATCCCGTAACAGTTGCATATGGCGTAAGAATGTCAAGTGTGAAATAGTTCTTTGAATGAAAGATGGTTTAATCAGAGGAGCTAGAGTTTGGTTTAAGGCTATGGAGTTCTCATTTGTTCTTAAACCATCTTGCGTCTTTTTTTTTTTTTTTAAGAGTTTATTTATTTATTTGTGAGAGAGAGAATGAGAGACAGAGAGCATGAGAGGGAAGAGGATCAGAGGGAGAGGCAGACCCCCTGCTGAGCAGGGAGCCCGATGTGGGACTCGATCCCAGGACTCCAGGATCATGACCTGAGCCGAAGGCAGTCGCTTAACCAACTGCGCCACCCAGGCGCCCCAAACCATCTTGCGTCTTAAAGTCTTTATTTTGACAAGAGAAAACTTGGGGCCACTTGTGGAGGATTTAAGTGGGGATTTGAATTACCTGGTGGGGTTACAGCCTTATCTTTATTATTATATCACATTAGTCCCCATGAAGAAATCAGAAATAGGCTGGCTGCGAACTGAAATCTTACAATGTGGTGAAGAGCATCATTTTGTAATTGTATGGTAGGGGCGATTTACTATCAAGTAATCTTATTTTTGCTCTTGCCCAATCTAAAACTAAAGGATGTTTGAAAAAGAAAGAAAAAGTTAGTGAGAGGCAGTTCTGAAAGGCTGTTGTAACCCTACACATGCAGGATGACCCAGAGCTGAAATCTTCATGTGTGACGTTGAGGGTCACAGGGTCACCCCGAGGATTAAGTGCCCCCAGCTGCCAAAGTGCTGGCTGAAGGTAAAGTAGCGTGGAGAGGGCTCTGGTGTAGGGAAGCCGTTGGTGTTACCCACAGCAGAGACCTGCCACAGAGAAGACAACTAAAGCCATGACCCGGTTTCCTTCCTTATTGTATCATGTCAGTGTTTTAACTTCCTTCTTTGAAATGTCTTTCCATCAAGTTTACACGTGCATTAGTGTTGTCTGACTTTGTCATTGCTTTGTGGTTTGCAAAATATCAGAACAAGCTTGCTAGAGAATGAAAACCAAAGGAAAGGGTGTCAGTCAGGGCTCTTGGGGCTGGAGCTTGGGTAGAGTGGAGAGATTTTAATGGCTCGCTCTGGGAAGTAGAGTGTTTCCGGCGGTACAAAGGCAGACGGTTATTACGTGAGGCAGAAGCCTTTTGCATCATATGCGTTGTTTTGCTTTTGGTTTTGAAATGCAGGTCTGGGAATTGGCAAGGTGGGACGTGGTAGACAAGTGTCTCTTGTTTTGGCTACTTTTGACTGTATGAGGCTTTTTGTGTGTTTGTTTTATTTTGTTTTTGTAAGAGCCTTATTTTTGGAAAGAATGTCTGCCCTGGGTATCTGGTGGGACATCAAATATGTCTCACAAAGCTGAATAGTCAGGTGCTCTTAGAAGTCGCGGCGGGGGGAGAGTGGGCAGATAATGGAGGGTTAGCTAAGAAGACACTTGCCACCGGGCTTTTGAACCTTGGGAGAACAGTTGGGGACTTCAGAGCTTTGAAGTGACAGTAGAGGAGACCAGATGACACCTGTGTTCTTGGTGCGTGTCCAACAGCACTAGTACCAGTGATGGGGCCTAACCCAAGCTCATGCTGTGCTTTGAGCTTACCTGTCTTTTTCAGGCCCAGTCTCCCCTGGTTCAGCCCTCTTGCCAAGTCTGGTTATCTGGTCTTATTATGCATTTTGGGAGTTGCCCCAAAGCCTTCCAAATAAATTCCTTTTTACTTGAGCCAGCAAAATTCTTTTGCTGTGGCTTGTGGCAATACATTCCAACAAATAACCTTTCTGTCTACACTCATCCTTTCACTGTTCCCTCCTCGATTTCCAAACTTGATTCTCTCGTCTGAGCCTAGAAATCTTTCCCTTCCTGCCTTTTCAGGAATTTTCTCACTTTGGATGTCCTCCTTCCCATACCTTTCTGGCAGCAAAGATGCCACTAACCAGCACCTCCCCACCAGCCCCTTCCTCCGACTTCTGGTGCAGGATGCTCTTTTGTCTCACCCTTGGCCCCTTTGGCTTCATTTCTCTGTCTTGGCTACTTCCTCCTCCTTGTTTACACCCCTGCCTGGGCCTCTTCTTCCTTATTCATAAGCTTTCTTATTCATTACACTGTGTAATACCTAAGGCACCTGTTGCAAGTGTGAGGATTTGGGCTAACTGCAGCTGTGCCCCAAGGATCGGTCCAAGCCTTGCTGCTCTGGTCTCTCTGAAACCACTATGTAAAAGTACGCCATGCAGTCTCACCAGGATGCCTCTTCATCCCTGGACCCAATCTCTCTCCTGTGTGTTTTGACATAGGCACCACCCTTTCTACAAACATTGCTTGTTTCATTGTTATCCCCATCCCTCCAAACTGAAACCTTAGAAAATCCTCTGATCCTTCGCTGTCTAATACCCACCAAGTTCCCTCCTCAACCTGTCGTAATTCTGTTCCTTCCTTTCCATTCCTCGATTACTTCTTGCATTCAGATGATCTTCCCCTGATATCAGGGTCATTTCAGAGATAATTTTCTTTCTCCTAACGACCTTTGCACTCGTACACATCCAGTAAAGATTAGTGATCAAAAATATACTGAACATGGGGCGCCTGGGTGGCTCAGTCGTTAAGCGTCTGCCTTCGGCTCAGGTCATGATCCCAGGGTCCTGGGATCGAGCCCCACATCGGGCTCCCTGCTCAGCGGGAAGCCTGCTTCTCCCTCTCCCACTCCCCCTGCTTGTGTTCCTGCTCTCGCTATCTCTCTCTCTGTCAAATAAATAAGTAAAATCTTTAAAAAACATATACTGAACATAATATGAATATTTACAATTAGGTCCTCCTTCGGCTTGACGTAAACATTGTCCTTTTTCAAGTTATTATCATGTTGTTTTCAGCATGAATTACTTTAGTGAGATGCTGATCACTGAGCGTCCAATGTGAATTGATTGTTTGTCTGATACAATTGACAAGGTGTAGTGGAGGGATTTTTTGGAAGCTAAGGAGGTCAACATTTTGTACTATAAAGGACTTTGTCTTAGAGTCAATGGCTAAGAAATTCTGTTTATATTATAAAGCAATTAGATTTTGGAACTGGGTAGAACCTTTAAAAATTATTTAGATCGGGCCTTCGGCTCAGGTCATGATCCTGGAGTCCCAGGATCGAGTCCCACATCGGGCTCCCTGCTTGGCGGGGAGTCTGCTTCTCCCTCTGACTCTCCCCCCTCTCATGTGCTCTCTCTCTCTCTCTCTCTCTCATTCTCTCTCTCAAATAAATGAATAAAATCTAAAAAAAAACAATGTTGCTCTCTAGAACTTTAAAAAAAAATTATTTCGATCAACTCCTTCAACCAAAATGTAGAGAGGTGAAGTCATTGGTCTGAGACAGAGTTCAAGTCTAATTCCCCACCCCTCAAATCCCAAAACTCACATTTCCTTTTCTTTTTTTTTCAAATTGTGGTAAAAAACACATGACATGAAATGTACCCTTTTAATTCTTTTTAAGTTTGGTAGTTTCGTATTATTAACTAAATTCACATAATTAAGCAAGAGATCGCTAAAAATTTTAATCTTGCCAATCTGAAACTCTATACCCAGGCAATAACCACCCCATTCCTTTCACTCCTCAGCCCGTGGCAGCCACGGGTCCACTTTCTGTTTCTAGGAGTTGGACCGCTTTATTTTTTATTTTATTTTTCACCAACTTTAGAGATCTCATATAAGAGGCATCAGACAATATCTGGTATGTGCATGTGTGTGTATGACTGGCTTATTTTACATAGGATACTATCCTTAAGGTTCATCCATATTATAGCGTGTGACCGAATTTCCTTCTCTTTTAAGAATAATGTTACATTCTCTTTACTCATTCATCCCATATTCTCTGAGCCCATCCATCCATCCGTTGGTGGACATTTGGATGGCTTTCTCTCGTGGCCTACTAAGAATAGTGCTCTACGAAACCAGAACTGCAGATACCCCTTTCAGATCCTGATTTCAGTTTTGGGCGATACATATTCAGAAGTGGGATTACCGGATCATATAGTATCTCTCTTTTTGATTTTTGGTGGAGCCTCCACACTGTTTTCCACAGCAGCTGTGCTGTTTCACATTCCCACCCAACAGCGCCCCAATTTCTTCACATCCCTCCACAGCGCTGCCCGATACAGCGAAGTCTTTTGTGACAAGAAGGGTCAGCTGATGCGGCAACATTTGTAGTTGTTTTCTTTTAAGAAATTGCCACAGCTTTCTATCAACCACCACCCTGATCAGTCAGCAAATACTGAAGCAAGGCCCTTCCATCAGCTAAAAGATCACAACGTGCTAAAACTCAGATAACGGTTAGCATTTATTAGCAAGAAAACATTTTTTAATTAAACACGGTTTAATTTTATTTTTTTAGAGATAATGCTATTGTACATTTACTAGATGACAGTGTAGTGTAATAAACGTAACTTTTTGTGTGCACTGGGAAACCAGAAAAAAAATGAGTTCCAGAAAAATATTAATTATTGAATTATTTGCTTTATGGTGGCGTTTGCATTATTGTGGTGGCCTGGAACTAAATCTGCACGATCTCTGAGATCTGTCTGTACTAAATAAACGGATATGAATTGATGCAGTAACACACACACACACTTTAGATTGTAGAGATTGAAGTGCGCTGGTCCTTCTCCAAGTTAGTGCCATGCACTTCCCTGGCCTGCGCTCCCACGCCCTCTGATGGCTTTCATGTGTACCTGTAGCAAATAGGAGAAGAGTGGGGCGAGGAGCAGGTTTCCTGCTCCCTGACTGCGTTGTCTTCCTTGAGGACAGTCCGCCACTTAAACCCCCCTTCTCCCCTCAGGCAGTCCCAGGGGTGGGAAGAGCTTCCCCTGTTGTTAGCATCTGGGAGTCTCCCCCTGCTTTTTCCTCACTTTCTCCTTCCACAAGCTGAGCATCTATCTGATACATTGGACAACTCTCCTATTGTGTGTGTATGAGTTAGGTATATTTTGCATATTATACAAATTGTGTGATCATGGTTTCTTTCTTTCTTTCTTTAAAATTTTTTTAAAACTTTTGCACCTTTCTTTACTGTTATATTATCCTCTGTTCCTGACATACCGACTCAGAGTGCCTTGTAATCCGCATGGTGGGCTGTGTGTGTGTGTGTGTGTGTGTGTGTGTGTGTGTGTGTGTGTGTGTGTTTGCTTGCCATCAAGGGAAAACTTTCATTTTCACTGCATAAAATTTAGAAACGTCTAAAGAGCAAACAATATCTTAAAAAAGAGAAAAAAGTTTAAAAAGTTTTTTTTAAGTTTAAAAAGTTAACAAGAGGAGAAATAATTGTAAACTTTAAACTCCGCTAAGCTAATTTATGAATTTAAAGCTAGTCTAACCAAAATATTATGAAGTTGAAATAGGGGATTTTTTTCCAATTTTTTTAAATCAAAATTTATTCAGGTATGTATTAAATTACTTGTACAGACTTCTAATACATGCTCGTGAGTATCAAAATGGCATACAAAAATGCTCATGCCATAGAAAAATGTTATTTTAAATGTTTGCATCCATGCCAAATGTCAATAATTGTTCAAGTAATTGTGGATCTTTAATTTACATCAAAATACAATACTTAATATTATCTAATTCTAGAGGGTCTGATGATGTGACAACAATATATAAGAATTATAGGAAACGACACTTTACTGGAAAAATACTATCTGAAAACTATAATGCTAAATCTACTTGAATAAAAGCAATTGTAATATCAATTAACTAACAGCATCTAAATCAAAAAGAGATAAGTCAAAATAACTTTAAAGACAGAAAACACATGCAGATGTTATGCCGTGGTTGTGGGAATTCAGGACCAGGTTGCGGTGAGCTCAGTCAAACCGGCAGTGAGCTCAGTCAAATCCAGTGTCCCTGGAGGTGTGGGCCCTTACTGCCTGGCTCTTCTCCTTCCTGGGGGTGCTGATGATCCAGGGGGTCCCCCGACACTTCTGGGCTGCCGGTGGGGGAGCAGGAGCAACAGGGCCACTTGGGAAAGGAGGGAAGTTGAACTTGGCTCTGGCCAACATTTGCCTGATGTGATCATTTTCTTTCCTTAGCTCCTGGAATTTTCGCTCGTTCATCACAGCTGCGATGTGGTTCTGCTGAGCTTTATTCGCATGGAAGAAGATCTCCTTTAGATAGTGCCCGGTGTTCGCCTCCAACTCTCTGCGCAGGTCTTCGGCCATCTTCTTGTATAAGTTGCAAATCTGAGTTGCGGACTCGATGTTTCTATACGTGTGGGAAAGACTCTTCTTAAGGTTTGAGCACCGCGCTTCATTCTCCAATGATTTTCTCTCAACTTCCCTGATGTATTCTTGAAATAATTTAGGCAGCATTTGAAGCTTCTGTTTCAGCTGCTGAATCTCACTTTGAAGCTGTGAATTTTCACTCTGCAAAGAGGCTTCCTTGGCTCGAAGATCTGTTATTTGTCCCATAAGCTCTTCATTGATTTGCTTTTCTTCCCGCAGTTGTCTGGCTAGTTCCTCATTTTTCTCTTCAGTAGTTTGAAGGGACACATTGGAATCAGCATCATCAATGACACCCTTCAGATCGCTCTCTGCCGGATGGATGGGGTGATTGTCATTTTCTGCTTCCCTCTTTTGCTCGACTTCCCTGTTGACATGACCCAAGTGATCTCCAGGGAGATTACGCCAGGGGATGGCCTTCTGAAGGTTTTCACCCAGTGGTATTAATTGGCTGATTTTATCTTTCAGAGCCTGCTGCATTCCTGCGTTTGACTGCTCCAGCCTTTCTTTCTCCTGTTCCGTTTCCTGGAGTCTCTGCTTCCATCTCGCGATTTCTTGGGCGAGCAGTTCTGGACTCTCTAGAACGTGAGTGTTTCTGTTCAAATCATCCATTATTTTCTTCCAAAGTTGTTTTCCATTGTTCTCTGAGACTCTTAAGATGGGTCTGTCACCAGTCACTTGGGAAAGTTTAGGAGGCTGGGTCTTCTGCGCCATTTTCAGAAAGTCAGTGGTATTCTGAAGTGACAGCCTACAGTAGTTTGCATTTACTGCTGAGAAGCACAAGGTTTGTAATGTGGGAAGACTGGCCTCCACCCTGGGCAGCCCTAGGGCATCATCAGCTTGTGTCATTGGTCCCATATTCTCACTACCTTTTCCCCAGACTTTAGCGTGGGCCAAACACCTTTTGCCTAGCGCCTTCACACGTCTTAAAATGTGTTGTGTCATTTCTGCCAAAACCAGTACTATAATACGTGTCAGGATCTCCCAGAGAAACTCACGGAGAACTGAAACATGTCCCCAGCTTTCAGAAATCACCAGCAGAGCACCCCACAGGGGCCCTAGGACCAACTGGAAAGCAGATGTGATGGCAGACAGGAGGCCCTCCATGGCTGTGTTAGGGCTCCACAACTCTGTCTCCAAAGGCCAGTGTTCTGTGGGTCTCAACTGACGGCTCAGAACCCTGGGGGGAGGGGGAGGGGTGCTCTGTCTCTAAGGTAAACAGGTGCCTGACAACCAGAGCAGATCAGTTGGGGTGGGGGAGGGGGAGGCCAGCCAGCTTCTAGAAGACAGTTTCCCCCTACCTTTGCCCTGAAATAGAAAGTGATCTCACTTGTACAGGCATGGGGAAGGGGGAGGTGGAAAGGACTGATTGTAGCCAGGTTCTCAGCCACTCGAGGCCCACGTGGCCTGATAGGAAACCTAGGGGGTCAAAGTAAGGCCAGGCCTTGACCCTTTCTCTCAGGGCAGAGTGGTAGGGGCCCCATCCTGGAGTGAGGCTCATTTTCCTGATTTAAAGCTTCCTTCTGCTACAGAGAAGCCTGGCACTGCCCACAAAGGTCCCAGGGATCTGTCTCCTCTGAGGTTCCCTCTTCTTTGTGTGAGGCCACTCTGTGCAGGCAGGTGCCCAGGACTGGAAGGGTCTCCCCAAAGGTATTAACTAAGACACCTGGATTCCAATCTTAGTAAGTCAGGAGAAAGGAGTTGGAACTGGCAGAGTCTTATAATTTCACGAATTTTCTATGAAGTCAGCATGTCCTTGTTCAATCCAAGTGTTCCTGGAAGGGATTAACTCTGCTCTAGGGGTGACCACCGTGGTCCATGTGGTTCTCCATCTTCAGCCCACAACCCCCAAGATGGCCCCCAGGAGGGTCTCTGGTCCACAAAGTATCAGAAGTGGGTCTCTGGGAAGGGGGCAGGTCCTTCTTTCGGCTCTGTTTACCACATTTTATTTCATTAAACCACATCTCACTCTCCTGACATCTCTCTGGCAGACCCAGCTCAGAGCCTCCTTGTCCCTCCCCTGGGGCTCCATCATGAGCAACTTGTCCTCAGTCCCTTTACCTGAGAGAGAAACAAGAGAACTGTCAGCTGAGGCCAAGCTGGGGGTCCTATTGGTTCTGTTTCTCTGGAGACTTTGACTAATACAGGCACCAAGAAGGAATTAAAAGTTTATAAATTCAGAATAATAGACCAAGTAATGATTTAAGGAGTTATTAATAACTGATGTTAATAAACAGTAGGTTAAATGAATTAAATGCTTACAGTGTATACTTTGGTGCTTAGTACTCTGGCTACATTAATTCTTCCAACATACCATAATAGTATTTGTACTAAGCAGTTAAGAAAATTGAGGTCCAAAGGAGTTGAACCTACTCAAGACCACTCACCCGTGAGTGGCTAAACTATATTTTGAACCAGAGTCCACTTCTAGTCCATTTTTATATACAAAGCAAGTAGTCAACATCATAGCAGGAATAGCTTTGGGAGACAATCATCTCTAGAAATTTACACGTTAAAAACTTCATATTTAAAACGTTGGGGCACCTGGGTTTCGCAGTTGTTTAAGCATTTGATTCGATCTCAGCTCAGGTCTTGATCTCATGAGTTGGAGCCCCACATTGAGCTCCAGCCTGGGCGTGGAGCCTACTTAAAAAAAAATCCTAAAATTTTGAGCATTGAGAAATCAAAAACAAAAGAAACAACAGATGTTGACAAGGATGTGGAGAAAAAGGAACTCTCGTGCTCTGTTGGTGGGAATGAAAACTGGTGTAGCCACTGAAAGAAGCAGTATGAAATTTACTCAAAAATTTAAAACTATAACTATCCTATGATCCAATAATGACAGTACTGGGTATTTACCCCCAAAATACAAAAACACTAATTCGAAAGGATCTATGCACCCCTGTGTTTATTGCAGCATTATCTACAGTAGCCCAATTGCCTATCAATAAGTGAATAGATAAAGATGTGGTATACATATACAATGGAAAATTATTCAGCCATAAAAAGACTGAAATCTTGGGATGCCTGGGTGGCTCAGTTGATTAAGCATCTGCCTTTAGCTCAGATCATGATGCTGGGGTCCTGGGATCGAGTCCCCCATTGGGCTCCTTGCTCAGTGGGGAGCCTGCTTCTCCCTCTGCCTGCCAGTCCCCCCACTTGTGCTCTCTCTCTCTGACAAATAAATAAATAAAATCTTGAAAAAAATGAAATCTTGCCATTTGCAATGACACGGATGAAGCTAGAGAGTGTTATGCTAAGCGAAATAAAGACAAATACCATATGATTTCACTCATACGTGGAATTTAAGAAAAAAAAAATGAACAAAGAAAAAAAGAGAGAGAGAGAGAGAGACAAACCAAGAAACAGACTCTTAACTATAGAGAACAAACTGATGGTTCCCAGAGGGGAGGTGGGTGGGGGTTGGGAGATACAGGTGATGGGGATGAAGGAGTGCAATTATCATGATGAGCACTGAGTAATGTATAGAATAGTTGAAGCATTATATTGTACACCTGAAACTAATAAACACTGTATGCTGATTTTACTGGAATTAAAATTTAAAAACTTAATAAAATTAAGAAAAAAAAAACAACTTTGAGCATTGACAGATTCTATAAATCTACAAACTATCCTGAAGAGCAGGAAGCTAAATCCCAGGACAAAGAGAACCTAGACAGAAAATAAAATTTTAGACAAAATAGTAACTGTTCTCTTGGTCTTTCTGGTGAAAGGTTAGCATTCCCTCTTATTAAGGAGTAATTGGATGTCTATATCAGAACTTCACTATATAAAGCCATTTTATGGTGGTTGATCATAAAGTGAAAGAATGTAGGTTTGGTTATCTCTGATGAATCCTTTAGACTTTTTTTTTAAGATAGATTGATTCATTGATTGATTGATCTGAGAGAGAGAGAGCGCAAGTGGGGAAACGGGCAGAGAGAGAGGGAGAAGGAGGAGAGAAGCAGACTCCCCACTGATTGTGGAGTCTGACCCGGGGCTCGATCTCACCACCCTAAGACCATGACCTGAGCCGAAATCAAGAGTAAGGCCCTTAACCAACTGGGCCACCCAGGTGCCCCAGAACCTTTAGACATCTTTGCATACATCGTCTTCAAGATCTTTTCTGAGTGAAATATAGATCAGGATGTGACAAACTCTTTCTGTGCAGTGCCAGGGAGCAAGTATGCTTAGCGCTGTGGCCCATACGGTCTCCCTCTAAACAACTAGTGGGCTCTGCTAGTGTAGTGGGACATGACCCATAGACCACTCATGATTAGATGGGCATGGCTGTATTCCAATAAAACTTCATTTACAAAAATAGGTGGCAGGTCATTTGCCAAACCTTGGTACGTAGCTGGTGTCTGTGTTAGGTAAGGCAAGGAGTGCATCTTATTTTGCTCTGGACTGTCCCAGCTTTATCACCGGAAGTCCTACATCCCATGAACCCTTCATTCCAAGTTGATTGCCATGAATAAGTTGACTTACAATCAACTTCTGAGACATAGAGCACTCCAAATGTGATAACAAACATCCCTCTCCCCACCCTAAAATTGCCTTTCCCAGGCTTATATCTGTCAGCATAGAGTTATAAATTACAAGTGCATTTTGTTAACCCCCACATATTATGCACGCACAAGGGACAGGAACCGGATACTAATTTTCTTCTACAACATTTGCTTCCATGAGGGGACTTCCCACTTCCTCCCACAGTTGGTCCCATCTTCAGACAAAGGTACAGACTGAGTGTTGGCAAGGTGTCTGGGCATCTCCGGTGATAAAAATGAAATTATAATAGAATTGTCATTGTTGGACTAATTATTACGATTCCATGTTAGAGCAAGCACTAGGGGGTCTGCTGAACTTCAGTGGATAAACAAAGGAAGGAGTCTTCAGGAAGTGAAGTAATACAGAGGAAAAGGAACCCCAAAGAGAGCACTAATTGGCTGTTTTCTTGGCAGCTTCAGCCAGCTCCAGCCTGGGCTTTTAAGGATGATGTGTTAGGAATTACGGAAACCATGATCTCTCTACTGTCGGGAAGGCTTGGACACACCAGGGATGCAAATAATAGGTTGATGTTCATGGTATTTGGAGAGAAAATTGGCACTTCCTGTTGCTACCTATGTAGCCTTGGCCTTGGAGAAGTCCCTAAATTCTTAAGCTTCAGAGTCCCCATCTTCCAAGCAGTAATAAAACCAAGCACCCCATAGAGTTCTGTTGAGAACTGAAGATGCCATTCCTCGTGAATTTGCTTAATTTAGGGAATGTGTCATTATACACATGATCTGACTTGCCATGAGGCTGCATCCTCTGTGGGGTTCTGCATTTGGGGAACTCACCCTGTATTGGTGAGTCAGGCATGGTATCCCAGAGGTTATTACTTTTCTGTTAAAAGCTAAAGGATGATGAGTATTTATTTAATTAAAGTAAAAGGAAAGAGATGTAAATGGATTTAGGAGAGGGAAAATACTTTGTGAAACTATGGAAATAAGAGAGTCAAGACAAGGAGGGAGAGAGAGAGAGATCCAAAGAAGTGAAAGAAATCCCCCACAACTGGGGAGGGAGGGCCCTGGGGCAGAGTGGAGAGAGGTATTTGAGGAGAGGCTAACCTGGCCCAGACCATGCAGGCTTTGCCAGCCACACTGAGGGGCAGCGTTTTCCTGAAGGCTAGGGGTCTTCATAGCAGGTGCAACATTTAGGTTTTTAAAAATTATTTTTAAAAGATTCTTGCTCTGACTACAGAACAGAAAATGTCTGTTGATAGAAGGCAGCAGCAGTGAGG
This sequence comes from Zalophus californianus, assembly GCF_009762305.2. Classification (NCBI taxonomy): domain Eukaryota; kingdom Metazoa; phylum Chordata; class Mammalia; order Carnivora; family Otariidae; genus Zalophus; species Zalophus californianus. The sequence continues at coordinate 133,579,921 of NC_045600.1, forward strand.
GGTAGAGTGTCCGGTGTAAGGGTGAGGGAAAAAAACAGGATTCAGAGAACTGGACCCATAAGGAGGCAGTTACGATTGTCCGGATGAGAGGCAATGGGCTGTGGCTGGGGTGATGTTCCGTGAGAGAGTCCAATGGAGTCTCTGCCTGGGTCAGAGCCCGGGATCACTGGTGCAACGGGGAAGGGCACGGGGCTAACGGAGGCAAGCAGTGAAATTTAAATTGGAAGGAAACCAAACTGACCCACAGTGGACCCAGAAGAGCAACAAAGTGGGAGCCAAAAACACCTGTCCAATTTTAAAGCATATTTAAAGTCATGAGTGCAGTTGGCATTTGCTATTTCCTGGCCACCGATACCCATTTATCCAAAGTCCGAGGACGGTCTCTAATTTCTTTCTGGAGAACCACTCCTAGATCTGCATTCAATGGCCCTGTGCTTCCTGTGGTGTTGATTTCACCCCTGGCTATAAGGAAGGACAAGTTGCTGACCCTCTGCTCAGCACTGCCCCCAGATCTGTGCAAGTAGGACCCTATCTTGGGTCCTGCTTGAGCCTTCCTGCATCATATTCATCTGCACTGTGGAGAACCCACACTGAGCCCAGTCAATATGCCCAACAGGACCCCCCACTTCCCATTTTTGTCCATGTTCTAGATCTAAGTATCCAGGATCCCAAAATGGCCTGCCTAAACATCTCTACCTGCTTCCAAGTCACCTGGTGGCCTCTTCCCTCTCCTGAGAGCGGACAAGGCAGCTGGTATGTGCTCACCTGGGTGGTTAATAGCTAGCTATTTGTGGCATTGTGGACCAAGTATGGATGTGCATGCCAGAGTGACCACATGTGTACATATGGCTACAGGCTAGAGCCAAGAAAAGAAAGAGAATTCATCAGGCCATAGGCCAGAGGCAAGAAAGGAAAGAGAATTCATCAGGCCTTAGGCTACCCTTTTCCATGACGCTCATATTCCAGAGCAGGCCTCTAAGGAGTCTGAGAATTCTAAATGCAGACCTTCCTCCCAGGTTATTGTTAAAGTATATTGTTAAGAGGGTAGAATATATTTTATTTAACATGTAATTTGATTTATAATTTGATTTATAATTTTAAAATATAAATATAATAGAATATAAATACAAATGATTTATAATTTGATTTATAATTTTAAAATAATTTGACATATACTATATGGGCCTCTACTTATAATCTTGCTCTAGACCCCTCCAAAAGTTAGGAGTTGGACCAGCCTGGCCAATCAATGCAGAACATCTTATTGACTGTGGTGACAGGTTAGGGTTTAGGGAATGTGTCCCGGGCTAACATAGTGAGAAACACTGAGGGTTTGCTGAACTCAAATGAAAGAGACCCTGGAGACCCTTCTTCCTCTTATTACTCGGCTTGAAGCTGAGAGGACCAGGACCCCAGGGAAGCAACAGGTTTCTTGTCACCATGTGGAGTAGAAGACTGAGTGCGGGGATGGATTCCGAGAAGCAGACAAAAACCAAGGTCTGGACCGTTGAACTCTTGATTAATTATCAATTAAAGTCAGATCTACTCCTGGTCTTTTCAGTAAGGTAAAACAGTAAATTTCACCATAAAATATGTCAGTTTGGCCTGGGCATTCCATCCCTTCTGCCAATCAATGGGTAGAGGCAAATAAAGAATTTAATAATAGATTATTTTGAATCCACCCTCTTTAGCCCATCATTTTCATCTCCTCCATCCACCCATCATTTACCTCCACACTTCTAATTTACCGAGATCTTAAAGGCCATCCTTGGGAAACAAGATAGCATAATTATTAGGGTGAAAGCAAGTAAATTCAGTTGTGAATCCTGACTTGGTGTCATGGGGGCCAGATGGATTTTCTTGTCTGGGACTTTTATTCCTGAAGGAGTGGTCGTGTCCTGTAGAGAGAGTTGGAACATTATTTGGGGGGAGGGGCCTATGGCAGCATCAAAGGTCCTGCAATGATGCTGTTGAGGTCTAGTGATAGTGTTGCTGGTGGAAATGTCCTAAAAGGATAGTTCTGTGGAAGAAGATGCTTATACTTACCGTTGTCTGGTCTCTCCTCAACCTACCTGAGTTTCAAAGCCTGGTTATCCAGCTTCCCGTCAGTTCTGGAAGTTACCAAGTCTCCTTAGGCAGAGTTGGACTCCACTGTATGAAACCAAGTGTCCTTACACCCAGTGATCTACAGTGTGGGATCCAGGAGTGTCTTGAAGGCAGTATAATCTAAGGGGATAGAATAACAGTGGCAATCTGGGATTGTCTATCTGGCTGAGGTGTGGCTGAAGATAATAAAATTTCTTTTCTCTTAAGAAATAGGATTCTGGAGGCGGAGCAAGATGGCGGAGGAGTAGGAGACCTAGATTTCGTCTGGTCTCAGGAATTCAGCTGAATAGGGATCAAACCATTCTGAACACCTACGAACTCAACAGGAGATCGAACAGGAGAGTAGCAACAACTCTCTGAACAGAGAAGCGACCACTTACTGGAAGGTAGGGCGTGCGGAGAAGTGAATCCGAGGCGATATTCGGGAGGATAGACGGCGGGGGAGGGGCCTCCGTCGGCCGCTTCTGGCAAGTGCTAGAGCCGCGGAGCACAAAATCGGACCTTTTAGAAGTTGGCTTGGCGGAGGGACGTCGCTGCAGTGGCTAAGCGGGGGGTGGAATCCTCCCGGGACAGTGTGGTCTCAGGACCCTTGGGGTCACAGAGAGACCGGGGGTGCCTGAGTGCGCCAGAGCTCCCAGGTATCAGAGCAGGGAAGCTGGCTGCAGAGACGGAGCAGAGTCGCGGGCTCTCAGCTCGGGGTTGCCATAAACTGTGATCTGCGGCCCAGTCGGGGCACGGCTCCTCCAGCAGGGACCCAACAAGCAGCAGATCCAGGGAGACTCCCCTTCCTTCCCGGGGAGGAGCAGTGCGGGAACGCACTGCAGGGATCTGCTGGGTTTGGAGACTCCGCGCGGGGTCGGGTGCCAGAGATAGAAACGCTCGGTCACAGGCCGGGGGAGCACGGAGTGCGGCCGGAGACCGGGGACACGGGAGTGACTGCTTTTCTCTGGGGGCACACTGAGGAGCGGGGCCCCGAGTTCTCGGCTCCTCTGGGTGGAGATTGGGAGGCCACCATTTCTGCCCTGGTCCTCCAAGGCTGTGCCGAGAGCTTGCGGGGAACAAAAGCTCCTGAGAGCAAACGGGAGCAGCTTCCTTAGCCCGGACCGACAAGGGCGGGGCAATTCCGCCTCCGGCAAAGACATTTGGAAACCACAGCAAAAGGCCCCTCCCCCAGAAGATCAACACAAACAGCCAGCAAAGCCAAGACCAAGTTGATCGATCAAGGAGAATAGGAGAACTCCAGCGCTAGGGGAATACTGCACATAGATTCATGGCTTTCTTTCTTTTTTTTTTTTTTTTTTTTTTACCATGATTCATTATTTCATCAAAGTTAATTTTTGTTGACTGTTTTTTTTTTATTTTTCTTTTTCCCTTTTTCAACCAACATCTTATAAATCCCTTTTTTTAAAAAAAAAAAAACATTTTTTATTTTTCATTTTCAGAGTCATATTTTATCCCTTCATAGTAGTTACCCTTATTTTTGGCATATATATATAAGTTGGTCTCTCTTTAAAATTTTGAGGTACAGTTTCTTCTAACAGATCAAAATATACCCTAAATCACTAGTGTATGGCTTTGTTCTAGTCTCCTGCCTGATCACATTCTCTCCCTTTTTCCTTTTTTTTTTTTCTTAAATCTTCTTTCTTTTTTCAAACAACTTATCTTACCAAGTCCTTTTATAAAATCATTTATAATTTTCATCTTTACAGTTATTTTCCATCCCTTCATCGTATCAACCCTTATTTTGTACATATATGTCTTTCTTCCTTTAAAATTTTAGGAGGCACTTTTTTCTAACAGACCAAAATACGCCCAAAATATAGTGTGTGGCACTGATCTATGCACTAGCCTGATCATATTTGATCATATTCTGCCTTTTTTGTATTGTTTTGTTTTTGTTTTTATCTTTTTTTTTCTCTTTTTCTCTTTCTTTTTTCTTTCTTTCCCTTTCTTTTCCCCTGGTTTCAGGTCTTTTCTGATTTGTATACAGTATATTTGCTGGGGACATTGCAAACCTGTTAGCATTTTGTTCTCTCATTCATCTATTCTCCTCTGGACAAAATGACAAGACGAAAGAAATCACCTCAGCAAAAAGAACAAGAGGTAGTACCGTCAGCCAGGGACCTACTCAATACGGACATTAGTACGATGTCGGACCTAGAGTTCAGAATCATGACTTTAAAGATACTAGCTGGGCTTGAAAAAAACGTGGAAGTTATTAGAGAAACCCTTTCTGGAGAAATAAAAGAACTAAAATCTAACCAAATCGAAATCAAAAAGGCTATAGATGAGGTGCAATCAAAAATGGGGGCACTAAATGCTAGGATAAATGAGGCAGAAGAGAGAATCAGCGATATAGAAGACCAAATGATGGAAAATAAAGAGGCTGAGAAAAAGAGAGAGAAACAACTACAGGATCACGAGGGCAGAATTCGAGAGATAAGTGATATGATAAGACGAAACAACATTAGAATAATTGGGATCCCAGAAGAAGAAGAGAGAGAGAGAGGGGCCGAAGGTATATTGGAGCAAATTATAGCAGAGAACTTCCCTAATGTGAGGAAGGAAACAGGCATTAAAATCCAGGAGGCACAGAGAACCCCTCTCAAAATCAATAATAATAGGTCAACACCCCGACATCTAATAGTAAAACTTACGAGTCTCAGAGACAAAGAGAAAATCCTGAAAGCAGCTCGGGAGAAGAGATATGTAACCTACAATGGTAGAAACATTAGATTGGCAACAGACCTATCCACAGAGACCTGGCAGGCCAGAAAGGACTGGCAAGATATCTTCAGAGCACTAAACGAGAAAAATATGCAGCCAAGAATACTATATCCAGGTAGGCTATCATTGAAAATAGAAGGAGAGATAAAAAGCTTCCAGAACAAACAAAAACTAAAGGAATTTGCAAACACGAAACCAGCCCTCCAAGAAATATTGAGAGGGGTCCTCTAAGCAAAGAGAGAACCTAAAAGCAGCAAAGAGCAGAAAGGAACACAGACAACAGACAGTTAACAGTCACCTTACAGGTAATACAATGGCACTAAATTCATACCTTTCAATAGTTACCCTGAATGTAAATGGGCTAAATGCCCCAATCAAAAGACACAGGCTATCAGATTGGATTAAAAAACAAGACCCATCCATATGCTGTCTGCAAGAGACTCATTTTAGACCCAAAGACACCCCCAGATTGAAAGTGAGGGGGTGGAAAACCATTTACCATGCTAATGGACACCAAAAGAAAGCTGGGGTGGCAATCCTTATATCAGACAAACTAGATTTTAAAACAAAGGCTGTAATAAGAGATGAGGAAGGACACTATATCCTACTTAAAGGGTCTATCCAACAAGAAGATCTAACAGTTGTAAATATCTATGCCCCGAACATGGGAGCAGCCAATTATATAAGGCAATTAATAACCAAAGCAAAGAAACACATTGACAACAATACAATAATAGTGGGGGACTTTAACACCCCTCTGACTGAAATGGACAGATCATCTAAGCAAAAGATCAACAAGGAAATAAAGACTTTAAATGACACACTGGACCAAATGGACTTCACAGACATATTCAGAACATTCCATCCCAAAGCAAAGGAATACACATTCTTCTCTAGTGCCCATGGAACATTCTCCAGAATTGATCACATCCCAGGTCACAAATCAGGTCTCAATCGGTACCAAAAGATTGGGATCATTCCCTGCATATTTTCAGACCACAATGCTTTGAAACTAGAACTCAACCACAAGAGGAAAGTCGGAAGGAACTCAAATACATGGAGGCTAAAGAGCATCCTACTAAAGAATGAATGGGTCAACCAGGAAATTAAAGAAGAATTAAAAACATTCATGGAAACCAATGAAAATGAAAACACAACTGTCCAAAATCTTTGGGATACAGCAAAGGCAGTCCTGAGAGGAAAGTATATAGCAATACAAGCCTTTCTCAAGAAACAAGAAAGGTCTCAAATACACAACCTAACCCTACACCTAAAGGAGCTGGAGAAAGAACAGCAAATAAAGCCTAAACCCAGCAGGAGAAGAGAAATCATAAAGATCAGAGCAGAAATCAATGAAATAGAAACCAAAAGAACAGTAGAACAGATCAACGAAACTAGGAGCTGGTTCTTTGAAAGAATTAACAAGATTGATAAACCCCTGGCCAGACTGATCAAAAAGAAAAGAGAAATGACCCAAATCAACAAAATCATGAATGAAAGAGGAGAGATCACAACCAACACCAAAGAAATACAAACAATTATAAGAACATATTATGAGCAACTCTATGCCAGCAAATTAGATAACCTGGAAGAAATGGGTGCATTCCTAGAGATGTATCAACTACCAAAATTGAACCAGGAAGAAATAGAAAACCTGAACAGACCTATAACCACTAAGGAAATTGAAACAGTCATCAAAAATCTCCCAAGAAACAAAAGCCCAGGGCCAGATGGCTTCCCAGGGGAATTCTATCAGACATTTCAAGAAGAATTAATACCTATTCTCCTGAAACTGTTCCAAAAAATAGAAATGGAAGGGAAACTTCCAAACTCATTTTATGAGGCCAGCATTACCTTGATCCCAAAACCAGACAAAGACCCCATCAAAAAAGAGAATTACAGACCAATATCCTTGATGAACATGGATGCAAAAATTCTCACCAAAATACTAGCCAATAGGATCCAACAGTACATTAAAAGGATTATTCACCACGACCAAGTGGGATTTATCCCTGGGCTGCAAGGCTGGTTCAACATCCGCAAATCAATCAACGTGATACAATACATTAACAAAAGAAAGAACAAGAATCATATGATCCTCTCAATAGATGCAGAAAAAGCATTTGACAAAGTACAGCATCCTTTCTGGATCAAAACTCTTCAGAGTATAGGGATAGAGGGTACATACCTCAATATCATAAAAGCCATCTATGAAAAACCTACAGCGAATATCATTCTCAATGGGGAAAGGCTGAGAGCTTTTCCCCTAAGGTCAGGAACGCAGCAGGGATGTCCACTCTCACCACTGCTATTCAACATAGTATTAGAAGTCCTAGCCACAGCAATCAGACAACAAAAAGAAATCAAAGGCATCCAAATCGGCAAAGAGGAAGTCAAACTCTCACTCTTTGCAGATGATATGATACTGTATGTGGAAAACCCAAAAGACTCCACCCCAAAACTGCTAGAACTCATACAGGAATTCAGTCAAGTAGCAGGATATAAAATCAATGCACAGAAATCAGTGGCATTCCTATACACCAACAACAAGACAGAAGAGAGACAAATCAAGGAGTCGATCCCATTTACAATTGCACCCAAAACCATTAGATACCTAGGAATAAATCTAACCAAAGAGGCAAAGGATCTGTACTCAGAAAACTATAAAATACTCATGAAAGAAATTGAAGAAGGCACAAAGAAATGGAAAAACGTTCCATGCTCATGGATTGGGAGAATCAACATTGTGCAGATGTCAATGCTACCTAGAGCAATCTACACATTCAATGCAATCCCCATCAAAATACCATCCACCTTTTTCAAAGAAATGGAACCAATAATCCTAAAATTTGTATGGAACCAGAAGAGACCCAGAATAGCCAGAGGAATACTGAAAAAGAAAAGCAAAGCTGGCGGCATCACAATTCCGGACTTCCAGCTCTATTACAAAGCTGTCATCATCAAGACAGTATGGTACTGGCACAAAAACAGACACATCGATCAATGGAACAGAATCGAGAGCCCAGAAATGGACCCTCAACTCTATGGTCAACTTATCTTTGACAAAGCAGGAAAGAATATCCAATGGAAAAGAGACAGTCTCTTCAACAAATGATGTTGGGAAAATTGGACAGCCACATGCAGAAGAATGAAACTGGACCATTTCCTTACACCACACACAAAAATAGACTCCAAATGGTTGAAAGACCTAAACGTGAGACAGGAGTCCATCAAAATCCTAAAGGAGAACACAGGTAGCAACCTTTTCGACCTTAGCCGCAGCAACTTCTTCCTAGAAACATCGCCAAAGGCACGGGAAGCCAGGGCAAAAATGAACTATTGGGATTTCATCAAGATAAAAAGCTTTTGCACAGCAAAAGAAACAGTGCACAAAACCAAAAGACAACCGACAGAATGGGAGAAAATATTTGCAAATGATATATCAGATAAAGGGCTAGTATCCAAAATCTATAAAGAACTTATCAAACTCAACAGCCAAAGAACAAATAATCCAATCAAGAAATGGGCAGAAGACATGAACAGAGATTTCTCCAAAGAAGACATCCAAATGGCCAACAGGCACATGAAAAAGTGCTCAACATCGCTCGGCATCAGGGAAATCCAAATCAAAACCTCAATGAGATACCACCTCACACCCGTCAGAATGGCTAAAATTAACAAGTCAGGGAACGACAGATGTTGGCGGGGATGTGGAGAAAGGGGAACCCTCCTACACTGTTGGTGGGAATGCAAGCTGGTGCAACCCCTCTGGAAAACAGTATGGAGGTTCCTCAAACAGTTGAAATTAGAGCTACCGTTCGATCCAGCAATTGCACTACTGGGTATTTACCACAAAGATACAAATGTAGGGACCCGAAGGGGTACGTGTACCCCAATGTTTATAGCAGCAATGTCCACCATAGCCAAACTGTGGAAAGAGCCAAGATGTCCATCGACAGATGAATGGATAAAGAAGAAGTGGTATATATACACAATGGAATATTATGCAGCCATCAAAAGGAATGAGATCTTGCCATTTGCAACGACGTGGATGGAACTGGAGGGTGTTATGCTGAGTGAAATAAGTCAATCAGAGAAAGACATGTATCACATGACCTCACTGATAAGAGGAATTCTTAATCTCAGGAAAGAAACTGAGTGTTACTGGAGTGGTTGGGGGTGGGAGGGATGGGGTGGCTGGGTGATAGACATTGGGGAGGGTATGTGCTACGGTGAGCGCTGTGAATTGTGCAAGACTGTTGAATCACAGATCTGTACTTCTGAAACAAATAACACAACATATTTTAAGAAAAAAGAAAAAGAAGAAGATAACAGGAGAGGAAGAAAAGGGGAGTATGTCAGAGGGGGAGACGAACCATGAGAGATGATGGACTCTGAAAAACAAACTGAGGGTTCTAGAGGGGAGGGGGGTGGGGGGATGGGTTAGCGTGGTGATGGGTATTGAGGAGGGCACGTTCTGCGTGGAGCACTGGGTGTTATGCACAAACAATGAATCATGGAACACTACATCAAAAACTAATGACGTAGTATAAGGTGATTAACATAACAATAAAAATTTAAAAAAAAGTTTATGCTCCTAACAATGATGCTATAATAAATAAACTCTTGCATACGATTAAAAAAAAAAAAAGAAATAGGATTCTGAAAGCCACATTTAAATATTTAAATAACTGATGTAATTATTGCATGTGGTAATATGGAAAAAAGTGCCCACTGAGAGTCAGTATTGGGGCCATGGTGTCTCTACCATTAGAAGGTTCATTGGGCATGGAATCTTCCAGAAAGATAGAATGAGCCAGCTGCCTCTCATACCCCACTGAGCTTAAAAGAAGGAATGAGGGGTTTACATAATTTCATGCACATTAATGTTTGTTTTTTTTTTTTTTCCCTTGAGACATCCTCTTTGATCCATGTATTATTTAGAAGTGTGTTTTTAGTTTCTAAGTGTTTGAAGATTTTCCTGTTTTCTTTCCATTAGTGATTTCTAGTTTAATGTTGTTGTGGTCAGACAACACACTCTGTATCATTGCAGTTCTTCTAACCTTGTTGAGGTTTGTTTTATGGCCCAGAATATGGTCTATCTTGATATGTGTCTCACGGGCAATTAAAAAAATGTGTGTTCTGCCGTTGCTGGGTGGAGTATTCTATAAATGTCAGTTGGATCCTATTGGTTGAGGGTATCTTGCATTCTCTATACGGGCTGATTTTCTGTTTAGTTGTCTCAGCAAGTGTTGACAGGGGTGTTCAAGTCTCCAACTGTATTTGTGGCTTTTTCTGTTTCTCCTTTAAATAGAGGAGACATCCAGGATTTTCAGTTGTACTTAGTAAGAGGAACGGAGAAAAATATTGAGAAGAGTCCATATTGAAAAATATTGGGAAGAGTCCATCTTCTCCAAAGTGGAAATCCCCTTTCCCATGGTTCTTATAATTGAAGAATAGCTCCTGGTCTGGAGACAATAGAATTTGGATCAAAATGTCATATCTCATTGCCTGATTCTCAGACTGAGTACCTTTGAGGTTTTGAAAAAAAAAAAAAAAGTCAGAAATACACATATTAAATCTTTTATTGAACTTCCCTTCAGCTATGTAGCAGGTTTTTTTGTTTTTCTCCCTAAAGAGAACGAGCTACTCAAATCTTCCAAGGGTCACTGGACACTGGCTATATGTAACATCAACTCTTGGGATCTCAGTGTACCATTGCTTTGCACTGGTCATAATAGAGTCTTACAAGGGTCAAGAAACAAATGGAGTTTTGATTCACAAATGCTTCTCATAGTCTTAGTAGATCACAAACCCTTTTGTTATCAATTATCTGGTTGGTGAGCATGTAGTTGCTACGTATACCCTCTATCCAGGAAGAACATGCCTTCCAGATTTTGATACAAGAGCTATTAAGGTAAGAAGAGCCAAGTTGAAGCCTATGGAGCTCCCCCTAGCTATCAAACTAATACTGCAAAGATATTACAATTTCTATGGAGAAATGTCTAAATTTAATGCTCCCCCCCCCCAAATTTTTTTTTCTGGGAAAGTATGAGGATGATTTTTTTTAATTTTTTAATTAAATTAAAATTTTTTCAATTAAATTAAAATTAAAATTAAAAATTTTAATTTTTTAATTCTCTTTTTAAAGATTTTATTTATTTATTTGAGAGAGAGAGAATGAGAGATAGAGAGCACGAGAGGGAAGAGGACCAGAGGGAGAAGCCGACTCCCTGCCGAGCAGGGGGCCCGATGTGGGACTCGATCCCGGGACTCCAAGATCATGACCTGAGCCAAAGGCAATCGCTTAACCAACTGAGCCACCCAGGTGCCCAATTTTTTAATTTTTTTAATTTGAATTTAATTGAATTTTTAATTCAATTAGCCAACATAGATAGTACATCATTAGTTTCAGACGTAGTGTTCAATAATTTATCAGTTGTGTGTAAGACTCAGTGCTCATCACACTGGGTGATGGGTATTAAGTAGGGCTCCAGATGTGAGGATGGTGATTTCTATTTTGTTTTTACTTAACTGTCAGGTTTGGCCAGGTCAACTGATCTTGGATTGGTCTTGGAGAATGAAAGTGAATTGTTAAAGCTTAGCAGGTGGCAACTCCAATTGCATTTATTTTTTTTTTTTAAGATTTTTATTTATTTATTGAGAGAGAGAGAGAATGGTAGAGAGAGAGCATGAGAGGGAAGAAGGTCAGAGGGAGAAGCAGACTCCCCGCTGAGCAGGGAGCCCGATGCGGGACTCGATCCCGGGACTCCAGGATCATGACCTGAGCCGAAGGCAGTCACCCAACCAACTGAGCCACCCAGGCGCCCTCCAATTGCATTTATTATTTGGAGGTGATCTCTTTCGAGGAGCAAAGCAATAAAAGTCCTCCTGTTGATCCACTGGGATAGTTTATTTTACCTACGTAGATATCTAGCAGCATGTCATAACCACCTTACCTCACAATTATTTCAACTGTTCGGCTCCATGCCACAATTTAGTCTACAGAGGCATGACTGTCTAACTCATTCATAACATATTACATGGGCCAAATATACTGGTGCCATGAGCTGCTAGAATATGAAGACAAGAAAATTCTTTGGCCTTAGTAAAACTTACGTATGTCGTGGAAAGGGACATAAATTCTGTGAAAACCCTGCTACCTCATGGTCTTAGAGATGTTGGAGTATTTTTTTCCAAACTAAAAGACAAGTTTCCTTTGTTTACTCCACCTTGTATTGTGTACTAGTAAGAATATATGTTATATTTGGATGGATATTTAAAGCTAATAACTGAGTAATCAGAAATAATTCTGTGGTGGGTTGAAATATATGTCCACGTCCTAAATCCCAAGACCCGTAAATGTTATCTTATTTGGAAAAGGAGTCTTTGCCGACATAATTAAGTCAAGGATCTTAGAGGAAACCATCCTAGATTTAGATCATTCTTATAAAAACGTGTACCCTAAGTCCAATGGTAAATATCTTTATAAGAAAAGGGAAAGATATAAACAGACACAGAGGGGAGGCCAATGGGAAGACAGAGGCAGAGACTGGAGTGATTCATCTACAAGCCAAGAACGCCAAAGATTGCCACGAGCACCAACATCTAGGAGAGGAGCATGGAGCCGGATTCTTGTCAGAGCCTCCAGCCGAAACCAACCTTGCCAACGCTTTGATGTTTAGCTTTTGGCCTCCAGAACAGTGCGAGAATAAATTCCTGCTGTTTGAAGCCTCTGAGTTTGTGGCAATTTGTTACAACACAACAGCCCTAGAAAATTAATACAATGTCCCAATTGGAATGGGATCCAGAACAATTTTCCCTAGATGGTCCAGATTGCAGTCCAAGCAGATCCAATAAATGGCACTTAAAGTTTTGGAGGTGTATCAAGTTACTGTAGGAGACAATGGCAAACCCCAAGAGGAGAATCTCAGACCCCTGAGGATTTAGTCAAGTTACTTTTTAGCCGGGATTTATTCTCTTCTACAGAAAGAGCTTTGGGGTTGATATTGGGCCTTGATAAAAACTGAACTCTTGGTTTTGGAAAACCAGGTGACCCTAGGCCCTGAGTTATTCATTATGACCTGTGTATCTATTCCATTCAGCAAAGCATCACCGTATGCAAGCAGTGTGTAAAGATGAGGCCGGAGCAGGCCCTACGGGCACAGATAAATTGTACCAGCATATGACTCACATTTCTCTTATGCCTACTTTTGCTGTATCCTATTAAGCCAAATTCTCAGTCAATGTAAAGGCCAAGAAATCAAGGGACTTTTCAGACTGCAAAAGCTGAATGCTCCCACTGGAGGCCGTGACGGAGACACGAATGTACGTCCGAATTCAACCCAGCCCGAGGTGGCCGGAGAAAGCATGCATTCTTCTGAGACCCTGGGGAAAATCAGTCCATGATACTGTTCTTGTTTGTCAACCAGATTACGATTAAGAGTGCCAGCACAGTGCTGGAAGAAATCCGAGAGTCCAGAAAAATGTAGAACATCAGAGGGTAGGAGTGAGGATGTGATGAGAGAGAGAGAGAGAGAGAGAGAGAGAGAGACCCTCAGAAAGAGGATGGGCCGGGCGAAGAAGGTTTGAAAAGAAGCTGGGGGGCGGGACGGAGGGAGAGAGAATACAGAGACCCTATAGCTCAGGGAGCTCCTTTCAGCTTGTTTCCCTGAGGGAAGAGTGCATGGAATAGAACGGGGGGCATGGTAGAAATGATAGGGATGTCTGGGCCTAATAAAAATCTGAGTGAGGCTGAAGTTCTTAAAGCAATGCAGACTCCAGAAGTCTAGGTGACCTTCCAGAACACAACCCATAACCTTACAGAGGAGTTGAAGAAACAGAATGATTCAGTGCTTACTGTGATGTATAAGGCTGGTATTCCCACCAGACCCCCTCAAGTCCCTTTTATTTTATTTGTGGGGCCCCAGGACTTTGAGGAGCTTTTGCTCCCAAGAGCCAGCTTCTGAAGCTCTTTTATCCCCCCAAAGGATTGGCCTGGTAGAGCCTGGGAATTTCTTATCCCCTCAGCCAGTGACTGATGGATTTGGGAGTTTGAAAGTTCCATGCCTGTTGCCTTGGGTCAGGACAGGGCTGCGATGCAGATTGTACTCTAAGGATCCAGTGATCCCCATCGTGGGATAAACCTGAAGCGATTATCTGTAAAACTTTGCCTGAAGACATGTCCTTATCTGGCTTCCTCCTTTTTATTTTCCTGATCTTCTGACTTTCTCAGGAATTGGCCTTTGGGATTACTTCATTCATAAGTCACCTGTACAGCTCCCTATCTCAGAGTCTGGGACACTTAATGAATCTTACCGGCAAATGGTCACTTGAATTTGGAAGTCAAGCCTCGTGTCTTTTAAACAAATAAAGCCTTTGCTGAAAGAAAAACAACACAGATCACCTAATGAGGGACACAGTCATGCAAGCAGCCAACATCTGGCCTTCTTTTTTTTTAAAATTTTTTATTGTTATGTTAATCACCATATATTACATAATTTGTTTTGGTGTACTGTTCCATGATTCATTGTTTGTTCATAACACCCAGTGCTCCATGCAGAACGTGCCCTCCTCAATACCCATCACCAGGCTAACCCATCCCCCCACCCTCCTCCCCTCCAGAAACCTCAGTTTGTTTTTCAGAGTCCATCATCTCTCCTGGTTCGTCTCCCCCTCTGACTTACTCCCCTTCATTCTTCCTCTCCTGCTATCTTCTTCTTTTTCTTTTTTCTTAACATATGTTGCGTTATTTGTTTCAGAAGTACAGATCTGTGATTCAACAGTCTTACACAATTCACAGCGCTCACCGTAGCACATATCTTCCCCAATGTCCATCACCCAGCCACCCCATCCCTCCCACCCCCGACCACTCCAGCAACCCTCAGTTTGTTCCTGAGATTAAGAATTCCTCATATCAGTGAGGTCATATGATACATGTCTTTCTCTGATTGACTTATTTCACTCAGCATAACACCCTCCAGTTCCATCCACGTCGTTGCAAATGGCAAGATCTCATTCCTTTTGATGGCTGCATAGTATTCCATTGTGTATATATACCACTTCTTCTTTATCCATTCATCTGTCGAGCATCTGGCCTTCTAATAAAGTAAGTCGGGGGACTTTGAAGACAGTCCTTACTGCCTGCCCCAGCACGGCAGAAACATTTACAACTGATTTGCCATTAGGCTTTTCAAGCATGTTTTCCTACGGGGAATTACAAAATCCATCCACTCATGACATGTGAAAAATATTTAAAACACCGATGAAAGTAGATGGTGATTCACACACATTGTTTTCTTTACTAATAATTCAGTTGGTCTCTTTGAACGGGTTGCTGTATGAGTTTGCTAGGACTGCCATAACAAAGTACCACAGACTGGGGGGCTAAACAACAGAAATGTATTTTCCTACCGTTCTGGAGCCTGGAAATCCAAGATCAAAGTAGAGGTAGCTTTGGTTTCTTCCCGGGCTTTGCTCCTTGGCTTACAAAAGGCTGCCTTCTTTGTCCGTGTATATGTCTCTGGTGTCCCTTTGTGTGTCCAAATTTCCTTTTCTTATTAGGACATCAGTCAGATTGGATTAGGCTCACCCTAATTGTCTCACTTTAGCTTAATCACTCTTTAAAAGGCCCTATCTTCAAATATGCTCACATTCTGAGTTACCTGGGGTTAGGATACCAACATAAATTTTGGAGGAATGCAGTTTATCCCGTAACAGTTGCATATGGCGTAAGAATGTCAAGTGTGAAATAGTTCTTTGAATGAAAGATGGTTTAATCAGAGGAGCTAGAGTTTGGTTTAAGGCTATGGAGTTCTCATTTGTTCTTAAACCATCTTGCGTCTTTTTTTTTTTTTTAAGAGTTTATTTATTTATTTGTGAGAGAGAGAATGAGAGACAGAGAGCATGAGAGGGAAGAGGATCAGAGGGAGAGGCAGACCCCCTGCTGAGCAGGGAGCCCGATGTGGGACTCGATCCCAGGACTCCAGGATCATGACCTGAGCCGAAGGCAGTCGCTTAACCAACTGCGCCACCCAGGCGCCCCAAACCATCTTGCGTCTTAAAGTCTTTATTTTGACAAGAGAAAACTTGGGGCCACTTGTGGAGGATTTAAGTGGGGATTTGAATTACCTGGTGGGGTTACAGCCTTATCTTTATTATTATATCACATTAGTCCCCATGAAGAAATCAGAAATAGGCTGGCTGCGAACTGAAATCTTACAATGTGGTGAAGAGCATCATTTTGTAATTGTATGGTAGGGGCGATTTACTATCAAGTAATCTTATTTTTGCTCTTGCCCAATCTAAAACTAAAGGATGTTTGAAAAAGAAAGAAAAAGTTAGTGAGAGGCAGTTCTGAAAGGCTGTTGTAACCCTACACATGCAGGATGACCCAGAGCTGAAATCTTCATGTGTGACGTTGAGGGTCACAGGGTCACCCCGAGGATTAAGTGCCCCCAGCTGCCAAAGTGCTGGCTGAAGGTAAAGTAGCGTGGAGAGGGCTCTGGTGTAGGGAAGCCGTTGGTGTTACCCACAGCAGAGACCTGCCACAGAGAAGACAACTAAAGCCATGACCCGGTTTCCTTCCTTATTGTATCATGTCAGTGTTTTAACTTCCTTCTTTGAAATGTCTTTCCATCAAGTTTACACGTGCATTAGTGTTGTCTGACTTTGTCATTGCTTTGTGGTTTGCAAAATATCAGAACAAGCTTGCTAGAGAATGAAAACCAAAGGAAAGGGTGTCAGTCAGGGCTCTTGGGGCTGGAGCTTGGGTAGAGTGGAGAGATTTTAATGGCTCGCTCTGGGAAGTAGAGTGTTTCCGGCGGTACAAAGGCAGACGGTTATTACGTGAGGCAGAAGCCTTTTGCATCATATGCGTTGTTTTGCTTTTGGTTTTGAAATGCAGGTCTGGGAATTGGCAAGGTGGGACGTGGTAGACAAGTGTCTCTTGTTTTGGCTACTTTTGACTGTATGAGGCTTTTTGTGTGTTTGTTTTATTTTGTTTTTGTAAGAGCCTTATTTTTGGAAAGAATGTCTGCCCTGGGTATCTGGTGGGACATCAAATATGTCTCACAAAGCTGAATAGTCAGGTGCTCTTAGAAGTCGCGGCGGGGGGAGAGTGGGCAGATAATGGAGGGTTAGCTAAGAAGACACTTGCCACCGGGCTTTTGAACCTTGGGAGAACAGTTGGGGACTTCAGAGCTTTGAAGTGACAGTAGAGGAGACCAGATGACACCTGTGTTCTTGGTGCGTGTCCAACAGCACTAGTACCAGTGATGGGGCCTAACCCAAGCTCATGCTGTGCTTTGAGCTTACCTGTCTTTTTCAGGCCCAGTCTCCCCTGGTTCAGCCCTCTTGCCAAGTCTGGTTATCTGGTCTTATTATGCATTTTGGGAGTTGCCCCAAAGCCTTCCAAATAAATTCCTTTTTACTTGAGCCAGCAAAATTCTTTTGCTGTGGCTTGTGGCAATACATTCCAACAAATAACCTTTCTGTCTACACTCATCCTTTCACTGTTCCCTCCTCGATTTCCAAACTTGATTCTCTCGTCTGAGCCTAGAAATCTTTCCCTTCCTGCCTTTTCAGGAATTTTCTCACTTTGGATGTCCTCCTTCCCATACCTTTCTGGCAGCAAAGATGCCACTAACCAGCACCTCCCCACCAGCCCCTTCCTCCGACTTCTGGTGCAGGATGCTCTTTTGTCTCACCCTTGGCCCCTTTGGCTTCATTTCTCTGTCTTGGCTACTTCCTCCTCCTTGTTTACACCCCTGCCTGGGCCTCTTCTTCCTTATTCATAAGCTTTCTTATTCATTACACTGTGTAATACCTAAGGCACCTGTTGCAAGTGTGAGGATTTGGGCTAACTGCAGCTGTGCCCCAAGGATCGGTCCAAGCCTTGCTGCTCTGGTCTCTCTGAAACCACTATGTAAAAGTACGCCATGCAGTCTCACCAGGATGCCTCTTCATCCCTGGACCCAATCTCTCTCCTGTGTGTTTTGACATAGGCACCACCCTTTCTACAAACATTGCTTGTTTCATTGTTATCCCCATCCCTCCAAACTGAAACCTTAGAAAATCCTCTGATCCTTCGCTGTCTAATACCCACCAAGTTCCCTCCTCAACCTGTCGTAATTCTGTTCCTTCCTTTCCATTCCTCGATTACTTCTTGCATTCAGATGATCTTCCCCTGATATCAGGGTCATTTCAGAGATAATTTTCTTTCTCCTAACGACCTTTGCACTCGTACACATCCAGTAAAGATTAGTGATCAAAAATATACTGAACATGGGGCGCCTGGGTGGCTCAGTCGTTAAGCGTCTGCCTTCGGCTCAGGTCATGATCCCAGGGTCCTGGGATCGAGCCCCACATCGGGCTCCCTGCTCAGCGGGAAGCCTGCTTCTCCCTCTCCCACTCCCCCTGCTTGTGTTCCTGCTCTCGCTATCTCTCTCTCTGTCAAATAAATAAGTAAAATCTTTAAAAAACATATACTGAACATAATATGAATATTTACAATTAGGTCCTCCTTCGGCTTGACGTAAACATTGTCCTTTTTCAAGTTATTATCATGTTGTTTTCAGCATGAATTACTTTAGTGAGATGCTGATCACTGAGCGTCCAATGTGAATTGATTGTTTGTCTGATACAATTGACAAGGTGTAGTGGAGGGATTTTTTGGAAGCTAAGGAGGTCAACATTTTGTACTATAAAGGACTTTGTCTTAGAGTCAATGGCTAAGAAATTCTGTTTATATTATAAAGCAATTAGATTTTGGAACTGGGTAGAACCTTTAAAAATTATTTAGATCGGGCCTTCGGCTCAGGTCATGATCCTGGAGTCCCAGGATCGAGTCCCACATCGGGCTCCCTGCTTGGCGGGGAGTCTGCTTCTCCCTCTGACTCTCCCCCCTCTCATGTGCTCTCTCTCTCTCTCTCTCTCTCATTCTCTCTCTCAAATAAATGAATAAAATCTAAAAAAAAACAATGTTGCTCTCTAGAACTTTAAAAAAAAATTATTTCGATCAACTCCTTCAACCAAAATGTAGAGAGGTGAAGTCATTGGTCTGAGACAGAGTTCAAGTCTAATTCCCCACCCCTCAAATCCCAAAACTCACATTTCCTTTTCTTTTTTTTTCAAATTGTGGTAAAAAACACATGACATGAAATGTACCCTTTTAATTCTTTTTAAGTTTGGTAGTTTCGTATTATTAACTAAATTCACATAATTAAGCAAGAGATCGCTAAAAATTTTAATCTTGCCAATCTGAAACTCTATACCCAGGCAATAACCACCCCATTCCTTTCACTCCTCAGCCCGTGGCAGCCACGGGTCCACTTTCTGTTTCTAGGAGTTGGACCGCTTTATTTTTTATTTTATTTTTCACCAACTTTAGAGATCTCATATAAGAGGCATCAGACAATATCTGGTATGTGCATGTGTGTGTATGACTGGCTTATTTTACATAGGATACTATCCTTAAGGTTCATCCATATTATAGCGTGTGACCGAATTTCCTTCTCTTTTAAGAATAATGTTACATTCTCTTTACTCATTCATCCCATATTCTCTGAGCCCATCCATCCATCCGTTGGTGGACATTTGGATGGCTTTCTCTCGTGGCCTACTAAGAATAGTGCTCTACGAAACCAGAACTGCAGATACCCCTTTCAGATCCTGATTTCAGTTTTGGGCGATACATATTCAGAAGTGGGATTACCGGATCATATAGTATCTCTCTTTTTGATTTTTGGTGGAGCCTCCACACTGTTTTCCACAGCAGCTGTGCTGTTTCACATTCCCACCCAACAGCGCCCCAATTTCTTCACATCCCTCCACAGCGCTGCCCGATACAGCGAAGTCTTTTGTGACAAGAAGGGTCAGCTGATGCGGCAACATTTGTAGTTGTTTTCTTTTAAGAAATTGCCACAGCTTTCTATCAACCACCACCCTGATCAGTCAGCAAATACTGAAGCAAGGCCCTTCCATCAGCTAAAAGATCACAACGTGCTAAAACTCAGATAACGGTTAGCATTTATTAGCAAGAAAACATTTTTTAATTAAACACGGTTTAATTTTATTTTTTTAGAGATAATGCTATTGTACATTTACTAGATGACAGTGTAGTGTAATAAACGTAACTTTTTGTGTGCACTGGGAAACCAGAAAAAAAATGAGTTCCAGAAAAATATTAATTATTGAATTATTTGCTTTATGGTGGCGTTTGCATTATTGTGGTGGCCTGGAACTAAATCTGCACGATCTCTGAGATCTGTCTGTACTAAATAAACGGATATGAATTGATGCAGTAACACACACACACACTTTAGATTGTAGAGATTGAAGTGCGCTGGTCCTTCTCCAAGTTAGTGCCATGCACTTCCCTGGCCTGCGCTCCCACGCCCTCTGATGGCTTTCATGTGTACCTGTAGCAAATAGGAGAAGAGTGGGGCGAGGAGCAGGTTTCCTGCTCCCTGACTGCGTTGTCTTCCTTGAGGACAGTCCGCCACTTAAACCCCCCTTCTCCCCTCAGGCAGTCCCAGGGGTGGGAAGAGCTTCCCCTGTTGTTAGCATCTGGGAGTCTCCCCCTGCTTTTTCCTCACTTTCTCCTTCCACAAGCTGAGCATCTATCTGATACATTGGACAACTCTCCTATTGTGTGTGTATGAGTTAGGTATATTTTGCATATTATACAAATTGTGTGATCATGGTTTCTTTCTTTCTTTCTTTAAAATTTTTTTAAAACTTTTGCACCTTTCTTTACTGTTATATTATCCTCTGTTCCTGACATACCGACTCAGAGTGCCTTGTAATCCGCATGGTGGGCTGTGTGTGTGTGTGTGTGTGTGTGTGTGTGTGTGTGTGTGTGTGTTTGCTTGCCATCAAGGGAAAACTTTCATTTTCACTGCATAAAATTTAGAAACGTCTAAAGAGCAAACAATATCTTAAAAAAGAGAAAAAAGTTTAAAAAGTTTTTTTTAAGTTTAAAAAGTTAACAAGAGGAGAAATAATTGTAAACTTTAAACTCCGCTAAGCTAATTTATGAATTTAAAGCTAGTCTAACCAAAATATTATGAAGTTGAAATAGGGGATTTTTTTCCAATTTTTTTAAATCAAAATTTATTCAGGTATGTATTAAATTACTTGTACAGACTTCTAATACATGCTCGTGAGTATCAAAATGGCATACAAAAATGCTCATGCCATAGAAAAATGTTATTTTAAATGTTTGCATCCATGCCAAATGTCAATAATTGTTCAAGTAATTGTGGATCTTTAATTTACATCAAAATACAATACTTAATATTATCTAATTCTAGAGGGTCTGATGATGTGACAACAATATATAAGAATTATAGGAAACGACACTTTACTGGAAAAATACTATCTGAAAACTATAATGCTAAATCTACTTGAATAAAAGCAATTGTAATATCAATTAACTAACAGCATCTAAATCAAAAAGAGATAAGTCAAAATAACTTTAAAGACAGAAAACACATGCAGATGTTATGCCGTGGTTGTGGGAATTCAGGACCAGGTTGCGGTGAGCTCAGTCAAACCGGCAGTGAGCTCAGTCAAATCCAGTGTCCCTGGAGGTGTGGGCCCTTACTGCCTGGCTCTTCTCCTTCCTGGGGGTGCTGATGATCCAGGGGGTCCCCCGACACTTCTGGGCTGCCGGTGGGGGAGCAGGAGCAACAGGGCCACTTGGGAAAGGAGGGAAGTTGAACTTGGCTCTGGCCAACATTTGCCTGATGTGATCATTTTCTTTCCTTAGCTCCTGGAATTTTCGCTCGTTCATCACAGCTGCGATGTGGTTCTGCTGAGCTTTATTCGCATGGAAGAAGATCTCCTTTAGATAGTGCCCGGTGTTCGCCTCCAACTCTCTGCGCAGGTCTTCGGCCATCTTCTTGTATAAGTTGCAAATCTGAGTTGCGGACTCGATGTTTCTATACGTGTGGGAAAGACTCTTCTTAAGGTTTGAGCACCGCGCTTCATTCTCCAATGATTTTCTCTCAACTTCCCTGATGTATTCTTGAAATAATTTAGGCAGCATTTGAAGCTTCTGTTTCAGCTGCTGAATCTCACTTTGAAGCTGTGAATTTTCACTCTGCAAAGAGGCTTCCTTGGCTCGAAGATCTGTTATTTGTCCCATAAGCTCTTCATTGATTTGCTTTTCTTCCCGCAGTTGTCTGGCTAGTTCCTCATTTTTCTCTTCAGTAGTTTGAAGGGACACATTGGAATCAGCATCATCAATGACACCCTTCAGATCGCTCTCTGCCGGATGGATGGGGTGATTGTCATTTTCTGCTTCCCTCTTTTGCTCGACTTCCCTGTTGACATGACCCAAGTGATCTCCAGGGAGATTACGCCAGGGGATGGCCTTCTGAAGGTTTTCACCCAGTGGTATTAATTGGCTGATTTTATCTTTCAGAGCCTGCTGCATTCCTGCGTTTGACTGCTCCAGCCTTTCTTTCTCCTGTTCCGTTTCCTGGAGTCTCTGCTTCCATCTCGCGATTTCTTGGGCGAGCAGTTCTGGACTCTCTAGAACGTGAGTGTTTCTGTTCAAATCATCCATTATTTTCTTCCAAAGTTGTTTTCCATTGTTCTCTGAGACTCTTAAGATGGGTCTGTCACCAGTCACTTGGGAAAGTTTAGGAGGCTGGGTCTTCTGCGCCATTTTCAGAAAGTCAGTGGTATTCTGAAGTGACAGCCTACAGTAGTTTGCATTTACTGCTGAGAAGCACAAGGTTTGTAATGTGGGAAGACTGGCCTCCACCCTGGGCAGCCCTAGGGCATCATCAGCTTGTGTCATTGGTCCCATATTCTCACTACCTTTTCCCCAGACTTTAGCGTGGGCCAAACACCTTTTGCCTAGCGCCTTCACACGTCTTAAAATGTGTTGTGTCATTTCTGCCAAAACCAGTACTATAATACGTGTCAGGATCTCCCAGAGAAACTCACGGAGAACTGAAACATGTCCCCAGCTTTCAGAAATCACCAGCAGAGCACCCCACAGGGGCCCTAGGACCAACTGGAAAGCAGATGTGATGGCAGACAGGAGGCCCTCCATGGCTGTGTTAGGGCTCCACAACTCTGTCTCCAAAGGCCAGTGTTCTGTGGGTCTCAACTGACGGCTCAGAACCCTGGGGGGAGGGGGAGGGGTGCTCTGTCTCTAAGGTAAACAGGTGCCTGACAACCAGAGCAGATCAGTTGGGGTGGGGGAGGGGGAGGCCAGCCAGCTTCTAGAAGACAGTTTCCCCCTACCTTTGCCCTGAAATAGAAAGTGATCTCACTTGTACAGGCATGGGGAAGGGGGAGGTGGAAAGGACTGATTGTAGCCAGGTTCTCAGCCACTCGAGGCCCACGTGGCCTGATAGGAAACCTAGGGGGTCAAAGTAAGGCCAGGCCTTGACCCTTTCTCTCAGGGCAGAGTGGTAGGGGCCCCATCCTGGAGTGAGGCTCATTTTCCTGATTTAAAGCTTCCTTCTGCTACAGAGAAGCCTGGCACTGCCCACAAAGGTCCCAGGGATCTGTCTCCTCTGAGGTTCCCTCTTCTTTGTGTGAGGCCACTCTGTGCAGGCAGGTGCCCAGGACTGGAAGGGTCTCCCCAAAGGTATTAACTAAGACACCTGGATTCCAATCTTAGTAAGTCAGGAGAAAGGAGTTGGAACTGGCAGAGTCTTATAATTTCACGAATTTTCTATGAAGTCAGCATGTCCTTGTTCAATCCAAGTGTTCCTGGAAGGGATTAACTCTGCTCTAGGGGTGACCACCGTGGTCCATGTGGTTCTCCATCTTCAGCCCACAACCCCCAAGATGGCCCCCAGGAGGGTCTCTGGTCCACAAAGTATCAGAAGTGGGTCTCTGGGAAGGGGGCAGGTCCTTCTTTCGGCTCTGTTTACCACATTTTATTTCATTAAACCACATCTCACTCTCCTGACATCTCTCTGGCAGACCCAGCTCAGAGCCTCCTTGTCCCTCCCCTGGGGCTCCATCATGAGCAACTTGTCCTCAGTCCCTTTACCTGAGAGAGAAACAAGAGAACTGTCAGCTGAGGCCAAGCTGGGGGTCCTATTGGTTCTGTTTCTCTGGAGACTTTGACTAATACAGGCACCAAGAAGGAATTAAAAGTTTATAAATTCAGAATAATAGACCAAGTAATGATTTAAGGAGTTATTAATAACTGATGTTAATAAACAGTAGGTTAAATGAATTAAATGCTTACAGTGTATACTTTGGTGCTTAGTACTCTGGCTACATTAATTCTTCCAACATACCATAATAGTATTTGTACTAAGCAGTTAAGAAAATTGAGGTCCAAAGGAGTTGAACCTACTCAAGACCACTCACCCGTGAGTGGCTAAACTATATTTTGAACCAGAGTCCACTTCTAGTCCATTTTTATATACAAAGCAAGTAGTCAACATCATAGCAGGAATAGCTTTGGGAGACAATCATCTCTAGAAATTTACACGTTAAAAACTTCATATTTAAAACGTTGGGGCACCTGGGTTTCGCAGTTGTTTAAGCATTTGATTCGATCTCAGCTCAGGTCTTGATCTCATGAGTTGGAGCCCCACATTGAGCTCCAGCCTGGGCGTGGAGCCTACTTAAAAAAAAATCCTAAAATTTTGAGCATTGAGAAATCAAAAACAAAAGAAACAACAGATGTTGACAAGGATGTGGAGAAAAAGGAACTCTCGTGCTCTGTTGGTGGGAATGAAAACTGGTGTAGCCACTGAAAGAAGCAGTATGAAATTTACTCAAAAATTTAAAACTATAACTATCCTATGATCCAATAATGACAGTACTGGGTATTTACCCCCAAAATACAAAAACACTAATTCGAAAGGATCTATGCACCCCTGTGTTTATTGCAGCATTATCTACAGTAGCCCAATTGCCTATCAATAAGTGAATAGATAAAGATGTGGTATACATATACAATGGAAAATTATTCAGCCATAAAAAGACTGAAATCTTGGGATGCCTGGGTGGCTCAGTTGATTAAGCATCTGCCTTTAGCTCAGATCATGATGCTGGGGTCCTGGGATCGAGTCCCCCATTGGGCTCCTTGCTCAGTGGGGAGCCTGCTTCTCCCTCTGCCTGCCAGTCCCCCCACTTGTGCTCTCTCTCTCTGACAAATAAATAAATAAAATCTTGAAAAAAATGAAATCTTGCCATTTGCAATGACACGGATGAAGCTAGAGAGTGTTATGCTAAGCGAAATAAAGACAAATACCATATGATTTCACTCATACGTGGAATTTAAGAAAAAAAAAATGAACAAAGAAAAAAAGAGAGAGAGAGAGAGAGACAAACCAAGAAACAGACTCTTAACTATAGAGAACAAACTGATGGTTCCCAGAGGGGAGGTGGGTGGGGGTTGGGAGATACAGGTGATGGGGATGAAGGAGTGCAATTATCATGATGAGCACTGAGTAATGTATAGAATAGTTGAAGCATTATATTGTACACCTGAAACTAATAAACACTGTATGCTGATTTTACTGGAATTAAAATTTAAAAACTTAATAAAATTAAGAAAAAAAAAACAACTTTGAGCATTGACAGATTCTATAAATCTACAAACTATCCTGAAGAGCAGGAAGCTAAATCCCAGGACAAAGAGAACCTAGACAGAAAATAAAATTTTAGACAAAATAGTAACTGTTCTCTTGGTCTTTCTGGTGAAAGGTTAGCATTCCCTCTTATTAAGGAGTAATTGGATGTCTATATCAGAACTTCACTATATAAAGCCATTTTATGGTGGTTGATCATAAAGTGAAAGAATGTAGGTTTGGTTATCTCTGATGAATCCTTTAGACTTTTTTTTTAAGATAGATTGATTCATTGATTGATTGATCTGAGAGAGAGAGAGCGCAAGTGGGGAAACGGGCAGAGAGAGAGGGAGAAGGAGGAGAGAAGCAGACTCCCCACTGATTGTGGAGTCTGACCCGGGGCTCGATCTCACCACCCTAAGACCATGACCTGAGCCGAAATCAAGAGTAAGGCCCTTAACCAACTGGGCCACCCAGGTGCCCCAGAACCTTTAGACATCTTTGCATACATCGTCTTCAAGATCTTTTCTGAGTGAAATATAGATCAGGATGTGACAAACTCTTTCTGTGCAGTGCCAGGGAGCAAGTATGCTTAGCGCTGTGGCCCATACGGTCTCCCTCTAAACAACTAGTGGGCTCTGCTAGTGTAGTGGGACATGACCCATAGACCACTCATGATTAGATGGGCATGGCTGTATTCCAATAAAACTTCATTTACAAAAATAGGTGGCAGGTCATTTGCCAAACCTTGGTACGTAGCTGGTGTCTGTGTTAGGTAAGGCAAGGAGTGCATCTTATTTTGCTCTGGACTGTCCCAGCTTTATCACCGGAAGTCCTACATCCCATGAACCCTTCATTCCAAGTTGATTGCCATGAATAAGTTGACTTACAATCAACTTCTGAGACATAGAGCACTCCAAATGTGATAACAAACATCCCTCTCCCCACCCTAAAATTGCCTTTCCCAGGCTTATATCTGTCAGCATAGAGTTATAAATTACAAGTGCATTTTGTTAACCCCCACATATTATGCACGCACAAGGGACAGGAACCGGATACTAATTTTCTTCTACAACATTTGCTTCCATGAGGGGACTTCCCACTTCCTCCCACAGTTGGTCCCATCTTCAGACAAAGGTACAGACTGAGTGTTGGCAAGGTGTCTGGGCATCTCCGGTGATAAAAATGAAATTATAATAGAATTGTCATTGTTGGACTAATTATTACGATTCCATGTTAGAGCAAGCACTAGGGGGTCTGCTGAACTTCAGTGGATAAACAAAGGAAGGAGTCTTCAGGAAGTGAAGTAATACAGAGGAAAAGGAACCCCAAAGAGAGCACTAATTGGCTGTTTTCTTGGCAGCTTCAGCCAGCTCCAGCCTGGGCTTTTAAGGATGATGTGTTAGGAATTACGGAAACCATGATCTCTCTACTGTCGGGAAGGCTTGGACACACCAGGGATGCAAATAATAGGTTGATGTTCATGGTATTTGGAGAGAAAATTGGCACTTCCTGTTGCTACCTATGTAGCCTTGGCCTTGGAGAAGTCCCTAAATTCTTAAGCTTCAGAGTCCCCATCTTCCAAGCAGTAATAAAACCAAGCACCCCATAGAGTTCTGTTGAGAACTGAAGATGCCATTCCTCGTGAATTTGCTTAATTTAGGGAATGTGTCATTATACACATGATCTGACTTGCCATGAGGCTGCATCCTCTGTGGGGTTCTGCATTTGGGGAACTCACCCTGTATTGGTGAGTCAGGCATGGTATCCCAGAGGTTATTACTTTTCTGTTAAAAGCTAAAGGATGATGAGTATTTATTTAATTAAAGTAAAAGGAAAGAGATGTAAATGGATTTAGGAGAGGGAAAATACTTTGTGAAACTATGGAAATAAGAGAGTCAAGACAAGGAGGGAGAGAGAGAGAGATCCAAAGAAGTGAAAGAAATCCCCCACAACTGGGGAGGGAGGGCCCTGGGGCAGAGTGGAGAGAGGTATTTGAGGAGAGGCTAACCTGGCCCAGACCATGCAGGCTTTGCCAGCCACACTGAGGGGCAGCGTTTTCCTGAAGGCTAGGGGTCTTCATAGCAGGTGCAACATTTAGGTTTTTAAAAATTATTTTTAAAAGATTCTTGCTCTGACTACAGAACAGAAAATGTCTGTTGATAGAAGGCAGCAGCAGTGAGGGGTAGAGTGTCCGGTGTAAGGGTGAGGGAAAAAAACAGGATTCAGAGAACTGGACCCATAAGGAGGCAGTTACGATTGTCCGGATGAGAGGCAATGGGCTGTGGCTGGGGTGATGTTCCGTGAGAGAGTCCAATGGAGTCTCTGCCTGGGTCAGAGCCCGGGATCACTGGTGCAACGGGGAAGGGCACGGGGCTAACGGAGGCAAGCAGTGAAATTTAAATTGGAAGGAAACCAAACTGACCCACAGTGGACCCAGAAGAGCAACAAAGTGGGAGCCAAAAACACCTGTCCAATTTTAAAGCATATTTAAAGTCATGAGTGCAGTTGGCATTTGCTATTTCCTGGCCACCGATACCCATTTATCCAAAGTCCGAGGACGGTCTCTAATTTCTTTCTGGAGAACCACTCCTAGATCTGCATTCAATGGCCCTGTGCTTCCTGTGGTGTTGATTTCACCCCTGGCTATAAGGAAGGACAAGTTGCTGACCCTCTGCTCAGCACTGCCCCCAGATCTGTGCAAGTAGGACCCTATCTTGGGTCCTGCTTGAGCCTTCCTGCATCATATTCATCTGCACTGTGGAGAACCCACACTGAGCCCAGTCAATATGCCCAACAGGACCCCCCACTTCCCATTTTTGTCCATGTTCTAGATCTAAGTATCCAGGATCCCAAAATGGCCTGCCTAAACATCTCTACCTGCTTCCAAGTCACCTGGTGGCCTCTTCCCTCTCCTGAGAGCGGACAAGGCAGCTGGTATGTGCTCACCTGGGTGGTTAATAGCTAGCTATTTGTGGCATTGTGGACCAAGTATGGATGTGCATGCCAGAGTGACCACATGTGTACATATGGCTACAGGCTAGAGCCAAGAAAAGAAAGAGAATTCATCAGGCCATAGGCCAGAGGCAAGAAAGGAAAGAGAATTCATCAGGCCTTAGGCTACCCTTTTCCATGACGCTCATATTCCAGAGCAGGCCTCTAAGGAGTCTGAGAATTCTAAATGCAGACCTTCCTCCCAGGTTATTGTTAAAGTATATTGTTAAGAGGGTAGAATATATTTTATTTAACATGTAATTTGATTTATAATTTGATTTATAATTTTAAAATATAAATATAATAGAATATAAATACAAATGATTTATAATTTGATTTATAATTTTAAAATAATTTGACATATACTATATGGGCCTCTACTTATAATCTTGCTCTAGACCCCTCCAAAAGTTAGGAGTTGGACCAGCCTGGCCAATCAATGCAGAACATCTTATTGACTGTGGTGACAGGTTAGGGTTTAGGGAATGTGTCCCGGGCTAACATAGTGAGAAACACTGAGGGTTTGCTGAACTCAAATGAAAGAGACCCTGGAGACCCTTCTTCCTCTTATTACTCGGCTTGAAGCTGAGAGGACCAGGACCCCAGGGAAGCAACAGGTTTCTTGTCACCATGTGGAGTAGAAGACTGAGTGCGGGGATGGATTCCGAGAAGCAGACAAAAACCAAGGTCTGGACCGTTGAACTCTTGATTAATTATCAATTAAAGTCAGATCTACTCCTGGTCTTTTCAGTAAGGTAAAACAGTAAATTTCACCATAAAATATGTCAGTTTGGCCTGGGCATTCCATCCCTTCTGCCAATCAATGGGTAGAGGCAAATAAAGAATTTAATAATAGATTATTTTGAATCCACCCTCTTTAGCCCATCATTTTCATCTCCTCCATCCACCCATCATTTACCTCCACACTTCTAATTTACCGAGATCTTAAAGGCCATCCTTGGGAAACAAGATAGCATAATTATTAGGGTGAAAGCAAGTAAATTCAGTTGTGAATCCTGACTTGGTGTCATGGGGGCCAGATGGATTTTCTTGTCTGGGACTTTTATTCCTGAAGGAGTGGTCGTGTCCTGTAGAGAGAGTTGGAACATTATTTGGGGGGAGGGGCCTATGGCAGCATCAAAGGTCCTGCAATGATGCTGTTGAGGTCTAGTGATAGTGTTGCTGGTGGAAATGTCCTAAAAGGATAGTTCTGTGGAAGAAGATGCTTATACTTACCGTTGTCTGGTCTCTCCTCAACCTACCTGAGTTTCAAAGCCTGGTTATCCAGCTTCCCGTCAGTTCTGGAAGTTACCAAGTCTCCTTAGGCAGAGTTGGACTCCACTGTATGAAACCAAGTGTCCTTACACCCAGTGATCTACAGTGTGGGATCCAGGAGTGTCTTGAAGGCAGTATAATCTAAGGGGATAGAATAACAGTGGCAATCTGGGATTGTCTATCTGGCTGAGGTGTGGCTGAAGATAATAAAATTTCTTTTCTCTTAAGAAATAGGATTCTGGAGGCGGAGCAAGATGGCGGAGGAGTAGGAGACCTAGATTTCGTCTGGTCTCAGGAATTCAGCTGAATAGGGATCAAACCATTCTGAACACCTACGAACTCAACAGGAGATCGAACAGGAGAGTAGCAACAACTCTCTGAACAGAGAAGCGACCACTTACTGGAAGGTAGGGCGTGCGGAGAAGTGAATCCGAGGCGATATTCGGGAGGATAGACGGCGGGGGAGGGGCCTCCGTCGGCCGCTTCTGGCAAGTGCTAGAGCCGCGGAGCACAAAATCGGACCTTTTAGAAGTTGGCTTGGCGGAGGGACGTCGCTGCAGTGGCTAAGCGGGGGGTGGAATCCTCCCGGGACAGTGTGGTCTCAGGACCCTTGGGGTCACAGAGAGACCGGGGGTGCCTGAGTGCGCCAGAGCTCCCAGGTATCAGAGCAGGGAAGCTGGCTGCAGAGACAGAGCAGAGTCGCGGGCTCTCAGCTCGGGGTTGCCATAAACTGTGATCTGCGGCCCAGTCGGGGCACGGCTCCTCCAGCAGGGACCCAACAAGCAGCAGATCCAGGGAGACTCCCCTTCCTTCCCGGGGAGGAGCAGTGCGGGAACGCACTGCAGGGATCTGCTGGGTTTGGAGACTCCGCGCGGGGTCGGGTGCCAGAGATAGAAACGCTCGGTCACAGGCCGGGGGAGCACGGAGTGCGGCCGGAGACCGGGGACACGGGAGTGACTGCTTTTCTCTGGGGGCACACTGAGGAGCGGGGCCCCGAGTTCTCGGCTCCTCTGGGTGGAGATTGGGAGGCCACCATTTCTGCCCTGGTCCTCCAAGGCTGTGCCGAGAGCTTGCGGGGAACAAAAGCTCCTGAGAGCAAACGGGAGCAGCTTCCTTAGCCCGGACCGACAAGGGCGGGGCAATTCCGCCTCCGGCAAAGACATTTGGAAACCACAGCAAAAGGCCCCTCCCCCAGAAGATCAACACAAACAGCCAGCAAAGCCAAGACCAAGTTGATCGATCAAGGAGAATAGGAGAACTCCAGCGCTAGGGGAATACTGCACATAGATTCATGGCTTTCTTTTTTTTTTTTTTTTTACCATGATTCATTATTTCATCAAAGTTAATTTTTGTTGACTGTTTTTTTTTTATTTTTCTTTTTCCCTTTTTCAAACAAAATCTTATAAATCCCTTTTTTTAAAAAAAAAAAAACATTTTTTATTTTTCATTTTTAGAGTCATATTTTATCCCTTCATAGTAGTTACCCTTATTTTTGGCATATATATATAAGTTGGTCTCTCTTTAAAATTTTGAGGTACAGTTTCTTCTAACAGATCAAAATATACCCTAAATCACTAGTGTATGGCTTTGTTCTAGTCTCCTGCCTGATCACATTCTCTCCCTTTTTCCTTTTTTTTTTTTCTTAAATCTTCTTTCTTTTTTCAAACAACTTATCTTACCAAGTCCTTTTATAAAATCATTTATAATTTTCATCTTTACAGTTATTTTCCATCCCTTCATCGTATCAACCCTTATTTTGTACATATATGTCTTTCTTCCTTTAAAATTTTAGGAGGCACTTTTTTCTAACAGACCAAAATACGCCCAAAATATAGTGTGTGGCACTGATCTATGCACTAGCCTGATCATATTTGATCATATTCTGCCTTTTTTGTATTGTTTTGTTTTTGTTTTTATCTTTTTTTTTCTCTTTTTCTCTTTCTTTTTTCTTTCTTTCCCTTTCTTTTCCCCTGGTTTCAGGTCTTTTCTGATTTGTATACAGTATATTTGCTGGGGACATTGCAAACCTGTTAGCATTTTGTTCTCTCATTCATCTATTCTCCTCTGGACAAAATGACAAGACGAAAGAAATCACCTCAGCAAAAAGAACAAGAGGTAGTCCCGTCAGCCAGGGACCTACTCAATACGGACATTAGTACGATGTCGGACCTAGAGTTCAGAATCATGACTTTAAAGATACTAGCTGGGCTTGAAAAAAACGTGGAAGTTATTAGAGAAACCCTTTCTGGAGAAATAAAAGAACTAAAATCTAACCAAATCGAAATCAAAAAGGCTATAGATGAGGTGCAATCAAAAATGGGGGCACTAAATGCTAGGATAAATGAGGCAGAAGAGAGAATCAGCGATATAGAAGACCAAATGATGGAAAATAAAGAGGCTGAGAAAAAGAGAGAGAAACAACTACAGGATCACGAGGGCAGAATTCGAGAGATAAGTGATATGATAAGACGAAACAACATTAGAATAATTGGGATCCCAGAAGAAGAAGAGAGAGAGAGAGGGGCCGAAGGTATATTGGAGCAAATTATAGCAGAGAACTTCCCTAATGTGAGGAAGGAAACAGGCATTAAAATCCAGGAGGCACAGAGAACCCCTCTCAAAATCAATAATAATAGGTCAACACCCCGACATCTAATAGTAAAACTTACGAGTCTCAGAGACAAAGAGAAAATCCTGAAAGCAGCTCGGGAGAAGAGATATGTAACCTACAATGGTAGAAACATTAGATTGGCAACAGACCTATCCACAGAGACCTGGCAGGCCAGAAAGGACTGGCAAGATATCTTCAGAGCACTAAACGAGAAAAATATGCAGCCAAGAATACTATATCCAGGTAGGCTATCATTGAAAATAGAAGGAGAGATAAAAAGCTTCCAGAACAAACAAAAACTAAAGGAATTTGCAAACACGAAACCAGCCCTCCAAGAAATATTGAGAGGGGTCCTCTAAGCAAAGAGAGAACCTAAAAGCAGCAAAGAGCAGAAAGGAACACAGACAACAGACAGTTAACAGTCACCTTACAGGTAATACAATGGCACTAAATTCATACCTTTCAATAGTTACCCTGAATGTAAATGGGCTAAATGCCCCAATCAAAAGACACAGGCTATCAGATTGGATTAAAAAACAAGACCCATCCATATGCTGTCTGCAAGAGACTCATTTTAGACCCAAAGACACCCCCAGATTGAAAGTGAGGGGGTGGAAAACCATTTACCATGCTAATGGACACCAAAAGAAAGCTGGGGTGGCAATCCTTATATCAGACAAACTAGATTTTAAAACAAAGGCTGTAATAAGAGATGAGGAAGGACACTATATCCTACTTAAAGGGTCTATCCAACAAGAAGATCTAACAATTGTAAATATCTATGCCCCGAACATGGGAGCAGCCAATTATATAAGGCAATTAATAACAAAAGCAAAGAAACACATTGACAACAATACAATAATAGTGGGGGACTTTAACACCCCTCTGACTGAAATGGACAGATCATCTAAGCAAAAGATCAACAAGGAAATAAAGACTTTAAATGACACACTGGACCAAATGGACTTCACAGACATATTCAGAACATTCCATCCCAAAGCAAAGGAATACACATTCTTCTCTAGTGCCCATGGAACATTCTCCAGAATTGATCACATCCTAGGTCACAAATCAGGTCTCAATCGGTACCAAAAGATTGGGATCATTCCCTGCATATTTTCAGACCACAATGCTTTGAAACTAGAACTCAACCACAAGAGGAAAGTCGGAAGGAACTCAAATACATGGAGGCTAAAGAGCATCCTACTAAAGAATGAATGGGTCAACCAGGAAATTAAAGAAGAATTAAAAACATTCATGGAAACCAATGAAAATGAAAACACAACTGTCCAAAATCTTTGGGATACAGCAAAGGCAGTCCTGAGAGGAAAGTATATAGCAATACATGCCTTTCTCAAGAAACAAGAAAGGTCTCAAATACACAACCTAACCGTACACCTAAAGGAGCTGGAGAAAGAACAGCAAATAAAGCCTAAACCCAGCAGGAGAAGAGAAATCATAAAGATCAGAGCAGAAATCAATGAAATAGAAACCAAAAGAACAGTAGAACAGATCAACGAAACTAGGAGCTGGTTCTTTGAAAGAATTAACAAGATTGATAAACCCCTGGCCAGACTGATCAAAAAGAAAAGAGAAATGACCCAAATCAACAAAATCATGAATGAAAGAGGAGAGATCACAACCAACACCAAAGAAATACAAACAATTATAAGAACATATTATGAGCAACTCTATGCCAGCAAATTAGATAACCTGGAAGAAATGGGTGCATTCCTAGAGATGTATCAACTACCAAAATTGAACCAGGAAGAAATAGAAAACCTGAACAGACCTATAACCACTAAGGAAATTGAAACAGTCATCAAAAATCTCCCAAGAAACAAAAGCCCAGGGCCAGATGGCTTCCCAGGGGAATTCTATCAGACATTTCAAGAAGAATTAATACCTATTCTCCTGAAACTGTTCCAAAAAATAGAAATGGAAGGGAAACTTCCAAACTCATTTTATGAGGCCAGCATTACCTTGATCCCAAAACCAGACAAAGACCCCATCAAAAAAGAGAATTACAGACCAATATCCTTGATGAACATGGATGCAAAAATTCTCACCAAAATACTAGCCAATAGGATCCAACAGTACATTAAAAGGATTATTCACCACGACCAAGTGGGATTTATCCCTGGGCTGCAAGGCTGGTTCAACATCCGCAAATCAATCAACGTGATACAATACATTAACAAAAGAAAGAACAAGAATCATATGATCCTCTCAATAGATGCAGAAAAAGCATTTGACAAAGTACAGCACCCTTTCTGGATCAAAACTCTTCAGAGTATAGGGACAGCGGGTACATACCTCAATATCATAAAAGCCATCTATGAAAACCCTACAGCGAATATCATTCTCAATGGGGAAAGGCTGAGAGCTTTTCCCCTAAGGTCAGGAACGCAGCAGGGATGTCCACTCTCACCACTGCTATTCAACATAGTATTAGAAGTCCTAGCCACAGCAATCAGACAACAAAAAGAAATCAAAGGCATCCAAATCGGCAAAGAGGAAGTCAAACTCTCACTCTTTGCAGATGATATGATACTGTATGTGGAAAACCCAAAAGACTCCACCCCAAAACTGCTAGAACTCATACAGGAATTCAGTCAAGTAGCAGGATATAAAATCAATGCACAGAAATCAGTGGCATTCCTATACACCAACAACAAGACAGAAGAGAGACAA
Source organism: Zalophus californianus (assembly GCF_009762305.2). Lineage (NCBI taxonomy): Eukaryota > Metazoa > Chordata > Mammalia > Carnivora > Otariidae > Zalophus > Zalophus californianus. The sequence goes on from NC_045600.1 coordinate 133,614,886, forward strand.
ATCAAGGAGTCGATCCCATTTACAATTGCACCCAAAACCATTAGATACCTAGGAATAAATCTAACCAAAGAGGCAAAGGATCTGTACTCAGAAAACTATAAAATACTCATGAAAGAAATTGAAGAAGGCACAAAGAAATGGAAAAACGTTCCATGCTCATGGATTGGGAGAATCAACATTGTGAAGATGTCAATGCTACCTAGAGCAATCTACACATTCAATGCAATCCCCATCAAAATACCATCCACTTTTTTCAAAGAAATGGAACCAATAATCCTAAAATTTGTATGGAACCAGAAGAGACCCAGAATAGCCAGAGGAATACTGAAAAAGAAAAGCAAAGCTGGCGGCATCACAATTCCGGACTTCCAGCTCTATTACAAAGCTGTCATCATCAAGACAGTATGGTACTGGCACAAAAACAGACACATCGATCAATGGAACAGAATCGAAAGCCCAGAAATGGACCCTCAACTCTATGGTCAACTTATCTTTGACAAAGCAGGAAAGAATGTCCAATGGAAAAGAGACAGTCTCTTCAACAAATGATGTTGGGAAAATTGGACAGCCACATGCAGAAGAATGAAACTGGACCATTTCCTTACACCACACACAAAAATAGACTCCAAATGGTTGAAAGACCTAAACGTGAGACAGGAGTCCATCAAAATCCTAAAGGAGAACACAGGTAGCATCCTTTTCGACCTTAGCCGCAGCAACTTCTTCCTAGAAACATCGCCAAAGGCACGGGAAGCCAGGGCAAAAATGAACTATTGGGATTTCATCAAGATAAAAAGCTTTTGCACAGCAAAAGAAACAGTGCACAAAACCAAAAGACAACCGACAGAATGGGAGAAAATATTTGCAAATGATATATCAGATAAAGGGCTAGTATCCAAAATCTATAAAGAACTTATCAAACTCAACAGCCAAAGAACAAATAATCCAATCAAGAAATGGGCAGAAGACATGAACAGAGATTTCTCCAAAGAAGACATCCAAATGGCCAACAGGCACATGAAAAAGTGCTCAACATCGCTCGGCATCAGGGAAATCCAAATCAAAACCTCAATGAGATACCACCTCACACCCGTCAGAATGGCTAAAATTAACAAGTCAGGGAACGACAGATGTTGGCGGGGATGTGGAGAAAGGGGAACCCTCCTACACTGTTGGTGGGAATGCAAGCTGGTGCAACCCCTCTGGAAAACAGTATGGAGGTTCCTCAAACAGTTGAAATTAGAGCTACCGTTCGATCCAGCAATTGCACTACTGGGTATTTACCACAAAGATACAAATGTAGGGACCCGAAGGGGTACGTGTACCCCAATGTTTATAGCAGCAATGTCCACCATAGCCAAACTGTGGAAAGAGCCAAGATGTCCATCGACAGATGAATGGATAAAGAAGTTGTGGTATATATACACAATGGAATATTATGCAGCCATCAAAAGGAATGAGATCTTGCCATTTGCAACGACGTGGATGGAACTGGAGGGTGTTATGCTGAGTGAAATAAGTCAATCAGAGAAAGACATGTATCACATGACCTCACTGATAAGAGGAATTCTTAATCTCAGGAAAGAAACTGAGTGTTACTGGAGTGGTTGGGGGTGGGAGGGATGGGGTGGCTGGGTGATAGACATTGGGGAGGGTATGTGCTACGGTGAGCGCTGTGAATTGTGCAAGACTGTTGAATCACAGATCTGTACTTCTGAAACAAATAACACAACATATTTTAAGAAAAAAGAAAAAGAAGAAGATAACAGGAGAGGAAGAAAAGGGGAGTATGTCAGAGGGGGAGACGAACCATGAGAGATGATGGACTCTGAAAAACAAACTGAGGGTTCTAGAGGGGAGGGGGGTGGGGGGATGGGTTAGCGTGGTGATGGGTATTGAGGAGGGCACGTTCTGCGTGGAGCACTGGGTGTTATGCACAAACAATGAATCATGGAACACTACATCAAAAACTAATGACGTAGTATAAGGTGATTAACATAACAATAAAAATTTAAAAAAAAGTTTATGCTCCTAACAATGATGCTATAATAAATAAACTCTTGCATACGATTAAAAAAAAAAAAAGAAATAGGATTCTGAAAGCCACATTTAAATATTTAAATAACTGATGTAATTATTGCATGTGGTAATATGGAAAAAAGTGCCCACTGAGAGTCAGTATTGGGGCCATGGTGTCTCTACCATTAGAAGGTTCATTGGGCATGGAATCTTCCAGAAAGATAGAATGAGCCAGCTGCCTCTCATACCCCACTGAGCTTAAAAGAAGGAATGAGGGGTTTACATAATTTCATGCACATTAATGTTTGTTTTTTTTTTTTTTTCCCTTGAGACATCCTCTTTGATCCATGTATTATTTAGAAGTGTGTTTTTAGTTTCTAAGTGTTTGAAGATTTTCCTGTTTTCTTTCCATTAGTGATTTCTAGTTTAATGTTGTTGTGGTCAGACAACACACTCTGTATCATTGCAGTTCTTCTAACCTTGTTGAGGTTTGTTTTATGGCCCAGAATATGGTCTATCTTGATATGTGTCTCACGGGCAATTAAAAAAATGTGTGTTCTGCCGTTGCTGGGTGGAGTATTCTATAAATGTCAGTTGGATCCTATTGGTTGAGGGTATCTTGCATTCTCTATACGGGCTGATTTTCTGTTTAGTTGTCTCAGCAAGTGTTGACAGGGGTGTTCAAGTCTCCAACTGTATTTGTGGCTTTTTCTGTTTCTCCTTTAAATAGAGGAGACATCCAGGATTTTCAGTTGTACTTAGTAAGAGGAACGGAGAAAAATATTGAGAAGAGTCCATATTGAAAAATATTGGGAAGAGTCCATCTTCTCCAAAGTGGAAATCCCCTTTCCCATGGTTCTTATAATTGAAGAATAGCTCCTGGTCTGGAGACAATAGAATTTGGATCAAAATGTCATATCTCATTGCCTGATTCTCAGACTGAGTACCTTTGAGGTTTTGAAAAAAAAAAAAAAAGTCAGAAATACACATATTAAATCTTTTATTGAACTTCCCTTCAGCTATGTAGCAGGTTTTTTTGTTTTTCTCCCTAAAGAGAACGAGCTACTCAAATCTTCCAAGGGTCACTGGACACTGGCTATATGTAACATCAACTCTTGGGATCTCAGTGTACCATTGCTTTGCACTGGTCATAATAGAGTCTTACAAGGGTCAAGAAACAAATGGAGTTTTGATTCACAAATGCTTCTCATAGTCTTAGTAGATCACAAACCCTTTTGTTATCAATTATCTGGTTGGTGAGCATGTAGTTGCTACGTATACCCTCTATCCAGGAAGAACATGCCTTCCAGATTTTGATACAAGAGCTATTAAGGTAAGAAGAGCCAAGTTGAAGCCTATGGAGCTCCCCCTAGCTATCAAACTAATACTGCAAAGATATTACAATTTCTATGGAGAAATGTCTAAATTTAATGCTCCCCCCCCCCAAATTTTTTTTTCTGGGAAAGTATGAGGATGATTTTTTTTAATTTTTTAATTAAATTAAAATTTTTTCAATTAAATTAAAATTAAAATTAAAAATTTTAATTTTTTAATTCTCTTTTTAAAGATTTTATTTATTTATTTGAGAGAGAGAGAATGAGAGATAGAGAGCACGAGAGGGAAGAGGACCAGAGGGAGAAGCCGACTCCCTGCCGAGCAGGGGGCCCGATGTGGGACTCGATCCCGGGACTCCAAGATCATGACCTGAGCCAAAGGCAATCGCTTAACCAACTGAGCCACCCAGGTGCCCAATTTTTTAATTTTTTTAATTTGAATTTAATTGAATTTTTAATTCAATTAGCCAACATAGATAGTACATCATTAGTTTCAGACGTAGTGTTCAATAATTTATCAGTTGTGTGTAAGACTCAGTGCTCATCACACTGGGTGATGGGTATTAAGTAGGGCTCCAGATGTGAGGATGGTGATTTCTATTTTGTTTTTACTTAACTGTCAGGTTTGGCCAGGTCAACTGATCTTGGATTGGTCTTGGAGAATGAAAGTGAATTGTTAAAGCTTAGCAGGTGGCAACTCCAATTGCATTTATTTTTTTTTTTTAAGATTTTTATTTATTTATTGAGAGAGAGAGAGAATGGTAGAGAGAGAGCATGAGAGGGAAGAAGGTCAGAGGGAGAAGCAGACTCCCCGCTGAGCAGGGAGCCCGATGCGGGACTCGATCCCGGGACTCCAGGATCATGACCTGAGCCGAAGGCAGTCACCCAACCAACTGAGCCACCCAGGCGCCCTCCAATTGCATTTATTATTTGGAGGTGATCTCTTTCGAGGAGCAAAGCAATAAAAGTCCTCCTGTTGATCCACTGGGATAGTTTATTTTACCTACGTAGATATCTAGCAGCATGTCATAACCACCTTACCTCACAATTATTTCAACTGTTCGGCTCCATGCCACAATTTAGTCTACAGAGGCATGACTGTCTAACTCATTCATAACATATTACATGGGCCAAATATACTGGTGCCATGAGCTGCTAGAATATGAAGACAAGAAAATTCTTTGGCCTTAGTAAAACTTACGTATGTCGTGGAAAGGGACATAAATTCTGTGAAAACCCTGCTACCTCATGGTCTTAGAGATGTTGGAGTATTTTTTTCCAAACTAAAAGACAAGTTTCCTTTGTTTACTCCACCTTGTATTGTGTACTAGTAAGAATATATGTTATATTTGGATGGATATTTAAAGCTAATAACTGAGTAATCAGAAATAATTCTGTGGTGGGTTGAAATATATGTCCACGTCCTAAATCCCAAGACCCGTAAATGTTATCTTATTTGGAAAAGGAGTCTTTGCCGACATAATTAAGTCAAGGATCTTAGAGGAAACCATCCTAGATTTAGATCATTCTTATAAAAACGTGTACCCTAAGTCCAATGGTAAATATCTTTATAAGAAAAGGGAAAGATATAAACAGACACAGAGGGGAGGCCAATGGGAAGACAGAGGCAGAGACTGGAGTGATTCATCTACAAGCCAAGAACGCCAAAGATTGCCACGAGCACCAACATCTAGGAGAGGAGCATGGAGCCGGATTCTTGTCAGAGCCTCCAGCCGAAACCAACCTTGCCAACGCTTTGATGTTTAGCTTTTGGCCTCCAGAACAGTGCGAGAATAAATTCCTGCTGTTTGAAGCCTCTGAGTTTGTGGCAATTTGTTACAACACAACAGCCCTAGAAAATTAATACAATGTCCCAATTGGAATGGGATCCAGAACAATTTTCCCTAGATGGTCCAGATTGCAGTCCAAGCAGATCCAATAAATGGCACTTAAAGTTTTGGAGGTGTATCAAGTTACTGTAGGAGACAATGGCAAACCCCAAGAGGAGAATCTCAGACCCCTGAGGATTTAGTCAAGTTACTTTTTAGCCGGGATTTATTCTCTTCTACAGAAAGAGCTTTGGGGTTGATATTGGGCCTTGATAAAAACTGAACTCTTGGTTTTGGAAAACCAGGTGACCCTAGGCCCTGAGTTATTCATTATGACCTGTGTATCTATTCCATTCAGCAAAGCATCACCGTATGCAAGCAGTGTGTAAAGATGAGGCCGGAGCAGGCCCTACGGGCACAGATAAATTGTACCAGCATATGACTCACATTTCTCTTATGCCTACTTTTGCTGTATCCTATTAAGCCAAATTCTCAGTCAATGTAAAGGCCAAGAAATCAAGGGACTTTTCAGACTGCAAAAGCTGAATGCTCCCACTGGAGGCCGTGACGGAGACACGAATGTACGTCCGAATTCAACCCAGCCCGAGGTGGCCGGAGAAAGCATGCATTCTTCTGAGACCCTGGGGAAAATCAGTCCATGATACTGTTCTTGTTTGTCAACCAGATTACGATTAAGAGTGCCAGCACAGTGCTGGAAGAAATCCGAGAGTCCAGAAAAATGTAGAACATCAGAGGGTAGGAGTGAGGATGTGATGAGAGAGAGAGAGAGAGAGAGAGAGAGAGACCCTCAGAAAGAGGATGGGCCGGGCGAAGAAGGTTTGAAAAGAAGCTGGGGGGCGGGACGGAGGGAGAGAGAATACAGAGACCCTATAGCTCAGGGAGCTCCTTTCAGCTTGTTTCCCTGAGGGAAGAGTGCATGGAATAGAACGGGGGGCATGGTAGAAATGATAGGGATGTCTGGGCCTAATAAAAATCTGAGTGAGGCTGAAGTTCTTAAAGCAATGCAGACTCCAGAAGTCTAGGTGACCTTCCAGAACACAACCCATAACCTTACAGAGGAGTTGAAGAAACAGAATGATTCAGTGCTTACTGTGATGTATAAGGCTGGTATTCCCACCAGACCCCCTCAAGTCCCTTTTATTTTATTTGTGGGGCCCCAGGACTTTGAGGAGCTTTTGCTCCCAAGAGCCAGCTTCTGAAGCTCTTTTATCCCCCCAAAGGATTGGCCTGGTAGAGCCTGGGAATTTCTTATCCCCTCAGCCAGTGACTGATGGATTTGGGAGTTTGAAAGTTCCATGCCTGTTGCCTTGGGTCAGGACAGGGCTGCGATGCAGATTGTACTCTAAGGATCCAGTGATCCCCATCGTGGGATAAACCTGAAGCGATTATCTGTAAAACTTTGCCTGAAGACATGTCCTTATCTGGCTTCCTCCTTTTTATTTTCCTGATCTTCTGACTTTCTCAGGAATTGGCCTTTGGGATTACTTCATTCATAAGTCACCTGTACAGCTCCCTATCTCAGAGTCTGGGACACTTAATGAATCTTACCGGCAAATGGTCACTTGAATTTGGAAGTCAAGCCTCGTGTCTTTTAAACAAATAAAGCCTTTGCTGAAAGAAAAACAACACAGATCACCTAATGAGGGACACAGTCATGCAAGCAGCCAACATCTGGCCTTCTTTTTTTTAAAATTTTTTATTGTTATGTTAATCACCATATATTACATAATTTGTTTTGGTGTACTGTTCCATGATTCATTGTTTGTTCATAACACCCAGTGCTCCATGCAGAACGTGCCCTCCTCAATACCCATCACCAGGCTAACCCATCCCCCCACCCTCCTCCCCTCCAGAAACCTCAGTTTGTTTTTCAGAGTCCATCATCTCTCCTGGTTCGTCTCCCCCTCTGACTTACTCCCCTTCATTCTTCCTCTCCTGCTATCTTCTTCTTTTTCTTTTTTCTTAACATATGTTGCGTTATTTGTTTCAGAAGTACAGATCTGTGATTCAACAGTCTTACACAATTCACAGCGCTCACCGTAGCACATATCTTCCCCAATGTCCATCACCCAGCCACCCCATCCTTCCCACCCCCGACCACTCCAGCAACCCTCAGTTTGTTCCTGAGATTAAGAATTCCTCATATCAGTGAGGTCATATGATACATGTCTTTCTCTGATTGACTTATTTCACTCAGCATAACACCCTCCAGTTCCAGCCACGTCGTTGCAAATGGCAAGCTCTCATTCCTTTTGATGGCTGCATAATATTCCATTGTGTATATATACCACTTCTTCTTTATCCATTCATCTGTCGAGCATCTGGCCTTCTAATAAAGTAAGTCGGGGGACTTTGAAGACAGTCCTTACTGCCTGCCCCAGCACGGCAGAAACATTTACAACTGATTTGCCATTAGGCTTTTCAAGCATGTTTTCCTACGGGGAATTACAAAATCCATCCACTCATGACATGTGAAAAATATTTAAAACACCGATGAAAGTAGATGGTGATTCACACACATTGTTTTCTTTACTAATAATTCAGTTGGTCTCTTTGAACGGGTTGCTGTATGAGTTTGCTAGGACTGCCATAACAAAGTACCACAGACTGGGGGGCTAAACAACAGAAATGTATTTTCCTACCGTTCTGGAGCCTGGAAATCCAAGATCAAAGTAGAGGTAGCTTTGGTTTCTTCCCGGGCTTTGCTCCTTGGCTTACAAAAGGCTGCCTTCTTTGTCCGTGTATATGTCTCTGGTGTCCCTTTGTGTGTCCAAATTTCCTTTTCTTATTAGGACATCAGTCAGATTGGATTAGGCTCACCCTAATTGTCTCACTTTAGCTTAATCACTCTTTAAAAGGCCCTATCTTCAAATATGCTCACATTCTGAGTTACCTGGGGTTAGGATACCAACATAAATTTTGGAGGAATGCAGTTTATCCCGTAACAGTTGCATATGGCGTAAGAATGTCAAGTGTGAAATAGTTCTTTGAATGAAAGATGGTTTAATCAGAGGAGCTAGAGTTTGGTTTAAGGCTATGGAGTTCTCATTTGTTCTTAAACCATCTTGCGTCTTTTTTTTTTTTTTTAAGAGTTTATTTATTTATTTGTGAGAGAGAGAATGAGAGACAGAGAGCATGAGAGGGAAGAGGATCAGAGGGAGAGGCAGACCCCCTGCTGAGCAGGGAGCCCGATGTGGGACTCGATCCCAGGACTCCAGGATCATGACCTGAGCCGAAGGCAGTCGCTTAACCAACTGCGCCACCCAGGCGCCCCAAACCATCTTGCGTCTTAAAGTCTTTATTTTGACAAGAGAAAACTTGGGGCCACTTGTGGAGGATTTAAGTGGGGATTTGAATTACCTGGTGGGGTTACAGCCTTATCTTTATTATTATATCACATTAGTCCCCATGAAGAAATCAGAAATAGGCTGGCTGCGAACTGAAATCTTACAATGTGGTGAAGAGCATCATTTTGTAATTGTATGGTAGGGGCGATTTACTATCAAGTAATCTTATTTTTGCTCTTGCCCAATCTAAAACTAAAGGATGTTTGAAAAAGAAAGAAAAAGTTAGTGAGAGGCAGTTCTGAAAGGCTGTTGTAACCCTACACATGCAGGATGACCCAGAGCTGAAATCTTCATGTGTGACGTTGAGGGTCACAGGGTCACCCCGAGGATTAAGTGCCCCCAGCTGCCAAAGTGCTGGCTGAAGGTAAAGTAGCGTGGAGAGGGCTCTGGTGTAGGGAAGCCGTTGGTGTTACCCACAGCAGAGACCTGCCACAGAGAAGACAACTAAAGCCATGACCCGGTTTCCTTCCTTATTGTATCATGTCAGTGTTTTAACTTCCTTCTTTGAAATGTCTTTCCATCAAGTTTACACGTGCATTAGTGTTGTCTGACTTTGTCATTGCTTTGTGGTTTGCAAAATATCAGAACAAGCTTGCTAGAGAATGAAAACCAAAGGAAAGGGTGTCAGTCAGGGCTCTTGGGGCTGGAGCTTGGGTAGAGTGGAGAGATTTTAATGGCTCGCTCTGGGAAGTAGAGTGTTTCCGGCGGTACAAAGGCAGACGGTTATTACGTGAGGCAGAAGCCTTTTGCATCATATGCGTTGTTTTGCTTTTGGTTTTGAAATGCAGGTCTGGGAATTGGCAAGGTGGGACGTGGTAGACAAGTGTCTCTTGTTTTGGCTACTTTTGACTGTATGAGGCTTTTTGTGTGTTTGTTTTATTTTGTTTTTGTAAGAGCCTTATTTTTGGAAAGAATGTCTGCCCTGGGTATCTGGTGGGACATCAAATATGTCTCACAAAGCTGAATAGTCAGGTGCTCTTAGAAGTCGCGGCGGGGGGAGAGTGGGCAGATAATGGAGGGTTAGCTAAGAAGACACTTGCCACCGGGCTTTTGAACCTTGGGAGAACAGTTGGGGACTTCAGAGCTTTGAAGTGACAGTAGAGGAGACCAGATGACACCTGTGTTCTTGGTGCGTGTCCAACAGCACTAGTACCAGTGATGGGGCCTAACCCAAGCTCATGCTGTGCTTTGAGCTTACCTGTCTTTTTCAGGCCCAGTCTCCCCTGGTTCAGCCCTCTTGCCAAGTCTGGTTATCTGGTCTTATTATGCATTTTGGGAGTTGCCCCAAAGCCTTCCAAATAAATTCCTTTTTACTTGAGCCAGCAAAATTCTTTTGCTGTGGCTTGTGGCAATACATTCCAACAAATAACCTTTCTGTCTACACTCATCCTTTCACTGTTCCCTCCTCGATTTCCAAACTTGATTCTCTCGTCTGAGCCTAGAAATCTTTCCCTTCCTGCCTTTTCAGGAATTTTCTCACTTTGGATGTCCTCCTTCCCATACCTTTCTGGCAGCAAAGATGCCACTAACCAGCACCTCCCCACCAGCCCCTTCCTCCGACTTCTGGTGCAGGATGCTCTTTTGTCTCACCCTTGGCCCCTTTGGCTTCATTTCTCTGTCTTGGCTACTTCCTCCTCCTTGTTTACACCCCTGCCTGGGCCTCTTCTTCCTTATTCATAAGCTTTCTTATTCATTACACTGTGTAATACCTAAGGCACCTGTTGCAAGTGTGAGGATTTGGGCTAACTGCAGCTGTGCCCCAAGGATCGGTCCAAGCCTTGCTGCTCTGGTCTCTCTGAAACCACTATGTAAAAGTACGCCATGCAGTCTCACCAGGATGCCTCTTCATCCCTGGACCCAATCTCTCTCCTGTGTGTTTTGACATAGGCACCACCCTTTCTACAAACATTGCTTGTTTCATTGTTATCCCCATCCCTCCAAACTGAAACCTTAGAAAATCCTCTGATCCTTCGCTGTCTAATACCCACCAAGTTCCCTCCTCAACCTGTCGTAATTCTGTTCCTTCCTTTCCATTCCTCGATTACTTCTTGCATTCAGATGATCTTCCCCTGATATCAGGGTCATTTCAGAGATAATTTTCTTTCTCCTAACGACCTTTGCACTCGTACACATCCAGTAAAGATTAGTGATCAAAAATATACTGAACATGGGGCGCCTGGGTGGCTCAGTCGTTAAGCGTCTGCCTTCGGCTCAGGTCATGATCCCAGGGTCCTGGGATCGAGCCCCACATCGGGCTCCCTGCTCAGCGGGAAGCCTGCTTCTCCCTCTCCCACTCCCCCTGCTTGTGTTCCTGCTCTCGCTATCTCTCTCTCTGTCAAATAAATAAGTAAAATCTTTAAAAAACATATACTGAACATAATATGAATATTTACAATTAGGTCCTCCTTCGGCTTGACGTAAACATTGTCCTTTTTCAAGTTATTATCATGTTGTTTTCAGCATGAATTACTTTAGTGAGATGCTGATCACTGAGCGTCCAATGTGAATTGATTGTTTGTCTGATACAATTGACAAGGTGTAGTGGAGGGATTTTTTGGAAGCTAAGGAGGTCAACATTTTGTACTATAAAGGACTTTGTCTTAGAGTCAATGGCTAAGAAATTCTGTTTATATTATAAAGCAATTAGATTTTGGAACTGGGTAGAACCTTTAAAAATTATTTAGATCGGGCCTTCGGCTCAGGTCATGATCCTGGAGTCCCAGGATCGAGTCCCACATCGGGCTCCCTGCTTGGCGGGGAGTCTGCTTCTCCCTCTGACTCTCCCCCCTCTCATGTGCTCTCTCTCTCTCTCTCTCTCTCATTCTCTCTCTCAAATAAATGAATAAAATCTAAAAAAAAACAATGTTGCTCTCTAGAACTTTAAAAAAAAATTATTTCGATCAACTCCTTCAACCAAAATGTAGAGAGGTGAAGTCATTGGTCTGAGACAGAGTTCAAGTCTAATTCCCCACCCCTCAAATCCCAAAACTCACATTTCCTTTTCTTTTTTTTTCAAATTGTGGTAAAAAACACATGACATGAAATGTACCCTTTTAATTCTTTTTAAGTTTGGTAGTTTCGTATTATTAACTAAATTCACATAATTAAGCAAGAGATCGCTAAAAATTTTAATCTTGCCAATCTGAAACTCTATACCCAGGCAATAACCACCCCATTCCTTTCACTCCTCAGCCCGTGGCAGCCACGGGTCCACTTTCTGTTTCTAGGAGTTGGACCGCTTTATTTTTTATTTTATTTTTCACCAACTTTAGAGATCTCATATAAGAGGCATCAGACAATATCTGGTATGTGCATGTGTGTGTATGACTGGCTTATTTTACATAGGATACTATCCTTAAGGTTCATCCATATTATAGCGTGTGACCGAATTTCCTTCTCTTTTAAGAATAATGTTACATTCTCTTTACTCATTCATCCCATATTCTCTGAGCCCATCCATCCATCCGTTGGTGGACATTTGGATGGCTTTCTCTCGTGGCCTACTAAGAATAGTGCTCTACGAAACCAGAACTGCAGATACCCCTTTCAGATCCTGATTTCAGTTTTGGGCGATACATATTCAGAAGTGGGATTACCGGATCATATAGTATCTCTCTTTTTGATTTTTGGTGGAGCCTCCACACTGTTTTCCACAGCAGCTGTGCTGTTTCACATTCCCACCCAACAGCGCCCCAATTTCTTCACATCCCTCCACAGCGCTGCCCGATACAGCGAAGTCTTTTGTGACAAGAAGGGTCAGCTGATGCGGCAACATTTGTAGTTGTTTTCTTTTAAGAAATTGCCACAGCTTTCTATCAACCACCACCCTGATCAGTCAGCAAATACTGAAGCAAGGCCCTTCCATCAGCTAAAAGATCACAACGTGCTAAAACTCAGATAACGGTTAGCATTTATTAGCAAGAAAACATTTTTTAATTAAACACGGTTTAATTTTATTTTTTTAGAGATAATGCTATTGTACATTTACTAGATGACAGTGTAGTGTAATAAACGTAACTTTTTGTGTGCACTGGGAAACCAGAAAAAAAATGAGTTCCAGAAAAATATTAATTATTGAATTATTTGCTTTATGGTGGCGTTTGCATTATTGTGGTGGCCTGGAACTAAATCTGCACGATCTCTGAGATCTGTCTGTACTAAATAAACGGATATGAATTGATGCAGTAACACACACACACACTTTAGATTGTAGAGATTGAAGTGCGCTGGTCCTTCTCCAAGTTAGTGCCATGCACTTCCCTGGCCTGCGCTCCCACGCCCTCTGATGGCTTTCATGTGTACCTGTAGCAAATAGGAGAAGAGTGGGGCGAGGAGCAGGTTTCCTGCTCCCTGACTGCGTTGTCTTCCTTGAGGACAGTCCGCCACTTAAACCCCCCTTCTCCCCTCAGGCAGTCCCAGGGGTGGGAAGAGCTTCCCCTGTTGTTAGCATCTGGGAGTCTCCCCCTGCTTTTTCCTCACTTTCTCCTTCCACAAGCTGAGCATCTATCTGATACATTGGACAACTCTCCTATTGTGTGTGTATGAGTTAGGTATATTTTGCATATTATACAAATTGTGTGATCATGGTTTCTTTCTTTCTTTCTTTAAAATTTTTTTAAAACTTTTGCACCTTTCTTTACTGTTATATTATCCTCTGTTCCTGACATACCGACTCAGAGTGCCTTGTAATCCGCATGGTGGGCTGTGTGTGTGTGTGTGTGTGTGTGTGTGTGTGTGTGTGTGTGTGTTTGCTTGCCATCAAGGGAAAACTTTCATTTTCACTGCATAAAATTTAGAAACGTCTAAAGAGCAAACAATATCTTAAAAAAGAGAAAAAAGTTTAAAAAGTTTTTTTTAAGTTTAAAAAGTTAACAAGAGGAGAAATAATTGTAAACTTTAAACTCCGCTAAGCTAATTTATGAATTTAAAGCTAGTCTAACCAAAATATTATGAAGTTGAAATAGGGGATTTTTTTCCAATTTTTTTAAATCAAAATTTATTCAGGTATGTATTAAATTACTTGTACAGACTTCTAATACATGCTCGTGAGTATCAAAATGGCATACAAAAATGCTCATGCCATAGAAAAATGTTATTTTAAATGTTTGCATCCATGCCAAATGTCAATAATTGTTCAAGTAATTGTGGATCTTTAATTTACATCAAAATACAATACTTAATATTATCTAATTCTAGAGGGTCTGATGATGTGACAACAATATATAAGAATTATAGGAAACGACACTTTACTGGAAAAATACTATCTGAAAACTATAATGCTAAATCTACTTGAATAAAAGCAATTGTAATATCAATTAACTAACAGCATCTAAATCAAAAAGAGATAAGTCAAAATAACTTTAAAGACAGAAAACACATGCAGATGTTATGCCGTGGTTGTGGGAATTCAGGACCAGGTTGCGGTGAGCTCAGTCAAACCGGCAGTGAGCTCAGTCAAATCCAGTGTCCCTGGAGGTGTGGGCCCTTACTGCCTGGCTCTTCTCCTTCCTGGGGGTGCTGATGATCCAGGGGGTCCCCCGACACTTCTGGGCTGCCGGTGGGGGAGCAGGAGCAACAGGGCCACTTGGGAAAGGAGGGAAGTTGAACTTGGCTCTGGCCAACATTTGCCTGATGTGATCATTTTCTTTCCTTAGCTCCTGGAATTTTCGCTCGTTCATCACAGCTGCGATGTGGTTCTGCTGAGCTTTATTCGCATGGAAGAAGATCTCCTTTAGATAGTGCCCGGTGTTCGCCTCCAACTCTCTGCGCAGGTCTTCGGCCATCTTCTTGTATAAGTTGCAAATCTGAGTTGCGGACTCGATGTTTCTATACGTGTGGGAAAGACTCTTCTTAAGGTTTGAGCACCGCGCTTCATTCTCCAATGATTTTCTCTCAACTTCCCTGATGTATTCTTGAAATAATTTAGGCAGCATTTGAAGCTTCTGTTTCAGCTGCTGAATCTCACTTTGAAGCTGTGAATTTTCACTCTGCAAAGAGGCTTCCTTGGCTCGAAGATCTGTTATTTGTCCCATAAGCTCTTCATTGATTTGCTTTTCTTCCCGCAGTTGTCTGGCTAGTTCCTCATTTTTCTCTTCAGTAGTTTGAAGGGACACATTGGAATCAGCATCATCAATGACACCCTTCAGATCGCTCTCTGCCGGATGGATGGGGTGATTGTCATTTTCTGCTTCCCTCTTTTGCTCGACTTCCCTGTTGACATGACCCAAGTGATCTCCAGGGAGATTACGCCAGGGGATGGCCTTCTGAAGGTTTTCACCCAGTGGTATTAATTGGCTGATTTTATCTTTCAGAGCCTGCTGCATTCCTGCGTTTGACTGCTCCAGCCTTTCTTTCTCCTGTTCCGTTTCCTGGAGTCTCTGCTTCCATCTCGCGATTTCTTGGGCGAGCAGTTCTGGACTCTCTAGAACGTGAGTGTTTCTGTTCAAATCATCCATTATTTTCTTCCAAAGTTGTTTTCCATTGTTCTCTGAGACTCTTAAGATGGGTCTGTCACCAGTCACTTGGGAAAGTTTAGGAGGCTGGGTCTTCTGCGCCATTTTCAGAAAGTCAGTGGTATTCTGAAGTGACAGCCTACAGTAGTTTGCATTTACTGCTGAGAAGCACAAGGTTTGTAATGTGGGAAGACTGGCCTCCACCCTGGGCAGCCCTAGGGCATCATCAGCTTGTGTCATTGGTCCCATATTCTCACTACCTTTTCCCCAGACTTTAGCGTGGGCCAAACACCTTTTGCCTAGCGCCTTCACACGTCTTAAAATGTGTTGTGTCATTTCTGCCAAAACCAGTACTATAATACGTGTCAGGATCTCCCAGAGAAACTCACGGAGAACTGAAACATGTCCCCAGCTTTCAGAAATCACCAGCAGGGCACCCCACAGGGGCCCTAGGACCAACTGGAAAGCAGATGTGATGGCAGACAGGAGGCCCTCCATGGCTGTGTTAGGGCTCCACAACTCTGTCTCCAAAGGCCAGTGTTCTGTGGGTCTCAACTGACGGCTCAGAACCCTGGGGGGAGGGGGAGGGGTGCTCTGTCTCTAAGGTAAACAGGTGCCTGACAACCAGAGCAGATCAGTTGGGGTGGGGGCGGGGGAGGCCAGCCAGCTTCTAGAAGACAGTTTCCCCCTACCTTTGCCCTGAAATAGAAAGTGATCTCACTTGTACAGGCATGGGGAAGGGGGAGGTGGAAAGGACTGATTGTAGCCAGGTTCTCAGCCACTCGAGGCCCACGTGGCCTGATAGGAAACCTAGGGGGTCAAAGTAAGGCCAGGCCTTGACCCTTTCTCTCAGGGCAGAGTGGTAGGGGCCCCATCCTGGAGTGAGGCTCATTTTCCTGATTTAAAGCTTCCTTCTGCTACAGAGAAGCCTGGCACTGCCCACAAAGGTCCCAGGGATCTGTCTCCTCTGAGGTTCCCTCTTCTTTGTGTGAGGCCACTCTGTGCAGGCAGGTGCCCAGGACTGGAAGGGTCTCCCCAAAGGTATTAACTAAGACACCTGGATTCCAATCTTAGTAAGTCAGGAGAAAGGAGTTGGAACTGGCAGAGTCTTATAATTTCACGAATTTTCTATGAAGTCAGCATGTCCTTGTTCAATCCAAGTGTTCCTGGAAGGGATTAACTCTGCTCTAGGGGTGACCACCGTGGTCCATGTGGTTCTCCATCTTCAGCCCACAACCCCCAAGATGGCCCCCAGGAGGGTCTCTGGTCCACAAAGTATCAGAAGTGGGTCTCTGGGAAGGGGGCAGGTCCTTCTTTCGGCTCTGTTTACCACATTTTATTTCATTAAACCACATCTCACTCTCCTGACATCTCTCTGGCAGACCCAGCTCAGAGCCTCCTTGTCCCTCCCCTGGGGCTCCATCATGAGCAACTTGTCCTCAGTCCCTTTACCTGAGAGAGAAACAAGAGAACTGTCAGCTGAGGCCAAGCTGGGGGTCCTATTGGTTCTGTTTCTCTGGAGACTTTGACTAATACAGGCACCAAGAAGGAATTAAAAGTTTATAAATTCAGAATAATAGACCAAGTAATGATTTAAGGAGTTATTAATAACTGATGTTAATAAACAGTAGGTTAAATGAATTAAATGCTTACAGTGTATACTTTGGTGCTTAGTACTCTGGCTACATTAATTCTTCCAACATACCATAATAGTATTTGTACTAAGCAGTTAAGAAAATTGAGGTCCAAAGGAGTTGAACCTACTCAAGACCACTCACCCGTGAGTGGCTAAACTATATTTTGAACCAGAGTCCACTTCTAGTCCATTTTTATATACAAAGCAAGTAGTCAACATCATAGCAGGAATAGCTTTGGGAGACAATCATCTCTAGAAATTTACACGTTAAAAACTTCATATTTAAAACGTTGGGGCACCTGGGTTTCGCAGTTGTTTAAGCATTTGATTCGATCTCAGCTCAGGTCTTGATCTCATGAGTTGGAGCCCCACATTGAGCTCCAGCCTGGGCGTGGAGCCTACTTAAAAAAAAATCCTAAAATTTTGAGCATTGAGAAATCAAAAACAAAAGAAACAACAGATGTTGACAAGGATGTGGAGAAAAAGGAACTCTCGTGCTCTGTTGGTGGGAATGAAAACTGGTGTAGCCACTGAAAGAAGCAGTATGAAATTTACTCAAAAATTTAAAACTATAACTATCCTATGATCCAATAATGACAGTACTGGGTATTTACCCCCAAAATACAAAAACACTAATTCGAAAGGATCTATGCACCCCTGTGTTTATTGCAGCATTATCTACAGTAGCCCAATTGCCTATCAATAAGTGAATAGATAAAGATGTGGTATACATATACAATGGAAAATTATTCAGCCATAAAAAGACTGAAATCTTGGGATGCCTGGGTGGCTCAGTTGATTAAGCATCTGCCTTTAGCTCAGATCATGATGCTGGGGTCCTGGGATCGAGTCCCCCATTGGGCTCCTTGCTCAGTGGGGAGCCTGCTTCTCCCTCTGCCTGCCAGTCCCCCCACTTGTGCTCTCTCTCTCTGACAAATAAATAAATAAAATCTTGAAAAAAATGAAATCTTGCCATTTGCAATGACACGGATGAAGCTAGAGAGTGTTATGCTAAGCGAAATAAAGACATATACCATATGATTTCACTCATACGTGGAATTTAAGAAAAAAAAAATGAACAAAGAAAAAAAGAGAGAGAGAGAGAGAGAGAGAGAGAGACAAACCAAGAAACAGACTCTTAACTATAGAGAACAAACTGATGGTTCCCAGAGGGGAGGTGGGTGGGGGTTGGGAGATACAGGTGATGGGGATGAAGGAGTGCAATTATCATGATGAGCACTGAGTAATGTATAGAATAGTTGAAGCATTATATTGTACACCTGAAACTAATAAACACTGTATGCTGATTTTACTGGAATTAAAATTTAAAAACTTAATAAAATTAAGAAAAAAAAAAACAACTTTGAGCATTGACAGATTCTATAAATCTACAAACTATCCTGAAGAGCAGGAAGCTAAATCCCAGGACAAAGAGAACCTAGACAGAAAATAAAATTTTAGACAAAATAGTAACTGTTCTCTTGGTCTTTCTGGTGAAAGGTTAGCATTCCCTCTTATTAAGGAGTAATTGGATGTCTATATCAGAACTTCACTATATAAAGCCATTTTATGGTGGTTGATCATAAAGTGAAAGAATGTAGGTTTGGTTATCTCTGATGAATCCTTTAGACTTTTTTTTTAAGATAGATTGATTCATTGATTGATTGATCTGAGAGAGAGAGAGCGCAAGTGGGGAAACGGGCAGAGAGAGAGGGAGAAGGAGGAGAGAAGCAGACTCCCCACTGATTGTGGAGTCTGACCCGGGGCTCGATCTCACCACCCTAAGACCATGACCTGAGCCGAAATCAAGAGTAAGGCCCTTAACCAACTGGGCCACCCAGGTGCCCCAGAACCTTTAGACATCTTTGCATACATCGTCTTCAAGATCTTTTCTGAGTGAAATATAGATCAGGATGTGACAAACTCTTTCTGTGCAGTGCCAGGGAGCAAGTATGCTTAGCGCTGTGGCCCATACGGTCTCCCTCTAAACAACTAGTGGGCTCTGCTAGTGTAGTGGGACATGACCCATAGACCACTCATGATTAGATGGGCATGGCTGTATTCCAATAAAACTTCATTTACAAAAATAGGTGGCAGGTCATTTGCCAAACCTTGGTACGTAGCTGGTGTCTGTGTTAGGTAAGGCAAGGAGTGCATCTTATTTTGCTCTGGACTGTCCCAGCTTTATCACTGGAAGTCCTACATCCCATGAACCCTTCATTCCAAGTTGATTGCCATGAATAAGTTGACTTACAATCAACTTCTGAGACATAGAGCACTCCAAATGTGATAACAAACATCCCTCTCCCCACCCTAAAATTGCCTTTGCCAGGCTTATATCTGTCAGCATAGAGTTATAAATTACAAGTGCATTCTGTTAACCCCCACATATTATGCACGCACAAGGGACAGGAACCGGATACTAATTTTCTTCTACAACATTTGCTTCCATGAGGGGACTTCCCACTTCCTCCCACAGTTGGTCCCATCTTCAGACAAAGGTACAGACTGAGTGTTGGCAAGGTGTCTGGGCATCTCCGGTGATAAAAATGAAATTATAATAGAATTGTCATTGTTGGACTAATTATTACGATTCCATGTTAGAGCAAGCACTAGGGGGTCTGCTGAACTTCAGTGGATAAACAAAGGAAGGAGTCTTCAGGAAGTGAAGTAATACAGAGGAAAAGGAACCCCAAAGAGAGCACTAATTGGCTGTTTTCTTGGCAGCTTCAGCCAGCTCCAGCCTGGGCTTTTAAGGATGATGTGTTAGGAATTACGGAAACCATGATCTCTCTACTGTCGGGAAGGCTTGGACACACCAGGGATGCAAATAATAGGTTGATGTTCATGGTATTTGGAGAGAAAATTGGCACTTCCTGTTGCTACCTATGTAGCCTTGGCCTTGGAGAAGTCCCTAAATTCTTAAGCTTCAGAGTCCCCATCTTCCAAGCAGTAATAAAACCAAGCACCCCATAGAGTTCTGTTGAGAACTGAAGATGCCATTCCTCGTGAATTTGCTTAATTTAGGGAATGTGTCATTATACACATGATCTGACTTGCCATGAGGCTGCATCCTCTGTGGGGTTCTGCATTTGGGGAACTCACCCTGTATTGGTGAGTCAGGCATGGTATCCCAGAGGTTATTACTTTTCTGTTAAAAGCTAAAGGATGATGAGTATTTATTTAATTAAAGTAAAAGGAAAGAGATGTAAATGGATTTAGGAGAGGGAAAATACTTTGTGAAACTATGGAAATAAGAGAGTCAAGACAAGGAGGGAGAGAGAGAGAGATCCAAAGAAGTGAAAGAAATCCCCCACAACTGGGGAGGGAGGGCCCTGGGGCAGAGTGGAGAGAGGTATTTGAGGAGAGGCTAACCTGGCCCAGACCATGCAGGCTTTGCCAGCCACACTGAGGGGCAGCGTTTTCCTGAAGGCTAGGGGTCTTCATAGCAGGTGCAACATTTAGGTTTTTAAAAATTATTTTTAAAAGATTCTTGCTCTGACTACAGAACAGAAAATGTCTGTTGATAGAAGGCAGCAGCAGTGAGGGGTAGAGTGTCCGGTGTAAGGGTGAGGGAAAAAAACAGGATTCAGAGAACTGGACCCATAAGGAGGCAGTTACGATTGTCCGGATGAGAGGCAATGGGCTGTGGCTGGGGTGATGTTCCGTGAGAGAGTCCAATGGAGTCTCTGCCTGGGTCAGAGCCCGGGATCACTGGTGCAACGGGGAAGGGCACGGGGCTAACGGAGGCAAGCAGTGAAATTTAAATTGGAAGGAAACCAAACTGACCCACAGTGGACCCAGAAGAGCAACAAAGTGGGAGCCAAAAACACCTGTCCAATTTTAAAGCATATTTAAAGTCATGAGTGCAGTTGGCATTTGCTATTTCCTGGCCACCGATACCCATTTATCCAAAGTCCGAGGACGGTCTCTAATTTCTTTCTGGAGAACCACTCCTAGATCTGCATTCAATGGCCCTGTGCTTCCTGTGGTGTTGATTTCACCCCTGGCTATAAGGAAGGACAAGTTGCTGACCCTCTGCTCAGCACTGCCCCCAGATCTGTGCAAGTAGGACCCTATCTTGGGTCCTGCTTGAGCCTTCCTGCATCATATTCATCTGCACTGTGGAGAACCCACACTGAGCCCAGTCAATATGCCCAACAGGACCCCCCACTTCCCATTTTTGTCCATGTTCTAGATCTAAGTATCCAGGATCCCAAAATGGCCTGCCTAAACATCTCTACCTGCTTCCAAGTCACCTGGTGGCCTCTTCCCTCTCCTGAGAGCGGACAAGGCAGCTGGTATGTGCTCACCTGGGTGGTTAATAGCTAGCTATTTGTGGCATTGTGGACCAAGTATGGATGTGCATGCCAGAGTGACCACATGTGTACATATGGCTACAGGCTAGAGCCAAGAAAAGAAAGAGAATTCATCAGGCCATAGGCCAGAGGCAAGAAAGGAAAGAGAATTCATCAGGCCTTAGGCTACCCTTTTCCATGACGCTCATATTCCAGAGCAGGCCTCTAAGGAGTCTGAGAATTCTAAATGCAGACCTTCCTCCCAGGTTATTGTTAAAGTATATTGTTAAGAGGGTAGAATATATTTTATTTAACATGTAATTTGATTTATAATTTGATTTATAATTTTAAAATATAAATATAATAGAATATAAATACACATGATTTATAATTTGATTTATAATTTTAAAATAATTTGACATATACTATATGGGCCTCTACTTATAATCTTGCTCTAGACCCCTCCAAAAGTTAGGAGTTGGACCAGCCTGGCCAATCAATGCAGAACATCTTATTGACTGTGGTGACAGGTTAGGGTTTAGGGAATGTGTCCCGGGCTAACATAGTGAGAAACACTGAGGGTTTGCTGAACTCAAATGAAAGAGACCCTGGAGACCCTTCTTCCTCTTATTACTCGGCTTGAAGCTGAGAGGACCAGGACCCCAGGGAAGCAACAGGTTTCTTGTCACCATGTGGAGTAGAAGACTGAGTGCGGGGATGGATTCCGAGAAGCAGACAAAAACCAAGGTCTGGACCGTTGAACTCTTGATTAATTATCAATTAAAGTCAGATCTACTCCTGGTCTTTTCAGTAAGGTAAAACAGTAAATTTCACCATAAAATATGTCAGTTTGGCCTGGGCATTCCATCCCTTCTGCCAATCAATGGGTAGAGGCAAATAAAGAATTTAATAATAGATTATTTTGAATCCACCCTCTTTAGCCCATCATTTTCATCTCCTCCATCCACCCATCATTTACCTCCACACTTCTAATTTACCGAGATCTTAAAGGCCATCCTTGGGAAACAAGATAGCATAATTATTAGGGTGAAAGCAAGTAAATTCAGTTGTGAATCCTGACTTGGTGTCATGGGGGCCAGATGGATTTTCTTGTCTGGGACTTTTATTCCT
The DNA here is from genome assembly GCF_009762305.2 of Zalophus californianus. NCBI lineage: Eukaryota > Metazoa > Chordata > Mammalia > Carnivora > Otariidae > Zalophus > Zalophus californianus. Next base: position 133,636,953 of record NC_045600.1, read on the forward strand.
GAAGGAGTGGTCGTGTCCTGTAGAGAGAGTTGGAACATTATTTGGGGGGAGGGGCCTATGGCAGCATCAAAGGTCCTGCAATGATGCTGTTGAGGTCTAGTGATAGTGTTGCTGGTGGAAATGTCCTAAAAGGATAGTTCTGTGGAAGAAGATGCTTATACTTACCGTTGTCTGGTCTCTCCTCAACCTACCTGAGTTTCAAAGCCTGGTTATCCAGCTTCCCGTCAGTTCTGGAAGTTACCAAGTCTCCTTAGGCAGAGTTGGACTCCACTGTATGAAACCAAGTGTCCTTACACCCAGTGATCTACAGTGTGGGATCCAGGAGTGTCTTGAAGGCAGTATAATCTAAGGGGATAGAATAACAGTGGCAATCTGGGATTGTCTATCTGGCTGAGGTGTGGCTGAAGATAATAAAATTTCTTTTCTCTTAAGAAATAGGATTCTGGAGGCGGAGCAAGATGGCGGAGGAGTAGGAGACCTAGATTTCGTCTGGTCTCAGGAATTCAGCTGAATAGGGATCAAACCATTCTGAACACCTACGAACTCAACAGGAGATCGAACAGGAGAGTAGCAACAACTCTCTGAACAGAGAAGCGACCACTTACTGGAAGGTAGGGCGTGCGGAGAAGTGAATCCGAGGCGATATTCGGGAGGATAGACGGCGGGGGAGGGGCCTCCGTCGGCCGCTTCTGGCAAGTGCTAGAGCCGCGGAGCACAAAATCGGACCTTTTAGAAGTTGGCTTGGCGGAGGGACGTCGCTGCAGTGGCTAAGCGGGGGGTGGAATCCTCCCGGGACAGTGTGGTCTCAGGACCCTTGGGGTCACAGAGAGACCGGGGGTGCCTGAGTGCGCCAGAGCTCCCAGGTATCAGAGCAGGGAAGCTGGCTGCAGAGACGGAGCAGAGTCGCGGGCTCTCAGCTCGGGGTTGCCATAAACTGTGATCTGCGGCCCAGTCGGGGCACGGCTCCCCCAGCAGGGACCCAACAAGCAGCAGATCCAGGGAGACTCCCCTTCCTTCCCGGGGAGGAGCGGTGCGGGAACGCACTGCAGGGATCTGCTGGGTTTGGAGACTCCGCGCGGGGTCGGGTGCCAGAGATAGCAACGCTCGATCACAGGCCGGGGGAGCACGGAGTGCGGCCGGAGACCGGGGACACGGAAGTGACTGCTTTTCTCTGGGGGCACACTGAGGAGCGGGGCCCCGAGTTCTCGGCTCCTCTGGGTGGAGATTGGGAGGCCACCATTTCTGCCCTGGTCCTCCAAGGCTGTGCCGAGAGCTTGCGGGGAACAAAAGCTCCTGAGAGCAAACGGGAGCAGCTTCCTTAGCCCGGACCGACAAGGGCGGGGCAATTCCGCCTCCGGCAAAGACATTTGGAAACCACAGCAAAAGGCCCCTCCCCCAGAAGATCAACACAAACAGCCAGCAAAGCCAAGACCAAGTTGATCGATCAAGGAGAATAGGAGAACTCCAGCGCTAGGGGAATACTGCACATAGATTCATGGCTTTCTTTCTTTTTTTTTTTTTTTTTTTTTTACCATGATTCATTATTTCATCAAAGTTAATTTTTGTTGACTGTTTTTTTTTTTATTTTTCTTTTTCCCTTTTTCAACCAACATCTTATAAATCCCTTTTTTAAAAAAAAAAAAAACATTTTTTATTTTTCATTTTCAGAGTCATATTTTATCCCTTCATAGTAGTTACCCTTATTTTTGGCATATATATATAAGTTGGTCTCTCTTTAAAATTTTGAGGTACAGTTTCTTCTAACAGATCAAAATATACCCTAAATCACTAGTGTATGGCTTTGTTCTAGTCTCCTGCCTGATCACATTCTCTCCCTTTTTCCTTTTTTTTTTTTCTTAAATCTTCTTTCTTTTTTCAAACAACTTATCTTACCAAGTCCTTTTATAAAATCATTTATAATTTTCATCTTTACAGTTATTTTCCATCCCTTCATCGTATCAACCCTTATTTTGTACATATATGTCTTTCTTCCTTTAAAATTTTAGGAGGCACTTTTTTCTAACAGACCAAAATACGCCCAAAATATAGTGTGTGGCACTGATCTATGCACTAGCCTGATCATATTTGATCATATTCTGCCTTTTTTGTATTGTTTTGTTTTTGTTTTTATCTTTTTTTTTCTCTTTTTCTCTTTCTTTTTTCTTTCTTTCCCTTTCTTTTCCCCTGGTTTCAGGTCTTTTCTGATTTGTATACAGTATATTTGCTGGGGACGTTGCAAACCTGTTAGCATTTTGTTCTCTCATTCATCTATTCTCCTCTGGACAAAATGACAAGACGAAAGAAATCACCTCAGCAAAAAGAACAAGAGGTAGTACCGTCAGCCAGGGACCTACTCAATACGGACATTAGTACGATGTCGGACCTAGAGTTCAGAATCATGACTTTAAAGATACTAGCTGGGCTTGAAAAAAACGTGGAAGTTATTAGAGAAACCCTTTCTGGAGAAATAAAAGAACTAAAATCTAACCAAATCGAAATCAAAAAGGCTATAGATGAGGTGCAATCAAAAATGGGGGCACTAAATGCTAGGATAAATGAGGCAGAAGAGAGAATCAGCGATATAGAAGACCAAATGATGGAAAATAAAGAGGCTGAGAAAAAGAGAGAGAAACAACTACAGGATCACGAGGGCAGAATTCGAGAGATAAGTGATATGATAAGACGAAACAACATTAGAATAATTGGGATCCCAGAAGAAGAAGAGAGAGAGAGAGGGGCCGAAGGTATATTGGAGCAAATTATAGCAGAGAACTTCCCTAATGTGAGGAAGGAAACAGGCATTAAAATCCAGGAGGCACAGAGAACCCCTCTCAAAATCAATAATAATAGGTCAACACCCCGACATCTAATAGTAAAACTTACGAGTCTCAGAGACAAAGAGAAAATCCTGAAAGCAGCTCGGGAGAAGAGATATGTAACCTACAATGGTAGAAACATTAGATTGGCAACAGACCTATCCACAGAGACCTGGCAGGCCAGAAAGGACTGGCAAGATATCTTCAGAGCACTAAACGAGAAAAATATGCAGCCAAGAATACTATATCCAGGTAGGCTATCATTGAAAATAGAAGGAGAGATAAAAAGCTTCCAGAACAAACAAAAACTAAAGGAATTTGCAAACACGAAACCAGCCCTCCAAGAAATATTGAGAGGGGTCCTCTAAGCAAAGAGAGAACCTAAAAGCAGCAAAGAGCAGAAAGGAACACAGACAACAGACCGTTAACAGTCACCTTACAGGTAATACAATGGCACTAAATTCATACCTTTCAATAGTTACCCTGAATGTAAATGGGCTAAATGCCCCAATCAAAAGACACAGGCTATCAGATTGGATTAAAAAACAAGACCCATCCATATGCTGTCTGCAAGAGACTCATTTTAGACCCAAAGACACCCCCAGATTGAAAGTGAGGGGGTGGAAAACCATTTACCATGCTAATGGACACCAAAAGAAAGCTGGGGTGGCAATCCTTATATCAGACAAACTAGATTTTAAAACAAAGGCTGTAATAAGAGATGAGGAAGGACACTATATCCTACTTAAAGGGTCTATCCAACAAGAAGATCTAACAGTTGTAAATATCTATGCCCCGAACATGGGAGCAGCCAATTATATAAGGCAATTAATAACAAAAGCAAAGAAACACATTGACAACAATACAACAATAGTGGGGGACTTTAACACCCCCCTGACTGAAATGGACAGATCATCTAAGCAAAAGATCAACAAGGAAATAAAGACTTTAAATGACACACTGGACCAAATGGACTTCACAGACATATTCAGAACATTCCATCCCAAAGCAAAGGAATACACATTCTTCTCTAGTGCCCATGGAACATTCTCCAGAATTGATCACATCCTAGGTCACAAATCAGGTCTCAATCGGTACCAAAAGATTGGGATCATTCCCTGCATATTTTCAGACCACAATGCTTTGAGACTAGAACTCAACCACAAGAGGAAAGTCGGAAGGAACTCAAATACGTGGAGGCTAAAGAGCATCCTACTAAAGAATGAATGGGTCAACCAAGAAATTAAAGAAGAATTAAAAACATTCATGGAAACCAATGAAAATGAAAACACAACTGTCCAAAATCTTTGGGATACAGCAAAGGCAGTCCTGAGAGGAAAGTATATAGCAATACAAGCCTTTCTCAAGAAACAAGAAAGGTCTCAAATACACAACCTAACCCTACACCTAAAGGAGCTGGAGAAAGAACAGCAAATAAAGCCTAAACCCAGCAGGAGAAGAGAAATCATAAAGATCAGAGCAGAAATCAATGAAATAGAAACCAAAAGAACAGTAGAACAGATCAACGAAACTAGGAGCTGGTTCTTTGAAAGAATTAACAAGATTGATAAACCCCTGGCCAGACTGATCAAAAAGAAAAGAGAAATGACCCAAATCAACAAAATCATGAATGAAAGAGGAGAGATCACAACCAACACCAAAGAAATACAAACAATTATAAGAACATATTATGAGCAACTCTATGCCAGCAAATTAGATAACCTGGAAGAAATGGGTGCATTCCTAGAGATGTATCAACTACCAAAATTGAACCAGGAAGAAATAGAAAACCTGAACAGACCTATAACCACTAAGGAAATTGAAACAGTCATCAAAAATCTCCCAAGAAACAAAAGCCCAGGGCCAGATGGCTTCCCAGGGGAATTCTATCAGACATTTCAAGAAGAATTAATACCTATTCTCCTGAAACTGTTCCAAAAAATAGAAATGGAAGGGAAACTTCCAAACTCATTTTATGAGGCCAGCATTACCTTGATCCCAAAACCAGACAAAGACCCCATCAAAAAAGAGAATTACAGACCAATATCCTTGATGAACATGGATGCAAAAATTCTCACCAAAATACTAGCCAATAGGATCCAACAGTACATTAAAAGGATTATTCACCACGACCAAGTGGGATTTATCCCTGGGCTGCAAGGCTGGTTCAACATCCGCAAATCAATCAACGTGATACAATACATTAACAAAAGAAAGAACAAGAATCATATGATCCTCTCAATAGATGCAGAAAAAGCATTTGACAAAGTACAGCATCCTTTCTGGATCAAAACTCTTCAGAGTATAGGGATAGAGGGTACATACCTCAATATCATAAAAGCCATCTATGAAAAACCTACAGCGAATATCATTCTCAATGGGGAAAGGCTGAGAGCTTTTCCCCTAAGGTCAGGAACGCAGCAGGGATGTCCACTCTCACCACTGCTATTCAACATAGTATTAGAAGTCCTAGCCACAGCAATCAGACAACAAAAAGAAATCAAAGGCATCCAAATCGGCAAAGAGGAAGTCAAACTCTCACTCTTTGCAGATGATATGATACTGTATGTGGAAAACCCAAAAGACTCCACCCCAAAACTGCTAGAACTCATACAGGAATTCAGTCAAGTAGCAGGATATAAAATCAATGCACAGAAATCAGTGGCATTCCTATACACCAACAACAAGACAGAAGAGAGACAAATCAAGGAGTCTATCCCATTTACAATTGCACCCAAAACCATTAGATACCTAGGAATAAATCTAACCAAAGAGGCAAAGGATCTGTACTCAGAAAACTATAAAATACTCATGAAAGAAATTGAAGAAGACACCAAGAAATGGAAAAACGTTCCATGCTCATGGATTGGGAGAATCAACATTGTGAAGATGTCAATGCTACCTAGAGCAATCTACACATTCAATGCAATCCCCATCAAAATACCATCCACCTTTTTCAAAGAAATGGAACAAATAATCCTAAAATTTGTATGGAACCAGAAGAGACCCAGAATAGCCAGAGGAATACTGAAAAAGAAAAGCAAAGCTGGCGGCATCACAATTCCGGACTTCCAGCTCTATTACAAAGCTGTCATCATCAAGACAGTATGGTACTGGCACAGAAACAGACACATCGATCAATGGAACAGAATCGAGAGCCCAGAAATGGACCCTCAACTCTATGGTCAACTTATCTTTGACAAAGCAGGAAAGAATATCCAATGGAAAAGAGACAGTCTCTTCAACAAATGATGTTGGGAAAATTGGACAGCCACATGCAGAAGAATGAAACTGGACCATTTCCTTACACCACACACAAAAATAGACTCCAAATGGTTGAAAGACCTAAACGTGAGACAGGAGTCCATCAAAATCCTAAAGGAGAACACAGGTAGCAACCTTTTCGACCTTAGCCGCAGCAACTTCTTCCTAGAAACATCGCCAAAGGCACGGGAAGCCAGGGCAAAAATGAACTATTGGGATTTCATCAAGATAAAAAGCTTTTGCACAGCAAAAGAAACAGTGCACAAAACCAAAAGACAACCGACAGAATGGGAGAAAATATTTGCAAATGATATATCAGATAAAGGGCTAGTATCCAAAATCTATAAAGAACTTATCAAACTCAACAGCCAAAGAACAAATAATCCAATCAAGAAATGGGCAGAAGACATGAACAGAGATTTCTCCAAAGAAGACATCCAAATGGCCAACAGGCACATGAAAAAGTGCTCAACATCGCTCGGCATCAGGGAAATCCAAATCAAAACCTCAATGAGATACCACCTCACACCCGTCAGAATGGCTAAAATTAACAAGTCAGGGAACGACAGATGTTGGCGGGGATGTGGAGAAAGGGGAACCCTCCTACACTGTTGGTGGGAATGCAAGCTGGTGCAACCCCTCTGGAAAACAGTATGGAGGTTCCTCAAACAGTTGAAATTAGAGCTACCGTTCGATCCAGCAATTGCACTACTGGGTATTTACCACAAAGATACAAATGTAGGGACCCGAAGGGGTACGTGTACCCCAATGTTTATAGCAGCAATGTCCACCATAGCCAAACTGTGGAAAGAGCCAAGATGTCCATCGACAGATGAATGGATAAAGAAGATGTGGTATATATACACAATGGAATATTATGCAGCCATCAAAAGGAATGAGATCTTGCCATTTGCAACGACGTGGATGGAACTGGAGGGTGTTATGCTGAGTGAAATAAGTCAATCAGAGAAAGACATGTATCACATGGCCTCACTGATAAGAGGAATTCTTAATCTCAGGAAAGAAACTGAGTGTTACTGGAGTGGTTGGGGGTGGGAGGGATGGGGTGGCTGGGTGATAGACATTGGGGAGGGTATGTGCTACGGTGAGCGCTGTGAATTGTGCAAGACTGTTGAATCACAGATCTGTACTTCTGAAACAAATAACACAACATATTTTAAGAAAAAAGAAAAAGAAGAAGATAACAGGAGAGGAAGAAAAGGGGAGTATGTCAGAGGGGGAGACGAACCATGAGAGATGATGGACTCTGAAAAACAAACTGAGGGTTCTAGAGGGGAGGGGGGTGGGGGGATGGGTTAGCGTGGTGATGGGTATTGAGGAGGGCACGTTCTGCGTGGAGCACTGGGTGTTATGCACAAACAATGAATCATGGAACACTACATCAAAAACTAATGACGTAGTATAAGGTGATTAACATAACAATAAAAATTTAAAAAAAAGTTTATGCTCCTAACAATGATGCTATAATAAATAAACTCTTGCATACGATTAAAAAAAAAAAAAAGAAATAGGATTCTGAAAGCCACATTTAAATATTTAAATAACTGATGTAATTATTGCATGTGGTAATATGGAAAAAAGTGCCCACTGAGAGTCAGTATTGGGGCCATGGTGTCTCTACCATTAGAAGGTTCATTGGGCATGGAATCTTCCAGAAAGATAGAATGAGCCAGCTGCCTCTCATACCCCACTGAGCTTAAAAGAAGGAATGAGGGGTTTACATAATTTCATGCACATTAATGTTTGTTTTTTTTTTTTTTCCCTTGAGACATCCTCTTTGATCCATGTATTATTTAGAAGTGTGTTTTTAGTTTCTAAGTGTTTGAAGATTTTCCTGTTTTCTTTCCATTAGTGATTTCTAGTTTAATGTTGTTGTGGTCAGACAACACACTCTGTATCATTGCAGTTCTTCTAACCTTGTTGAGGTTTGTTTTATGGCCCAGAATATGGTCTATCTTGATATGTGTCTCACGGGCAATTAAAAAAATGTGTGTTCTGCCGTTGCTGGGTGGAGTATTCTATAAATGTCAGTTGGATCCTATTGGTTGAGGGTATCTTGCATTCTCTATACGGGCTGATTTTCTGTTTAGTTGTCTCAGCAAGTGTTGACAGGGGTGTTCAAGTCTCCAACTGTATTTGTGGCTTTTTCTGTTTCTCCTTTAAATAGAGGAGACATCCAGGATTTTCAGTTGTACTTAGTAAGAGGAACGGAGAAAAATATTGAGAAGAGTCCATATTGAAAAATATTGGGAAGAGTCCATCTTCTCCAAAGTGGAAATCCCCTTTCCCATGGTTCTTATAATTGAAGAATAGCTCCTGGTCTGGAGACAATAGAATTTGGATCAAAATGTCATATCTCATTGCCTGATTCTCAGACTGAGTACCTTTGAGGTTTTGAAAAAAAAAAAAAAAGTCAGAAATACACATATTAAATCTTTTATTGAACTTCCCTTCAGCTATGTAGCAGGTTTTTTTGTTTTTCTCCCTAAAGAGAACGAGCTACTCAAATCTTCCAAGGGTCACTGGACACTGGCTATATGTAACATCAACTCTTGGGATCTCAGTGTACCATTGCTTTGCACTGGTCATAATAGAGTCTTACAAGGGTCAAGAAACAAATGGAGTTTTGATTCACAAATGCTTCTCATAGTCTTAGTAGATCACAAACCCTTTTGTTATCAATTATCTGGTTGGTGAGCATGTAGTTGCTACGTATACCCTCTATCAGGAAGAACATGCCTTCCAGATTTTGATACAAGAGCTATTAAGGTAAGAAGAGCCAAGTTGAAGCCTATGGAGCTCCCCCTAGCTATCAAACTAATACTGCAAAGATATTACAATTTCTATGGAGAAATGTCTAAATTTAATGCTCCCCCCCCCCCAAATTTTTTTTTCTGGGAAAGTATGAGGATGATTTTTTTTAATTTTTTAATTAAATTAAAATTTTTTCAATTAAATTAAAATTAAAATTAAAAATTTTAATTTTTTAATTCTCTTTTTAAAGATTTTATTTATTTATTTGAGAGAGAGAGAATGAGAGATAGAGAGCACGAGAGGGAAGAGGACCAGAGGGAGAAGCCGACTCCCTGCCGAGCAGGGGGCCCGATGTGGGACTCGATCCCGGGACTCCAAGATCATGACCTGAGCCAAAGGCAATCGCTTAACCAACTGAGCCACCCAGGTGCCCAATTTTTTAATTTTTTTAATTTGAATTTAATTGAATTTTTAATTCAATTAGCCAACATAGATAGTACATCATTAGTTTCAGACGTAGTGTTCAATAATTTATCAGTTGTGTGTAAGACTCAGTGCTCATCACACTGGGTGATGGGTATTAAGTAGGGCTCCAGATGTGAGGATGGTGATTTCTATTTTGTTTTTACTTAACTGTCAGGTTTGGCCAGGTCAACTGATCTTGGATTGGTCTTGGAGAATGAAAGTGAATTGTTAAAGCTTAGCAGGTGGCAACTCCAATTGCATTTATTTTTTTTTTTTAAGATTTTTATTTATTTATTGAGAGAGAGAGAGAATGGTAGAGAGAGAGCATGAGAGGGAAGAAGGTCAGAGGGAGAAGCAGACTCCCCGCTGAGCAGGGAGCCCGATGCGGGACTCGATCCCGGGACTCCAGGATCATGACCTGAGCCGAAGGCAGTCACCCAACCAACTGAGCCACCCAGGCGCCCTCCAATTGCATTTATTATTTGGAGGTGATCTCTTTCGAGGAGCAAAGCAATAAAAGTCCTCCTGTTGATCCACTGGGATAGTTTATTTTACCTACGTAGATATCTAGCAGCATGTCATAACCACCTTACCTCACAATTATTTCAACTGTTCGGCTCCATGCCACAATTTAGTCTACAGAGGCATGACTGTCTAACTCATTCATAACATATTACATGGGCCAAATATACTGGTGCCATGAGCTGCTAGAATATGAAGACAAGAAAATTCTTTGGCCTTAGTAAAACTTACGTATGTCGTGGAAAGGGACATAAATTCTGTGAAAACCCTGCTACCTCATGGTCTTAGAGATGTTGGAGTATTTTTTTCCAAACTAAAAGACAAGTTTCCTTTGTTTACTCCACCTTGTATTGTGTACTAGTAAGAATATATGTTATATTTGGATGGATATTTAAAGCTAATAACTGAGTAATCAGAAATAATTCTGTGGTGGGTTGAAATATATGTCCACGTCCTAAATCCCAAGACCCGTAAATGTTATCTTATTTGGAAAAGGAGTCTTTGCCGACATAATTAAGTCAAGGATCTTAGAGGAAACCATCCTAGATTTAGATCATTCTTATAAAAACGTGTACCCTAAGTCCAATGGTAAATATCTTTATAAGAAAAGGGAAAGATATAAACAGACACAGAGGGGAGGCCAATGGGAAGACAGAGGCAGAGACTGGAGTGATTCATCTACAAGCCAAGAACGCCAAAGATTGCCAGGAGCACCAACATCTAGGAGAGGAGCATGGAGCCGGATTCTTGTCAGAGCCTCCAGCCGAAACCAACCTTGCCAACGCTTTGATGTTTAGCTTTTGGCCTCCAGAACAGTGCGAGAATAAATTCCTGCTGTTTGAAGCCTCTGAGTTTGTGGCAATTTGTTACAACACAACAGCCCTAGAAAATTAATACAATGTCCCAATTGGAATGGGATCCAGAACAATTTTCCCTAGATGGTCCAGATTGCAGTCCAAGCAGATCCAATAAATGGCACTTAAAGTTTTGGAGGTGTATCAAGTTACTGTAGGAGACAATGGCAAACCCCAAGAGGAGAATCTCAGACCCCTGAGGATTTAGTCAAGTTACTTTTTAGCCGGGATTTATTCTCTTCTACAGAAAGAGCTTTGGGGTTGATATTGGGCCTTGATAAAAACTGAACTCTTGGTTTTGGAAAACCAGGTGACCCTAGGCCCTGAGTTATTCATTATGACCTGTGTATCTATTCCATTCAGCAAAGCATCACCGTATGCAAGCAGTGTGTAAAGATGAGGCCGGAGCAGGCCCTACGGGCACAGATAAATTGTACCAGCATATGACTCACATTTCTCTTATGCCTACTTTTGCTGTATCCTATTAAGCCAAATTCTCAGTCAATGTAAAGGCCAAGAAATCAAGGGACTTTTCAGACTGCAAAAGCTGAATGCTCCCACTGGAGGCCGTGACGGAGACACGAATGTACGTCCGAATTCAACCCAGCCCGAGGTGGCCGGAGAAAGCATGCATTCTTCTGAGACCCTGGGGAAAATCAGTCCATGATACTGTTCTTGTTTGTCAACCAGATTACGATTAAGAGTGCCAGCACAGTGCTGGAAGAAATCCGAGAGTCCAGAAAAATGTAGAACATCAGAGGGTAGGAGTGAGGATGTGATGAGAGAGAGAGAGAGAGAGAGAGAGAGACCCTCAGAAAGAGGATGGGCCGGGCGAAGAAGGTTTGAAAAGAAGCTGGGGGGCGGGACGGAGGGAGAGAGAATACAGAGACCCTATAGCTCAGGGAGCTCCTTTCAGCTTGTTTCCCTGAGGGAAGAGTGCATGGAATAGAACGGGGGGCATGGTAGAAATGATAGGGATGTCTGGGCCTAATAAAAATCTGAGTGAGGCTGAAGTTCTTAAAGCAATGCAGACTCCAGAAGTCTAGGTGACCTTCCAGAACACAACCCATAACCTTACAGAGGAGTTGAAGAAACAGAATGATTCAGTGCTTACTGTGATGTATAAGGCTGGTATTCCCACCAGACCCCCTCAAGTCCCTTTTATTTTATTTGTGGGGCCCCAGGACTTTGAGGAGCTTTTGCTCCCAAGAGCCAGCTTCTGAAGCTCTTTTATCCCCCCAAAGGATTGGCCTGGTAGAGCCTGGGAATTTCTTATCCCCTCAGCCAGTGACTGATGGATTTGGGAGTTTGAAAGTTCCATGCCTGTTGCCTTGGGTCAGGACAGGGCTGCGATGCAGATTGTACTCTAAGGATCCAGTGATCCCCATCGTGGGATAAACCTGAAGCGATTATCTGTAAAACTTTGCCTGAAGACATGTCCTTATCTGGCTTCCTCCTTTTTATTTTCCTGATCTTCTGACTTTCTCAGGAATTGGCCTTTGGGATTACTTCATTCATAAGTCACCTGTACAGCTCCCTATCTCAGAGTCTGGGACACTTAATGAATCTTACCGGCAAATGGTCACTTGAATTTGGAAGTCAAGCCTCGTGTCTTTTAAACAAATAAAGCCTTTGCTGAAAGAAAAACAACACAGATCACCTAATGAGGGACACAGTCATGCAAGCAGCCAACATCTGGCCTTCTTTTTTTTTAAAATTTTTTATTGTTATGTTAATCACCATATATTACATAATTTGTTTTGGTGTACTGTTCCATGATTCATTGTTTGTTCATAACACCCAGTGCTCCATGCAGAACGTGCCCTCCTCAATACCCATCACCAGGCTAACCCATCCCCCCACCCTCCTCCCCTCCAGAAACCTCAGTTTGTTTTTCAGAGTCCATCATCTCTCCTGGTTCGTCTCCCCCTCTGACTTACTCCCCTTCATTCTTCCTCTCCTGCTATCTTCTTCTTTTTCTTTTTTCTTAACATATGTTGCGTTATTTGTTTCAGAAGTACAGATCTGTGATTCAACAGTCTTACACAATTCACAGCGCTCACCGTAGCACATATCTTCCCCAATGTCCATCACCCAGCCACCCCATCCCTCCCACCCCCGACCACTCCAGCAACCCTCAGTTTGTTCCTGAGATTAAGAATTCCTCATATCAGTGAGGTCATATGATACATGTCTTTCTCTGATTGACTTATTTCACTCAGCATAACACCCTCCAGTTCCATCCACGTCGTTGCAAATGGCAAGCTCTCATTCCTTTTGATGGCTGCATAATATTCCATTGTGTATATATACCACTTCTTCTTTATCCATTCATCTGTTGAGCATCTGGCCTTCTAATAAAGTAAGTCGGGGGACTTTGAAGACAGTCCTTACTGCCTGCCCCAGCACGGCAGAAACATTTACAACTGATTTGCCATTAGGCTTTTCAAGCATGTTTTCCTACGGGGAATTACAAAATCCATCCACTCATGACATGTGAAAAATATTTAAAACACCGATGAAAGTAGATGGTGATTCACACACATTGTTTTCTTTACTAATAATTCAGTTGGTCTCTTTGAACGGGTTGCTGTATGAGTTTGCTAGGACTGCCATAACAAAGTACCACAGACTGGGGGGCTAAACAACAGAAATGTATTTTCCTACCGTTCTGGAGCCTGGAAATCCAAGATCAAAGTAGAGGTAGCTTTGGTTTCTTCCCGGGCTTTGCTCCTTGGCTTACAAAAGGCTGCCTTCTTTGTCCGTGTATATGTCTCTGGTGTCCCTTTGTGTGTCCAAATTTCCTTTTCTTATTAGGACATCAGTCAGATTGGATTAGGCTCACCCTAATTGTCTCACTTTAGCTTAATCACTCTTTAAAAGGCCCTATCTTCAAATATGCTCACATTCTGAGTTACCTGGGGTTAGGATACCAACATAAATTTTGGAGGAATGCAGTTTATCCCGTAACAGTTGCATATGGCGTAAGAATGTCAAGTGTGAAATAGTTCTTTGAATGAAAGATGGTTTAATCAGAGGAGCTAGAGTTTGGTTTAAGGCTATGGAGTTCTCATTTGTTCTTAAACCATCTTGCGTCTTTTTTTTTTTTTTTAAGAGTTTATTTATTTATTTGTGAGAGAGAGAATGAGAGACAGAGAGCATGAGAGGGAAGAGGATCAGAGGGAGAGGCAGACCCCCTGCTGAGCAGGGAGCCCGATGTGGGACTCGATCCCAGGACTCCAGGATCATGACCTGAGCCGAAGGCAGTCGCTTAACCAACTGCGCCACCCAGGCGCCCCAAACCATCTTGCGTCTTAAAGTCTTTATTTTGACAAGAGAAAACTTGGGGCCACTTGTGGAGGATTTAAGTGGGGATTTGAATTACCTGGTGGGGTTACAGCCTTATCTTTATTATTATATCACATTAGTCCCCATGAAGAAATCAGAAATAGGCTGGCTGCGAACTGAAATCTTACAATGTGGTGAAGAGCATCATTTTGTAATTGTATGGTAGGGGCGATTTACTATCAAGTAATCTTATTTTTGCTCTTGCCCAATCTAAAACTAAAGGATGTTTGAAAAAGAAAGAAAAAGTTAGTGAGAGGCAGTTCTGAAAGGCTGTTGTAACCCTACACATGCAGGATGACCCAGAGCTGAAATCTTCATGTGTGACGTTGAGGGTCACAGGGTCACCCCGAGGATTAAGTGCCCCCAGCTGCCAAAGTGCTGGCTGAAGGTAAAGTAGCGTGGAGAGGGCTCTGGTGTAGGGAAGCCGTTGGTGTTACCCACAGCAGAGACCTGCCACAGAGAAGACAACTAAAGCCATGACCCGGTTTCCTTCCTTATTGTATCATGTCAGTGTTTTAACTTCCTTCTTTGAAATGTCTTTCCATCAAGTTTACACGTGCATTAGTGTTGTCTGACTTTGTCATTGCTTTGTGGTTTGCAAAATATCAGAACAAGCTTGCTAGAGAATGAAAACCAAAGGAAAGGGTGTCAGTCAGGGCTCTTGGGGCTGGAGCTTGGGTAGAGTGGAGAGATTTTAATGGCTCGCTCTGGGAAGTAGAGTGTTTCCGGCGGTACAAAGGCAGACGGTTATTACGTGAGGCAGAAGCCTTTTGCATCATATGCGTTGTTTTGCTTTTGGTTTTGAAATGCAGGTCTGGGAATTGGCAAGGTGGGACGTGGTAGACAAGTGTCTCTTGTTTTGGCTACTTTTGACTGTATGAGGCTTTTTGTGTGTTTGTTTTATTTTGTTTTTGTAAGAGCCTTATTTTTGGAAAGAATGTCTGCCCTGGGTATCTGGTGGGACATCAAATATGTCTCACAAAGCTGAATAGTCAGGTGCTCTTAGAAGTCGCGGCGGGGGGAGAGTGGGCAGATAATGGAGGGTTAGCTAAGAAGACACTTGCCACCGGGCTTTTGAACCTTGGGAGAACAGTTGGGGACTTCAGAGCTTTGAAGTGACAGTAGAGGAGACCAGATGACACCTGTGTTCTTGGTGCGTGTCCAACAGCACTAGTACCAGTGATGGGGCCTAACCCAAGCTCATGCTGTGCTTTGAGCTTACCTGTCTTTTTCAGGCCCAGTCTCCCCTGGTTCAGCCCTCTTGCCAAGTCTGGTTATCTGGTCTTATTATGCATTTTGGGAGTTGCCCCAAAGCCTTCCAAATAAATTCCTTTTTACTTGAGCCAGCAAAATTCTTTTGCTGTGGCTTGTGGCAATACATTCCAACAAATAACCTTTCTGTCTACACTCATCCTTTCACTGTTCCCTCCTCGATTTCCAAACTTGATTCTCTCGTCTGAGCCTAGAAATCTTTCCCTTCCTGCCTTTTCAGGAATTTTCTCACTTTGGATGTCCTCCTTCCCATACCTTTCTGGCAGCAAAGATGCCACTAACCAGCACCTCCCCACCAGCCCCTTCCTCCGACTTCTGGTGCAGGATGCTCTTTTGTCTCACCCTTGGCCCCTTTGGCTTCATTTCTCTGTCTTGGCTACTTCCTCCTCCTTGTTTACACCCCTGCCTGGGCCTCTTCTTCCTTATTCATAAGCTTTCTTATTCATTACACTGTGTAATACCTAAGGCACCTGTTGCAAGTGTGAGGATTTGGGCTAACTGCAGCTGTGCCCCAAGGATCGGTCCAAGCCTTGCTGCTCTGGTCTCTCTGAAACCACTATGTAAAAGTACGCCATGCAGTCTCACCAGGATGCCTCTTCATCCCTGGACCCAATCTCTCTCCTGTGTGTTTTGACATAGGCACCACCCTTTCTACAAACATTGCTTGTTTCATTGTTATCCCCATCCCTCCAAACTGAAACCTTAGAAAATCCTCTGATCCTTCGCTGTCTAATACCCACCAAGTTCCCTCCTCAACCTGTCGTAATTCTGTTCCTTCCTTTCCATTCCTCGATTACTTCTTGCATTCAGATGATCTTCCCCTGATATCAGGGTCATTTCAGAGATAATTTTCTTTCTCCTAACGACCTTTGCACTCGTACACATCCAGTAAAGATTAGTGATCAAAAATATACTGAACATGGGGCGCCTGGGTGGCTCAGTCGTTAAGCGTCTGCCTTCGGCTCAGGTCATGATCCCAGGGTCCTGGGATCGAGCCCCACATCGGGCTCCCTGCTCAGCGGGAAGCCTGCTTCTCCCTCTCCCACTCCCCCTGCTTGTGTTCCTGCTCTCGCTATCTCTCTCTCTGTCAAATAAATAAGTAAAATCTTTAAAAAACATATACTGAACATAATATGAATATTTACAATTAGGTCCTCCTTCGGCTTGACGTAAACATTGTCCTTTTTCAAGTTATTATCATGTTGTTTTCAGCATGAATTACTTTAGTGAGATGCTGATCACTGAGCGTCCAATGTGAATTGATTGTTTGTCTGATACAATTGACAAGGTGTAGTGGAGGGATTTTTTGGAAGCTAAGGAGGTCAACATTTTGTACTATAAAGGACTTTGTCTTAGAGTCAATGGCTAAGATATTCTGTTTATATTATAAAGCAATTAGATTTTGGAACTGGGTAGAACCTTTAAAAATTATTTAGATCGGGCCTTCGGCTCAGGTCATGATCCTGGAGTCCCAGGATCGAGTCCCACATCGGGCTCCCTGCTTGGCGGGGAGTCTGCTTCTCCCTCTGACTCTCCCCCCTCTCATGTGCTCTCTCTCTCTCTCTCTCTCTCATTCTCTCTCTCAAATAAATGAATAAAATCTAAAAAAAAACAATGTTGCTCTCTAGAACTTTAAAAAAAAATTATTTCGATCAACTCCTTCAACCAAAATGTAGAGAGGTGAAGTCATTGGTCTGAGACAGAGTTCAAGTCTAATTCCCCACCCCTCAAATCCCAAAACTCACATTTCCTTTTCTTTTTTTTTCAAATTGTGGTAAAAAACACATGACATGAAATGTACCCTTTTAATTCTTTTTAAGTTTGGTAGTTTCGTATTATTAACTAAATTCACATAATTAAGCAAGAGATCGCTAAAAATTTTAATCTTGCCAATCTGAAACTCTATACCCAGGCAATAACCACCCCATTCCTTTCACTCCTCAGCCCGTGGCAGCCACGGGTCCACTTTCTGTTTCTAGGAGTTGGACCGCTTTATTTTTTATTTTATTTTTCACCAACTTTAGAGATCTCATATAAGAGGCATCAGACAATATCTGGTATGTGCATGTGTGTGTATGACTGGCTTATTTTACATAGGATACTATCCTTAAGGTTCATCCATATTATAGCGTGTGACCGAATTTCCTTCTCTTTTAAGAATAATGTTACATTCTCTTTACTCATTCATCCCATATTCTCTGAGCCCATCCATCCATCCGTTGGTGGACATTTGGATGGCTTTCTCTCGTGGCCTACTAAGAATAGTGCTCTACGAAACCAGAACTGCAGATACCCCTTTCAGATCCTGATTTCAGTTTTGGGCGATACATATTCAGAAGTGGGATTACCGGATCATATAGTATCTCTCTTTTTGATTTTTGGTGGAGCCTCCACACTGTTTTCCACAGCAGCTGTGCTGTTTCACATTCCCACCCAACAGCGCCCCAATTTCTTCACATCCCTCCACAGCGCTGCCCGATACAGCGAAGTCTTTTGTGACAAGAAGGGTCAGCTGATGCGGCAACATTTGTAGTTGTTTTCTTTTAAGAAATTGCCACAGCTTTCTATCAACCACCACCCTGATCAGTCAGCAAATACTGAAGCAAGGCCCTTCCATCAGCTAAAAGATCACAACGTGCTAAAACTCAGATAACGGTTAGCATTTATTAGCAAGAAAACATTTTTTAATTAAACACGGTTTAATTTTATTTTTTTAGAGATAATGCTATTGTACATTTACTAGATGACAGTGTAGTGTAATAAACGTAACTTTTTGTGTGCACTGGGAAACCAGAAAAAAAATGAGTTCCAGAAAAATATTAATTATTGAATTATTTGCTTTATGGTGGCGTTTGCATTATTGTGGTGGCCTGGAACTAAATCTGCACGATCTCTGAGATCTGTCTGTACTAAATAAACGGATATGAATTGATGCAGTAACACACACACACACTTTAGATTGTAGAGATTGAAGTGCGCTGGTCCTTCTCCAAGTTAGTGCCATGCACTTCCCTGGCCTGCGCTCCCACGCCCTCTGATGGCTTTCATGTGTACCTGTAGCAAATAGGAGAAGAGTGGGGCGAGGAGCAGGTTTCCTGCTCCCTGACTGCGTTGTCTTCCTTGAGGACAGTCCGCCACTTAAACCCCCCTTCTCCCCTCAGGCAGTCCCAGGGGTGGGAAGAGCTTCCCCTGTTGTTAGCATCTGGGAGTCTCCCCCTGCTTTTTCCTCACTTTCTCCTTCCACAAGCTGAGCATCTATCTGATACATTGGACAACTCTCCTATTGTGTGTGTATGAGTTAGGTATATTTTGCATATTATACAAATTGTGTGATCATGGTTTCTTTCTTTCTTTCTTTAAAATTTTTTTAAAACTTTTGCACCTTTCTTTACTGTTATATTATCCTCTGTTCCTGACATACCGACTCAGAGTGCCTTGTAATCCGCATGGTGGGCTGTGTGTGTGTGTGTGTGTGTGTGTGTGTGTGTGTGTGTGTGTGTGTGTTTGCTTGCCATCAAGGGAAAACTTTCATTTTCACTGCATAAAATTTAGAAACGTCTAAAGAGCAAACAATATCTTAAAAAAGAGAAAAAAGTTTAAAAAGTTTTTTTTAAGTTTAAAAAGTTAACAAGAGGAGAAATAATTGTAAACTTTAAACTCCGCTAAGCTAATTTATGAATTTAAAGCTAGTCTAACCAAAATATTATGAAGTTGAAATAGGGGATTTTTTTCCAATTTTTTTAAATCAAAATTTATTCAGGTATGTATTAAATTACTTGTACAGACTTCTAATACATGCTCGTGAGTATCAAAATGGCATACAAAAATGCTCATGCCATAGAAAAATGTTATTTTAAATGTTTGCATCCATGCCAAATGTCAATAATTGTTCAAGTAATTGTGGATCTTTAATTTACATCAAAATACAATACTTAATATTATCTAATTCTAGAGGGTCTGATGATGTGACAACAATATATAAGAATTATAGGAAACGACACTTTACTGGAAAAATACTATCTGAAAACTATAATGCTAAATCTACTTGAATAAAAGCAATTGTAATATCAATTAACTAACAGCATCTAAATCAAAAAGAGATAAGTCAAAATAACTTTAAAGACAGAAAACACATGCAGATGTTATGCCGTGGTTGTGGGAATTCAGGACCAGGTTGCGGTGAGCTCAGTCAAACCGGCAGTGAGCTCAGTCAAATCCAGTGTCCCTGGAGGTGTGGGCCCTTACTGCCTGGCTCTTCTCCTTCCTGGGGGTGCTGATGATCCAGGGGGTCCCCCGACACTTCTGGGCTGCCGGTGGGGGAGCAGGAGCAACAGGGCCACTTGGGAAAGGAGGGAAGTTGAACTTGGCTCTGGCCAACATTTGCCTGATGTGATCATTTTCTTTCCTTAGCTCCTGGAATTTTCGCTCGTTCATCACAGCTGCGATGTGGTTCTGCTGAGCTTTATTCGCATGGAAGAAGATCTCCTTTAGATAGTGCCCGGTGTTCGCCTCCAACTCTCTGCGCAGGTCTTCGGCCATCTTCTTGTATAAGTTGCAAATCTGAGTTGCGGACTCGATGTTTCTATACGTGTGGGAAAGACTCTTCTTAAGGTTTGAGCACCGCGCTTCATTCTCCAATGATTTTCTCTCAACTTCCCTGATGTATTCTTGAAATAATTTAGGCAGCATTTGAAGCTTCTGTTTCAGCTGCTGAATCTCACTTTGAAGCTGTGAATTTTCACTCTGCAAAGAGGCTTCCTTGGCTCGAAGATCTGTTATTTGTCCCATAAGCTCTTCATTGATTTGCTTTTCTTCCCGCAGTTGTCTGGCTAGTTCCTCATTTTTCTCTTCAGTAGTTTGAAGGGACACATTGGAATCAGCATCATCAATGACACCCTTCAGATCGCTCTCTGCCGGATGGATGGGGTGATTGTCATTTTCTGCTTCCCTCTTTTGCTCGACTTCCCTGTTGACATGACCCAAGTGATCTCCAGGGAGATTACGCCAGGGGATGGCCTTCTGAAGGTTTTCACCCAGTGGTATTAATTGGCTGATTTTATCTTTCAGAGCCTGCTGCATTCCTGCGTTTGACTGCTCCAGCCTTTCTTTCTCCTGTTCCGTTTCCTGGAGTCTCTGCTTCCATCTCGCGATTTCTTGGGCGAGCAGTTCTGGACTCTCTAGAACGTGAGTGTTTCTGTTCAAATCATCCATTATTTTCTTCCAAAGTTGTTTTCCATTGTTCTCTGAGACTCTTAAGATGGGTCTGTCACCAGTCACTTGGGAAAGTTTAGGAGGCTGGGTCTTCTGCGCCATTTTCAGAAAGTCAGTGGTATTCTGAAGTGACAGCCTACAGTAGTTTGCATTTACTGCTGAGAAGCACAAGGTTTGTAATGTGGGAAGACTGGCCTCCACCCTGGGCAGCCCTAGGGCATCATCAGCTTGTGTCATTGGTCCCATATTCTCACTACCTTTTCCCCAGACTTTAGCGTGGGCCAAACACCTTTTGCCTAGCGCCTTCACACGTCTTAAAATGTGTCGTGTCATTTGTGCCAAAACCAGTACTATAATACGTGTCAGGATCTCCCAGAGAAACTCACGGAGAACTGAAACATGTCCCCAGCTTTCAGAAATCACCAGCAGGGCACCCCACAGGGGCCCTAGGACCAACTGGAAAGCGGATGTGATGGCAGACAGGAGGCCCTCCATGGCTGTGTTAGGGCTCCACAACTCTGTCTCCAAAGGCCAGTGTTCTGTGGGTCTCAACTGACGGCTCAGAACCCTGGGGGGAGGGGGAGGGGTGCTCTGTCTCTAAGGTAAACAAGTGCCTGACAACCAGAGCAGATCAGTTGGGGTGGGGGAGGGGGAGGCCAGCCAGCTTCTAGAAGACAGTTTCCCCCTACCTTTGCCCTGAAATAGAAAGTGATCTCACTTGTACAGGCATGGGGAAGGGGGAGGTGGAAAGGACTGATTGTAGCCAGGTACTCAGCCACTCGAGGCCCACGTGGCCTGATAGGAAACCTAGGGGGTCAAAGTAAGGCCAGGCCTTGACCCTTTCTCTCAGGGCAGAGTGGTAGGGGCCCCATCCTGGAGTGAGGCTCATTTTCCTGATTTAAAGCTTCCTTCTGCTACAGAGAAGCCTGGCACTGCCCACAAAGGTCCCAGGGATCTGTCTCCTCTGAGGCTCCCTCTTCTTTGTGTGAGGCCACTCGGTGCAGGCAGGTGCCCAGGAGTGGAAGGGTTCCCCAAAGGTATTAACTAAGACACCTGGATTCCAATCTTAGTAAGTCAGGAGAAAGGAGTTGGAACTGGCAGAGTCTTATAATTTCACGAATTTTCTGTGAAGTCAGCATGTCCTTGTTCAATCCAAGTGTTCCTGGAAGGGATTAACTCTGCTCTAGGGGTGACCACCGTGGTCCATGTGGTTCTCCATCTTCAGCCCACAACCCCCAAGATGGCCCCCAGGAGGGTCTCTGGTCCACAAAGTATCAGAAGTGGGTCTCTGGGAAGGGGGCAGGTCCTTCTTTCGGCTCTGTTTACCACATTTTATTTCATTAAACCACATCTCACTCTCCTGACATCTCTCTGGCAGACCAGCTCAGAGCCTCCTTGTCCCTCCCCTGGGGCTCCATCATGAGCAACTTGTCCTCAGTCCCTTTACCTGAGAGAGAAACAAGAGAAATGTCAGCTGAGGCCAAGCTGGGGGTCCTGGTCCTGAGGGCTGCCAACGTTCAGACCACAGGGGCTCCATGGGAGGAGACGACAGAGGCTCTGACCAGGCTGGTGGTGCAGGGAGGAGACAGTCAAAATGCCCTCAGAGAGAGTTGTTTCTTTTCTTCTTTTCATTAGATGATTTCTTAAGAGCAGTTTTAGATTTACAGAAAAATTGAGCAAAAAAGCATAGAGAGTACACATGTTGTACTAAAATTTCTCTGAAACTCAACCTGTGTCTTATTGGTGTAAAACCCAGCAATTGAGTTGCCCCTCAACCGTTATTGAGATACAATTCACATACCATACAATTCATCCATTTTAAGTGTACAAGTCCACGAATTTTTAGCATATGTAAAGAATTATACAACCATCACAATGACCTTATTTTAGATCAGTTCCATTACTGTAAAAAAAAAAAAAGAGACCTCGCCAAACCTGTCATTTCTATCCCCTTTGCCCCACTAGGCTGTCAGAAGGAAATCTAAAAATTTCTGGGCTTGACAAATACCCGTAGGGCAAACCTTTCTTCCCAGTTTATGTACCTATCCATGTAAGTGGTTTCTCTGTCATATTGGCTTAGCAATTCCTCCCTGTCTTGATAAGCTCTCTCATGTTTTAAAGACTTAAAAAAAGATTACTTTTTCAGGTTCTTTCACATGTTTGCAAGTGGAGCGTGTCTTTGAATGCTCAGGTGCACAGAAAGTCTCCCCCGGGTGCCTTATTTGCCCCACAGCTTGGATTTGAGATTTAGGATTAGTCTCCCAGATGAATAAGTATCACTGAGCAGGCTGGGTCCTGGAACAGGCCTGGCGGTTTGCCATGAGCTTGTGGTACTCAGTTCTGCTGCTTTTGTATGTGAAGCCACCTTCTCTGGAAATGCCTTCCACTTTGCTGACGGTATCAGATTTTTATGGCCCATGGAAGTCTTATGGAAATTTCTCCTCTGACTGGTATAATTGCTGAAGATGCTTGCTGGCCATTCCCCAAAGAAAGAGGTTTGATGACTGAGGTGTCCTGTTTTAGAAATGGAATGTTGGGTTTGCATCTTCTGATTGGCTGACTCTTCCAAACTTGGGAATATTTACTCTATTTCCCAAAATAAACACCATCCATACCAGTTCTCCAACAAAACTAAAATAGAGAAGCATAGGTTCAAAGATCTTTCTGTTCAAAAGACCTCTTAAGACATACACACAATACACTATATAATTTAACTCATAGAGGTCCTCTTCTTACCTTATTGCCCTGGATAATACAGTCATAACATCTAGACTTAGTGTCTTCATTGGTTAGTTTTGTATATACAGTTCTTCTTGAAGGTGAGCAAGTGGGGTTGATCTGTCTTTTTCACTGCTGGTCCCCCACAGAGCCTAGTACAGAGCCTGTACAACTTTACTAAGGTTCATGATTCAAAAAGGAACCATGTTAATAATGAATCCAAGAATTCAGATTTGGAACAAAGCGTATGAGTTTCAGAGAAATAGCCATTTTAGAAGAAAACTGTCCTTTTAACCCTGGATGCATTGTGAAACCATGTCTCTTTCCAAAGTCTTAGAGAAAAAGAAAGCCCTGAGTGTATTCTACTGCAAATGAGCTGGAAACAGTGTGAGTACTTAGTGTGCTCATAGTGACCACCTCTGTTCGAGAGCTAGCCAGGGATTCTTGAGAGCAGCCGATTTTCCTCATGAAAACTATGGGATTATGGGCAAAATAACAAAATGGGGGTCATGAAAATCCTGAGAACAACCAGATGGTAGATCAGAGCTGGGTTCACATCTCTGCTGTGTCCCTATGGACTCATCCTGTTTTTCTCCAGCCTTTCTTTCCTCCTCTGTGGGATGAATGTCTTAGATTTATCGTGAGATGATGGGGCACTTCAGCATCATGCCTGGCATATGGTACAAATTCCATGTATGTTGGGTTTTGTTCATTTCTGTTCCATGATTTGAAAAAATAGCCACGAGAACACTTCCCTGGTTTTTTTAAGGATTGAAAAAAAAAAAAACCCACATAAAATATCTTCTTAAGCTATTTTACCATTAGTTGATGTCGACCGTAAGACCAAACTAGATTGGAAAAAATAAGTTTTCAACTAAAAGGGGCTTGTTGTTTGTCTGTAAGCACAGCCATATGGAAGAAATAGGGGCCAGAATCAAATTAGAAGAAAAATGTGGGAGGGATTCATTCACACACAGTCTCTATAGACTTATTTAAAGTAAACCTCTGAGGGCGCCTGGGTGGCTCAGTCGGTTAAGCGACTGCCTTCGGCTCAGGTCATGATCCTGGAGTCCCAGGATCGAGTCCCGCATCGGGCTCCCTGCTCAGCAGAGAGTCTGCTTCTCCCTCTGACCTTCTTCCCTCTCATGCTTTCTCTCTACCATTCTCTCTCTCTCTCCATAAATAAATAAAAATCTTTAAAAAAAATAAAATAAAATAAATAAAGTAAACCTCTGAGACAGTGCTTCTCAAACTTGACTTTTGATCATGGGAGGCCTTGTTAAAACACAGATTGTTGTCAACTTCCTCCATCCCCCCAGCCCTGCCATTTCTGATTCTACAGTTTGGGGTGGGTCCTAGGAATTTTCATTTCAAATAAGATGATAGTAATATTCTAATGCTGGTCCTGGGACCGCACTTTGAGAACCATTGCCATGGAGGTGATTCTCAACCTTGGCTGTACCTTGAGATCACCTGGGAAGCTTTACAAAATACCGACGCCTGGGCTCAACCCAAACACCAGTTGGGAAGTTCTGATTTCACGGGTTCTGGGTGGAGTCTGGATGTCAGGAGTTTTAAAAGCTTTTAATGTGCAAAAGCTAAAACTAATTTCCCTGTCCGTTCTGGTATATGTTAGAAAAGAATCGTTCAATTATTCATTCATTCAATAAATACCAGTTGAGTACCTACTATAACCTGAGCTCTGTGCGAGGTGCTAGGGACATGGATATAAATCAGACGGACAGAGAAAGATTTCCACCTTGATAACTAATGAGGTGACTGGCATACCAATGAACATATTTACAGAGAGCTATTAACAGCTGTAAGTGGGGGCACCTGGGGGACTCAGGTGGTTAAGCATCTGCCTTCGGCTCCCATCACGATCCCGGGGTCCTGGGATCAAGCCCCATGTTGGGACTTCTCCCTCTGCCTGTGTTCTTTCTCTCTCTGTCAAATAAATAAATAAAATCTTTAAAAAAATAAAGAGCTATGGGGGAGGACAATGAGGTTTAAGTGAGCAAAGACTTCATTAAGGAACTCTGAACTTCGTTTTGAAGAATGAGCCTTTTTTATGGGCAGAGACTGAGGGGAAGATGATCTTGGGGAGAGGTCTGGAACTGGGAGTGGACACAGGATGTGTTCACAGGTGTTCTCAGATAGCAGGAGCCTGGTACAGGTGGTAGGCAAGGAGGTGGGAGAAGTTGTCTAGAATCAGGGGAAGTGTTTCAAGATTCTGGGCGGAGAGTGATACAACTGGGTTTGATCACCAGCTACATCGAGAGACAGGAAGACCTACCTGGGAAATGTTCTTTATTTTTTTTTAATTTTTTCATTGTTATGTTAATCACCATACATTACATCATTAGTTCTTGATGTAGTGTTCCATGATTCATGGTTTGTGCATAACACCCAGTGCTCCACGCAGAACGTGCCCTCTTTAATACCCATCACCAGGCTAACCCATCCCCCCACCCCCCTCCCCTCTAGAACCCTCAGTTTGTTTTTCAGAGTCCATCGTCTCTCACGGTTCGTCTCCCCTCCGACTTACTCCCCCTCATTCTTCCTCTCCTGCTATCTTCTTCTTTTTCTTTTTTCTTAACATATGTTGCGTTATTTGCTTCAGAGGTACAGATCTGTGATTCAATAGTCTTGCACAATTCACAGCGCTCACCATAGCACATACCCTCCCCAATGTCTATCACCCAGCCACCCCATCCCTCCCACCCCCCACCACTCCAGCAACACTCAGTTTGTTTCCTGAGATTAAGAATTCCTCATATCAGTGAGGTCATATGATACATGTCTTTCTCTGACTGACTTATTTCACTCAGCATAACACCCTCCAGTTCCATCCACATTGTTGCCAATGGTAAGATCTCATTCCTTTTGATGGCTGCATAATATTCCACTGTGTATATATACCACTTCTTCTTTATCCATTCATCTGTCAATGGACATCTTGGCTCTTTCCACAGTTTGGCTATTGTGGACAAGAAATGTTCTTTAGATAGAAAAATCTCTATCATTTTTTAAAGATTTTACTTTATTTATTTATTTATTTATTTATTTATTTATTTATTTATGATTGAGAGAGAGAGCACGTGGGGAGGAGGAGGGAGAGGGACAAGCTCGGATGCAGGGCTCGATCCCAGACCCTGAGATCATGATCTGAGCCGAAACCAAGAATCAGATGCTTAAACCCACTGAGCCACCCGGGCGCCCCTGGAATAATCTCTATCTTGAGGTTATATCTAGGATATTCCCCAGACATATACAATCAAGACACCCAAACATCATAGAATAACAGGAAACTAAGACACCTGCTTCCTTCTCTTAGCTAACTCCCAAATTTCTGATCTGATTTTAGGGGGCCGGGGGGGGGGAGAAGGATGCATTCGTTTTCATTGCAAGCCTACCTCTTTTGGACTTTGGAAACACGGGTAGAAAAAGAGTTAATGCGGAGAAAGAAGAGACCAGACAGGAGAAAAATGGAACGGAAAAGACCCCGAGGTTTGGAACAGCACAGAAGGGTTAATAAAAATTGGAAGCTGTGGAAACATGTTTCTCACCTGCCCCCTTCTGCTCCTTCCCTGAAACCCCGCCCGAGGAGGCCAAAGGCCATATCCGGTGGCCTGCACTGCCGCCTGCAGGTAAAATCCTGAATCACCGCCTGAATTTTATCCTGAGCTTTGGAGAAAGCAAGATGTCACCAGAATATGCCTGGGCTACCATCAGGCGGCCCTCAAGCTGGGTCAGCAGTTAACTATTCTGTTCCTTACATTTCAGACTGGCTAACTTTTAAAGGATCATTCTTCATGAATATTAAAAGGTACTTTTTTCTTCTCTGTTTTTACATCTCTGAAGTCCAAACATGTCTTGGAATTAATCGCCCGTTTAATCCAGAGACTGTTTTCCCCACCGTGATACACAAAGGAGCATCTTACAATTGATATCATCTTATACTTGGAGAAATATGGCAATATTTATTTTGCATACATCAGAGGTACAGCCTGATGGACAAGGCATGACTTTTGGAACGTGAAAGATCTCCTTGAATCTCTAATACCCCTTCTTTCTTATATTCTGGATCTCCATTATTTACTAGTTACTTGATTTTTGGCAAGTTAATTATCTGAGTCTCAATTTCTTCATCCTGTGTATCTTATATGGTTTTGTCAGAGTTAAGTGATACTATATATAAAGTCCTTGAATGGCTCCCACCTAGCATATTAAAGCACTCAGTAATTAAGTCTTAAGCAGAAGCCACTATCTTTGCCCACTATAATTCAAAACCTCCCATCACCAAACTGTGTTTTCCTTTGTGCCCTTAAAACTAGACAGCTTGACTTCTGCTTTATTTTGATAAACCTGGAAGTGCAGAGCCCAGCCTTCTAAGTAAAGCTTTTCCAGTGCTTAAGGCAGTCGAACCTAAATGAAACCGAAAAATGACAATGGAAACAGGTAATGCTATCTATTGCTGCCCACTGGATGCCGTCTGTAGCTCTCCCTCGCAATCACAGGATAAAAAAAGCCCCATGTTGAAGGGCAGGGCATAAGCAGCTGGGTCTTGAAGTCTCGGTTAGCTCTGCAGGGAGGCAGCTCTGAGGAGCACCCCGATGGGGATAGAGTTTATAAAGATGTCTTGGAGCAGGCTTTCATGTTTGCCAAGTGGCTGCCCCTTCAACCCCTAATATCCTTTCTTTCTTAAATGATATGAAATTGTACAGTCCAAGTTCTTAACACAAGTCCCGAGGAGAGGGAAGCAGCAATAAAAGGGGAAGAAATCAAAGCTTTTCATGGTGCCCGCCCTGTGCTCTCTTTTCTTGGTAAAACCATTGCATTTCTGGGGGTTGTGTTGGGAGGAGGAGCTGAAGGGGAAGAAATGGAGATTTTTTTTTAAGATTTATTTGTTTATTTTAGAGAGATAGAAAGAGAGAGTACAAGAGAGAACAAGCAGGGAGAGAGCCAGAGGGAGAGAACCTCAAGTAGACTCCCTGCTGAGCTCAGAGCCCTACATGGGGCTTGATTCCAGGGTCATGAGCTGAAACCAAGAGCCAGACACAGCCACACACTTAACTGACTGAGCCACCCAGGAACCCCTAGGTGGGAATCTTGAAATCCTCCTCCTGCCCGGGCCCCCCTCCCACTGTCCCTCTGTCCCTATTCCTAGCCATTGTTCAATTTTATCTTCACAGCTCTCCTACATAGGTTGTAAGCTCAGTTGATACCTTGGGGTCCCTGATGGATTAAGAATCTCGCAGGTATGTGATAAAGTTTGAATCCAGGTTGATGTGACATCCACCTGTGGGTTTTGTTTTGTTTTTTCCTGAAGAGTGCCCTGCCTCACCACATTCCCTACCCCGAGTAGAAACCACACCTGCATCCATATCCACCTTCCCAGTAGGCATTTTTGCAGATAGAGTAAGTGTTTATATTACTCATATATTAAGTCTGTTAACATCTGCTCATTTATTTATGCCCCAGAACAGCCTGTAGAGAGAAAACCATTGGGCCCATTTAAAAATGAGAAACTAGACCCCAAAGAAGGGAAGTCACTGATCCAAGGTTAGAGACAGGCTTCACGGAGGGAAGCTCACATCCTAGCCCAGATTTGACAATGACAAGCCTCATGTGTTGCCAATAAGACACAAAATCTTAATTCTTATACTTAAAAAAGATGAAAACATATATTTTCTAGGAACAGCCTATTTTGGTGACCAAAATGGCCCATGTTTCAAGGCTTGCTAAAGTTCCATAATAAACAAGGATGGTTTGGTGAGTGGGGACAGATGGTGACAATTATTTATTGAACACTAGAGTCTCTTTTCACCTACTTTTATGCATGTTTGTTAATGATTTAATTACATCTCTCCAAAAGTTTCCTTCACCTGTATAAAAAGTTATAAAAACTTTAATTAAGCACTTGGTGAGCTTTCGAGGGGACATCTGATAGCTCTCTGTGGTCTTGCGTAACTCTATTGTCCCACCTGCTATGATAATGAAATCGTAGAAACAGCAGGAAATGTATGCAATATACTACCCTGGCCAAGGCTGCCGTGTCATCAGAAGGGAGAAGGGAGGTGGGTCAGGGCAGTGTGGCTGGAGGTGTTTACGACAGGGGCAAGTCACATACTTACACTGCCGAAAATGCGGACATGTGCAGAATGAAATTGCATAGATGATCTCCTACTACCATGTGCTTCAGGGGAGAGGCCCACAGTGCCGTGGAAGGGCTGGAAGGAGGTTTGGCGGTCAGAGACTTGACATGGAACTCCAGGGCTACCTCTCACCGGGATCAAGACATTGGATATGCCACCTTCTGTGCCTCTTTCTGCTCATGGGTGAAACCAGGCCAATGGTTCCAACCTTGCAGGTTGGTTCTGAGGGTGAAGTGAGTTAATACTGGAGCAAGCTAGAGCAGATATTCTTTAGCACAATCCCAAGTGTCATCCCTACTATGGAGAAGAAGAATTAGAGGCCCAGAGGGAGGGAGCGGTCCCTGCAGGAGGCCACACAACCTCTGAGGATTGGAGCCAAAATTAGAACCTGGATGTGGATGACCTAATGTTCATATGCTTTCCCTTGTTCCGTTCCCGTTTGACATGCCCCAGCAGTCATTTGATGTTCGTTCCTCTCCTGGAACATTCTTTTTTTTTTAAGATTGCATTCATTCATTCTTTCATTCATTCAGTTGTTTAAAGAGCGTGCGTGCCAGCGAGCAGGAGGGGGAGGGGCAGAGGGAGAGAGAGAATCCCAAGCAAACTCCACACTGAGCATGGAGCCCGAGGCTGGGCTCGATCTCACGACACTGAGATCCTGATATGAGCTGAAGTCAAGAGTCGTAGGCTTAACCGAATGAGCCACCCAGGTCCCTCTCTCCTGGAACATTCTGACTCATAATGAGGTTTTCTGAGCAGACTTGTCCCTTGGGATGTGGCAGATGGCCATTGATGGTCATATCCCCAGGTATAGTGTCCACTGCAAGTTGGCTTTTGAGTTTACGTTTTCAGCCTCTCTTGAGAATGGCCAAGTGTGAAAGACATCTCCAGCCTCTGTATCTCCAGTGAGGCTTATAATATCCTATGCTTCCACCAAAAAACGGAAGGCTATTCTGAGGGGACCCACACCCTCTACATTGCAGATGTTAGAAATGACAACAGCACTTCGTGCATCCACAGTTATCCCACTGGCATTTAACCAACAGAAATTAGTCAGAGACAATAGCAGGAGATGACTGTTTCTTTTTGTTTGAGAAATATCCTTTTGTTTGCATTAGAATAGATGAATCTTCAGGACATGTGGGTGGTTCAGTCAGTTAAGCGTCTGTCTTCAGCTCAGGTCATGATCCCAGGGTCCTGGGATCGGCCCCCGCATCGGGCTCCCTGCTCGGTGGGGAGCCTCCTTCTCCCTCTCCCTCTGCCTGCCACTCCCCCTGCTTGTGCTCTATCTCCCTCTTTCTCTGTCAAATAAATAAATAAAATCTTTTTAAAAAAGAATAGATGAATCTTCTTAAATCTGAGCTAAAATTAAGGCAAGCTATGCAAATTCTTTGTTGAAGAAGGCAGGGTAACTATACATAAATAATGTAAATATATTTAGGTAATGATTTCTGTTGTCCAGCATCATGTCATTTATTGATCCAATGATGGGTACACATGTATTTTATGTATGTTTGTATAGTATCATAATGTTTTATATACAGTTAGCCCTTGAACAACACAGGTTTGAATTGTGAGGGTCCACTTACATGTGAGATCCACTTACATGTGGATCTTTTTCGATAAGTATAGGACTGTAAATATACTACAAATACATTTTCCCTTCCTTATAAGTTTGAAATAACATTCTCTTTAGCTAATTTTATTGTAAGAATACAGTATATAATATATGTAATATTATATACTGTATATATAAAATATGCTTGAATCGACTGTTTATACTATTGGTAAGTCTTCTGATCAACAGTAGGGTATTTGCAGTTAAGTTTCTGGGGAGTCAAACGTTATTCAAGGATTTTCTTTAAAATGTATTTATTTATTAGAGAGAGAGAGAGAGAGAGAGAGACATAGTGTGGGGTGGGGGAGGGGCAGAGGGAGATGGAAGAATCCCAAGCAGACTCTGCGCTGACCATGGATCCCATCATGGGGCTCAATCCCAGGACCCTGAGCTCACGATCTGAGCAAAACCAAGAGTCCATTGCTCAACCAACTCTACCCTTCCCTCCCAGGCGCCCCAATACGGGGATTTTTGGCTGTGCAGGTGTCAGTGCCCCTAACTCCTGTGTTAGTCAAGGGCCAACTGTATATGTATACACACATATGTATATATGTCTGTGGACACACATACACACATGCACCCAGGGCAAAAGGCAACAGGCACAGCTGAGCCTTTTTACCGGACTTACAGCAGAAAATCAGACCCAAACCAAATTGCTCTGGACCTTCTTTTTTCATGGACTGTGTTAGATCCTGGAAAGGAGCCTCAGAGATTTCTGTAGTAAAGATGAGCAGAGTGGCAGATCTTTGGAATAAGATGTGCTGAGATCTGGGGCCGCTGACACAGCGTGGATGGGGGACCGGAGGGGCTATGCTCCCGGATGTGCAGGTGCCCGGTGCTCCTAGATATGGAGATTCTCGATGCTCCCAGATACAGAGATGCCCGGTGCTCCCCGATATGGAGATGCCTAGTGCTCCCAGATAAGGAGATGCCGGGTGTTCCCAGTTATGGAGATGCTTGATGCTCCCAGATACGGAGATGCCTGGTGCTCCTAGATATGGAGATGCACGGGGCTCCCCGATATGGAGATGCCTGGCCGTGCTGAGTGGGGCAGTGGCTCTGTGCTTCCAAGGCTGGGACTTCCAGGAGCAGAGGCATAGCTCACTCTGGGAGCCCCAGCAGGAGGTGGACACCGCTCCGCTTCTACTCCCCTAGCTCCAGGGGGAGACTGCGTCATCCCCTCTTTGACTAACGGGGACTCCAAAAGT
Organism: Zalophus californianus; assembly: GCF_009762305.2. Lineage (NCBI taxonomy): Eukaryota > Metazoa > Chordata > Mammalia > Carnivora > Otariidae > Zalophus > Zalophus californianus. The sequence continues at coordinate 133,669,182 of NC_045600.1, forward strand.
GGGACCTGAGTCACAGAGCGCTGGCATAGTAAAAGTAAAAAAAAAAAAAAAAAAAAAAAAAAAACACTCGAGAAGCACTACAGCCAGAGGGAGAAAGACTAGGGAAAACATAAAGAAAACAAGTAGACAATGAATTTCAGATGAAGACTTAAAGATAGATTAAAGACTTAAATGATCTACTAAGCAAATTTACTGGGAAGCTACCAGAACTTCATCTCTAGCCCCTGACTTGAACTAAAACCTCTCATTAGCATGGGTCGCTTCTGACGCCCCAGGAAGTGCCAAGCCCTATGTCCATGGGGTCAAAGTTCTCAAAAATTTGCAAAACAAAGTTAATTTATTTTATTTATTTTTAAGATTTTATTTACTTATCTGACAGACAGAGAGAGAGAGTAGAAGGCAGAAGAGAGGGAGAAGCAGACTCCCCACTGAGCAGACAACCTGAGGTGGGGCTCCATCCCAGGACCCTGGGATCATGACCTGAGCCAAAGGCAGATGCCCAAAGGACTGAGCCACCCAGGTGCCCCAAAACAAAATTATTTTAAGCACCAACAGCTAAGACCGCTGTCTCTTCTCCCCTAGAGCAATAGGCTTTCCTTGTGGGCCCAGGACTGAGAGATCCTGGGACATGGGACTTTCAGTGCTAAAATCGGCCAAGTCCCGGGCAAACTGGGATGAGTCATTATCCCACTTTCCATTCTTCCCTTCCTACATCTCTCTCAACAGATGGCACTGGAAAAAATACAGGGCCTATGGGATCTGGCAGAGGGGAGATTGAATAAGGGATGCATTTAGTTTTGGCCTGGTGGGGTAGATTCCTGTGGTTGGCGATCATTTTGGGTTGTTATGGATAAGTGTTGCAGTGTAGGATCAGCCTCCAGAGTGCTAGCACTGACCCACTCAACATTCTCTAACCCATCACACCGACCCACTCAGCATTCTCTCACCAAGACACAGGACCTCAGCTCACACCACATTATGACCATGTCCTACAGCGCCTGGCACCTGGAGAACAGGTGTAGTGGGGGAGAACAAGGTTTGGAAAGTACAGGGCCAGAAAGCAATGTGTAGAAAGGCCTTCCAATGATCAAATATATACAATTGATGATAGAAGATGGAATTCTCATTGATATTTAGTCAAAATGGAAGTTCTCCCCTCTCAAGAATCAACTTGAGAATGCAGTGTTATACCAATACAAAGGCATCATATATTTTTTCTTTCTTTCTGGGAACTGAGTGAAATGTTGTCTTTCAGATTTCCTATTTGAAAGGTACAATCACGCAGCGGTGTTACGATAAATGTGTTGGTGTCTGAATTCATATGTGTGATACATCCCAATTATCAAGAACAAAATTTTTGATCAGCTCTACTAAAGGAAAGGCTAACTTTTCTTGTTGTTTTCTCTATGGAAAATATACAATTGCAATTATATAGTGAGGTGATCAAAGAATATGAAACCAAAAAATGTAGGAAAATAAAAACACTACTACAGACATGTATTAAGCGGTCATTTCATAAAAAATATTATGCCATCTTTCTGGATTAGGGGGATAGTTGAGATATTTGTCAACATATTAAATTTTTTTTCTGTTGTGATTTCTTTTCACACTTTGGACAAATATTCACTTTTGTATCAAATTTTGTGTTTATGTTTGCATTTTTCATAAAAGGTCTTTTAATAAATAAAATTATATGAATTTATTCCTCAGCCCTGGATCTTTCTCTGAAAGAAATGTATAAAAATCCCTACAAGAACAAATAGGAGTCTATATGCATTTGAAGTGGTGGGGTCCTTAGGCAATGCGGAATCCTACAAAGCATTTAAAAAAAGATAAGCAAATTTCACTCTATAAATAGCATGGTAAAAGATGACTTCAGTAAAGTCAATAGAAAATTATAAGTTTTGAAAAATATGTTTGCAACCCAGATAGCACAGAGTGTTAATATCTAAACTGTATGAGGAGATCTTAAAACCAATAAGAAGAGAATGCACAAACCATTGTAGAAAAAATAACATAAGTTGTAAAGAGGCAGCATTTCTTTTAAGCACATGTATTAGGCCAGAAAGCACATTGTAGCAGTTAATTTAGCTTTAATATTACACAGACCCGGAAGTCTGATAACAATTAAGTTAGAGAATGGTAGCACAATAACCAGAAGAACCCATTCACATGGGAACATGAAACACATCTAAATAACTCATGGGCCAAAGAATCCATCATGGAAATTAAGCAATTCTTGAGAATTGGACAATAGTAAGAATACCTCATATCAAAATTTGTGGGCGGGGGGGGGCTCCTGGGTGGTTCAGTTGGTTAACCCTCCGACTCTTGGTTTTGGCTCAGGTCATGATCTCAGGATCCTGGGGAAAGTTGTGGGAATGTCCCTAAAGCTAGAGCCTTAAATCTTTATATTGGGAAAGAAGGTTAAATGAGCTAAGTGTCCACCTCCGTGAAAATTCTTAATAAGGATACGGTACCCGAAGAAGTCAGAAGGAAGAAAAAATACATAAGCACAAGTTAGTAAAATAGAACACAAAGATAATCACTCAAAAAAAAAGGAAAATGCTTCCTTTGCTTTAATAAAATGGAAAATTCTGATGTGGCTGAGCAAGAAAAGAAAGAAAAGGCATTAATAAATATTAGGAACTAAAAGGGTCACGATTAGAGATACAGTGTAGATAATGGTAAGAGAAAATCATGAATGAATTTATACCAACTAATTAAAAACTGAGATATATGGATCATTTTCTAGAAATTATTTAGTTCTGATTATATTTATCTAATTTTCTAATTGCACATGTAACTTAACAAAAATTGTATTTCAAGAAGAACCAGAAACCAGAATTGATGTTTAACCATTCCAATATTTTTTTTTTTTTAATCAGTAAATGAAAGTCTATTTCCTGAATTGACTCCTGGGTCAGATGTTTTAGGAGCTAATTTTTACAAAAATGAAGAAATACATTATCCGCATCTTATACATAATATTTCAGAAAGTAGAAGAAATGAAGTGAGCCTCCTTAACTCACTTTCTGAAGTTAATAATGACTTTGACACCAGACTGAAAAAGAACAGCCCAAAATGTATTATGCAATCTCTCTCATGAATGTAAACTCAAAAATCCTGGATAAATATTAGCAAGTTACCACTTTATTATTTTTAAAACCATTATGATCAAGGTTGATTTATCATGAGACTTCATGGATGATTTAAGATGAGAAGAAACTATAAATGCAATTCATCACACTAATTTAAAGGATAAGAACTTTCTAAAGTACCCAAATGTACATAAAACAAGAATTTATTAAAATCCATTATCCATCTAAAATTTGCATATACACATATGCACACACGAAGCATAGAAAGCTAAACCTTAACTTATAAATATTATCTAATTCAACACTACAAACTACTTTATGTTTAATAGTGAAATGTAGAGCCATTATTTTGCAAGTCAGGAACAAGGCAAAGATGAGTCCAGTACAATAGGAAAAGGTAGAAACAGCTCTAAAAAGTGATGAGCTAGCTTCTATGGAGGGAAAATAGACTTTATTGAACGATGCAGAGTAAAGAAATTAAGCAAGGTCTTGGATTGGAAGACATGCTTTCATAAAGATGCCAATTATTTTCAAATTAGTATATAAATTTCATGCAATTCTAATCAAAATCCCATCAGTTTTTGGTAGAACTCAAAATGCTCATTCTACAATGTATATGGGAGGCATAAGGCAAAAAAAAAAAACCCATGAAAATAAACAAACAAAAAACCCCCACATAATTCTGAATTAGAACAAGGTAAGTGACTCACCCTACCAGATATTCATATTTATTATAAAGTACTACCAATTAAGAGAGTGTGTATCAGTGCATGGTAGAAAAAAAGCAAGTTCAGGAAAGATAATGTACCTGATACTATTTATGTCAAGCGTCAAACATACAAAAATAATATGATTTATGCACATGGAAGAAAATGTGCAATGAAAACATAAAAATATTAATAAAAATGTCAGTTATCAGGGGCACCTGGGTGGCTCAGTCAGTTAAGCGTCTGCCTTCAGTTCAAATAATGATCTCAGGATCCTGGGATTGATGGAGCCCTGTGTTGGGCTCTCTGCTCAGCGGGGAGTCTGCTTCTCTCTCTCCCTCTGCCCCGCCCCCCGCTTGTGTGTGCTTGCACTCTCTCTCTCGAATGGATAAATAAAATCTTTTAAAAAAAAGAAAGTGTCAATTATCAAATCTCAGAATTGTATTTCCTTTAAATGGGAAGAGAGGTACAGATCCATGGAGTTTATAGCTATAATTGTAACGTTTTATTTAAAAAAAAATTTCTGAAGCAGAGATTCCCAATTTTCTTGGTGCATAGCACCTTTATTATCTCCATTATTTTGTAATGCTGCCCAAGCTGAAAGAAACGTCTAAAGTTTCCCCTTATTAAGTATTTAGAGTCCAAAAAGTTTGATAGTAATTGTTGTGAGGTGTCCGATGTCCCCGTGTGTCCCTTGAAAACTAAAAACATACAATAGCATTCCTATGAGTTCCCTGTGGCACACAGTTTGGGAACCACAGATTTTTAAAACAGATCTTGAAAATAATCTAAATTCAACCAAGCTAGTTGATAGATTCATGAAAGTTTGTTGTATTTTCTCTCCACTTTTATGAATTGGGCTGAGTGCTTTGCACAAGTCATTCCATTTTGTCCTCACAAAGGATCTTGTGTTCTCCTTCTGTGTGAGAGGAAACAGAGGTTTAATAAGTTGAAGAACATTCGCTGTCACACACTTGTAAGTGCTGAGGCCCAGGCTGAAGTCAGTCCTCTCTGATTGAAGGCCACTGGGTCATGCGTTAATGGGACAGACCACTACTGAACATGTGTTTCAGGGACTAAACCCAGTCAGCCAATGGAGAGTGGACAGAGCCATTGTCCTTGCACATGTGGTAGGAGACAAACAGAGAAGGAGTGTAAGCACTGGGGAAGACGTGTGCTCAACCCAGTAGTGAGCAGTCAGAAGTCAGGAGGGGGTTGGAGTTGAGTTTGTGCTGAGGCTTGCAAGATAAATACACATTTGTTTATGGGGATCCACCAAAGTACAAAGACAGAGAGATAAGGAACCCTGTGGTCCTTTTAAAAAGCAATGGGTTATGTCCCAATGACCAGGGCAAATATTAAATTATTTGCAAAGAGTGCACCATGCTCTTACCCCCCCTCCCTTGGCCTCCAAAGTGTTAGTGACTTTGACTACTCAGAGTCCAATTCCATTTCATTTCTATCATATCTTCCCATTCTTCCCAAACCAACGATAAAAGCTTTACACAAAAGATACATCTTTTACATGTCGAGTGAGAGCTTACTCATTTCTGTATTTCCTAAGACCTCAGCCTATGTCCCGAATATGTTCTAAAGGAAATGGCAATTTTGAATATTTTTTGAAATCTGGATTGTTTGGGTTCACAAGTACTAAGCTGAAGGAAAAAGAAAAGGCTCAGTGGGTTTTCATAGGCTCTAGCTGTGCTATGAATCCCCTGGGTCTTAGAAATTTCTACAGAAAGTTACAAGAGTCCCTGCCATCTTGATGTGAACTTCTAATGTTCCAATTGCAAAAGCAAGTGAATGTTCTCAGCAGTCCTGGCTTCAAAGGTCCCTGGGAAATAGAATTCCATTTACACAGCAAGGCTCTGGGTCAAAAATCTGCCTGGGTTAAGTGGTGACTTTCTCTCCTTTGAAATTCATTTGAGTTCTGTTTTCTGCCTTTGTAGTCCTCCCCTTCTTGTGATGACAAACCTTGGCTTACCTTTAGTCTGGATTTTCTAGGTCTCAATACCAAACTTTAAACTGCTTGTTTTGGGGCGCCTGGGTGGCTCAGTCGTTAAACGTCTGCCTTCGGCTCAGGTCATGATCCCAGGGTCCTGGGATCGAGCCCCGCATCGGGCTCCCTGCTCCGCGGGAAGCCTGCTTCTCCCTCTCCCACTCCCCCTGCTTGTGTTCCCTCTCTCGCTGTGTCTCTCTATGTCAAATAAATGAGATCTTTAAAAAAAACACAAAACTGCTTGTTTCTCCTTTTGCTCATGCTGGTTCAATACCACCCAGCAATCATCTCTTTCCCTTCTGAGTTCAGAAGGTCTCTGAAAGATGAGGCATGTGTGGGTCACACCACAGCATTGGGGATGCCCGTGTTTATACATCCACGTGGATCATAGAAAAATGGGCTCATGGCACCATGTTCTTTCAGATCACTAAGCGCAGCCTACCCACAGCAGACCGATACAGGTGAACAGCCAAATCTTATGGGATCTGAAAACAAAAACAAAAACAAAAACAAAAACAAAAAAACAAAAAACAAAACAAAACAAAATCTTATGGGATCTGGATGAAGGAGACAAAAATTTACTTGTGAGATAAAAATTATCAAAATCTTTGATTTTTGTATTTGGAGGGGGAGTGCCATCAGCCTGGAAACTGCTTTTTCCATGCCTTGGTGCAGCACAGAGTGGCACAGAAAGAGATCCAAGGCCAGGAGAACACAAAGCGAAAAGATGCTTTTCCAGAGTGACAAGTACCTGCATCACACATCCTGCAACTTCTACTCTAGAAGACAGAAGCTCCTGCATGAGGGGCAGTTCAACGCAGACAGTGAGAGCTGTGGAAATGGAGTGCAGTGACCTCTGTGCTGATATATACAACTTCTGTTGCATTTGTAGAGACCCCTATCTTTCTGCCACAGTTTAGTATCAACGGTCCCTATTGAGTGCAAGAGCGCTCCAAAGAAGGCGGCATGGGACGTGGAATATGTGGGGCCCACATTAGGAATCATCAGAGCAAAACAGCGAAAGAAGGAGAGCGACAGATTCCAAGCCAAGATACCCTCCTTCCCACAGAGGTGTGGCGGCAATTTCTCAGTGAAGGAGGCACATGGCTCTGGGACCCTACCGTCTGGTCCATAGAGTTGGTGCCTGGATGATGCTGCTGTAAATCAATAGTTTGTTCAACCATTCTGTCCTTACCACATCCTGATTTACTCTTTTTTAAAAAAAGATTTTATTTATTTATTTGAGAAAGAGTGCGCATGAGAGAGAGAGAGAGAGAGAGCACGCGCACAAGCAGGGGGGCTGGGCAGAGGGAGAAGGAGAAGCAGGCTCCCCACTGAGCAGGGAGCCCCACTCGGGGGGCTTGATCCCAGGACCCTCGGATCATGACCTGAGCTGAAGGCAGACACTTAACTGACTGAGCCACCCAGGCGCCTCTGACTTACCCTTTAGAAATAATTTTTTTAAAAGATTTTATTTATTTTTGACAGAGAGAGAGAGAGAGTGTGTGTACAAGCTGGGGAAGCAGCAGGGAGGGGAGAGGGAAAGGCAAGCTTCCTGCTGAGCAGGGAGCCCGATGTGGGGCTCGATCCCAGGACCCTGGGATCATGACCTGAGCGGAAGGCAGATGCTTAACCGTCTGAGCCACCCAGGCGCCCCTTAAATAAGTGTTCTTTTTTTTTTTTAAAGATTTTATTTTGAAGTGATCTCTACACCCAGCGTGGGGCTCGAACTCACAACCCTGAGATCAAGAGTCGCATGTTCTACCGAAATAATTTAATAAGCATGTAATTGGAACTTCAGCAGAAATTAAGAATAGAGCCAACATCATACTCTAAAAATATAGACCAGGCAGCAGGCGATATTGGTGTGAGAACAAAATGGAAAAAAAAAAAAAAGTTCAATAGTGGCGCAGCCAGGATGAATTGCCCAAGATTTATCACTAATGGAATTGTGGGAATGCCTGCCCAATATTGCCAGGCCTCCTAATTGTCCAAGAGCTGCCAGTAACTCAGATTTTGACTTGAATTCAGTAAATTTTTGATATGTTGACATGAGTGTAATGAGGCCAACATTTTTTTGGCCAAATTAACATATATGTGGTACAGGTGAATCCAAAGACCCATAGTTTGTGGGACCTGCTATGTGTAGAGCCTACTTATCATTATATTCTAGATGCTGGTGCCTGAGCCAGCAAAGGCTGCTTACCGAGTCTATTGGTGAGAAATACTTTACCGTTTCTGCAAGTCTGTTTTTCCATTTGTTTTCCGTCTTTTGTCAACAGGACACACTTGTGAGTCTCAAGCATTTTGGGGAATTGGCCACTATGGTCGTCATGGGTTACATCTAGAATGCCAAATATCTTAATTTAAAATATGTTATACAGCAATATAGTATACTTATATGGAATACTGAAGTTGCCTTAGCTCAGGAATGACAAAAGTGTTCCTTTCTATTGCAAACTCTAATTGGTGTTCATATGGTCTGCCTGACATGCAGTGAAGAGAACAGATCTCAGTTGGGAAGAACACAATTATTGTTTGCATCACAGCATTGCTGGATGGAACTCCGCCTCCAGATATGGGCCATACCTGTCTTGGTCCTCACCTGAACATTTTCCAATGAGATCCTAAGTGCCCTGCAAGCTGAAAACACAAACATAAAATCTCACGTTAAAAGCTGATTATCTGTATAGTGATGGGTGAGAGAATTAAGCTCTCCATTTGTAAATATTTGAATGCATGCTACATGTCTGGCACTTACATAGGCAATGGGGATTCAGAAGTGAATAAAACAAGCAAAAATCCCTTCCCTCATGTAGTTTAATTATATGGCTAAGGGGTGAGAGGAGACTCAAGGAAGAAACAGCTAAAATAAAGACACCATATAGGGTATTACAAAATGTTAAGTGCAATGGGAAAAGGGGGGATTTAGGGACTCTCTGTGTGTATGGGGGGGTTAGATCACAATTAACCAGGATCAAAAATTAGCAGTTGGAATATTTAAAACACTCCATTTAGAAACGGAACGGGCATACATACGCCCTGACCCCCCCATCCTCCAGTGGTATTACATGGCATTTCCACCACTTAATGCACTTGCATAACTTTTTAGTATCCGGAGTCACTCGAGGTATCCGTCTCCAACCCCAACATAAATTAACATGTACAATATCTGGTTATTGTTTAGAAGGTCCAACGAGGCCCATGCATTCTAACTAATTAATTAAAATTAGTTCTAAAAAACCCAGAGATTAAATTCTGACTTCCTAGATGCCCAGTTATGCACCTGTGGGGTTGTAGCCTTTCTAGACTAGCACAATTAGGGAGAGTGTCCCAGGGCTAGCCCGACCACTCAGTGGACCACACATGGCTTTATGCTGAGGCATGACGGAGACACAGGTAATGCAACCCAAAAGTAAAACTCAAATCCCTGAGTGGAGAAGAATTTGAGACAGTTTCTCAAATAAAAGGGCATAGAACAAGGGAAACTGTTCTCTCCAACAGAAGAGAAAGAATGAAAAACAAGGGAAGGTGTCCCCCACAGTGACTCACGTTTAACACCTATTCACAGAATTCATTTAATTTGAATAAAACGTGATCAACTTGTTATGGTTACTTTCTTAGGGCAGCCTTTGGCCTCACTCAAATAGTCCAAGTATAGAATAGTACAGAGAGTCTCCAAGAAATTTTCAGCACCTAAAAATAGCCTTCTAAATCAAGGTCATAGGGGTGCTTGGGTGGCTAAGTCGGTTAAGCATCTGCTTTCAGCTCAGGTCATCATCTCAGGGTCCTGGGATCAAGCCCCGCATGGGGCTCCCCACTAAGTGAGGAGTCTGCTTCACCCTCTCCCTCTACCTCTGCTCCTCACCCCTGCTCATGCTCTCTCTCTCAAATAAATAAAATCTTAAAAAAAATCAAGGTCATAGTGAGGATGCCAAGAATGAGGAAAATTATCTTTTCAAAAGCAAAGTGTGAATCCCAAAAGGTGAATGGGATTTTTGTACCTGGAATGAGGCAGAATGTTTCTTATAATGGGCTTCTCTGTGATTCAGTGCTTCGGGTTCATGATTAACTTAGTAAAATACGTATAAATTAAAATGTCCTTAATAATTCTATGCACCTTGGATGGCAATGATCAGAATTTAGTTGAAAACTGTTTTCATCTCCAATTTCTGGCTCGTAGTCAAGCGGTATATACTTATTAGTAAGTCTGTCCCTTCAATCTGTTACATGCCTCACAATCTCATTTGATCTCTATGATGATCTTTCAATATAAATGAACTCATGAGCTTCTGAAAGGAAAATGATTCTCCTGACCCAAATGACAATCCCATAGAATTGTCATTTATTTATCAAAAATAATTGCTAGGATAACAGGCCAGGTCAGCCAATCCCCGTTTTAGGACTGTGTGGGCAGAAGTTTCTATTTATTTTTTTTTTTTGCCTGATGCCATTGTCCCAAAAGCAAAGCTGCAGACAGTGGTATATACATGATAAATCTCCAACAAAATAAGACAATTCACATAAAGCAAACTATTCATTTTAAAAAACTGTTTTTCATCCTGAGATTTTTATCCTGAAATTAAAGAAATAGTAGCTGGTAGAGTTTTTTTTTTTTTTTTAATGTGAGTGCATGTCTGTGCTTGACACATTTGAGTTTGTGTCTCATTTTCATCTTCTAATTTTTTAAAAATATATTTTACTGATAAAAATGTAAAATCTGGGGACAACTGACCTAAAACATTTATATCCTTCTCTATTCTCCTCTTAAGACACAAGATTGGACTTCAACTATGAATGATCTAAATTTTTAGAAAGTTCAAAAATTAGCAGGCTGAAAGATCAAATAACACATCAAAAAGCTGAGATGTATCAATGTGTCAGGGTTCAAAAATAATGACTTACAGTCAGTGATAGGAATGCTTTTCCACTGTGTCTATTTCGAGGGCAAGCCTGAAATTCACAGCTTAGGAGAAAGAGTAAAAGATCTGTGGGGAAATGTGAGGAATTTGTCATTGCTCAAATATGCTGCTCAGCCTTGGGTTGAATTTAGTATTAATCTTGATAGAGGCATGTTTGCAGGGGACAGAAAATAAGAGAAACGCATGTAGGATTTATTGAGGATGCAGTAAAAAATCCATTTTTGTAGGGCTATTTTTCTTCCCCAATAAATGATTAGGGGAGGAAAAAAAGAAAAGCTTAAAATTGGTGTCAAGCTCTTTATTCCAACCATTTGGGATTAGCTGGAAGATAAATATGTCTGCTTATAATGTATCACTTTTGATGAAGTTGAAAAGATGAAGGGGAGAAGAGTATCCAGCAAGCAGCGGTTTGGGAGAATTTGCTGAAGTCCCTACACTTCAGTTCGCCAATAGTAATGAACTATCGATGCATTTTTACCAACTGAATTTAATGCATAAGCTGAGTATAGTCCTTACAAATTCTCTGAGGAAATATATGTTACGAAATGAGAATATACCACTCCTCCCTTTCCAGAGAAAGACATTTTTCTCATCTGTTAACTAATCTGTAACCTGTGATACTGCAAAATGGTGATCTTTGTCAAATTTGGGGGCTTACACTAAATTGTAATTGGGCAATTAGACTAAGAAGTGATTTTGCCCTGTTCCACATTAAAGACAAGCTACATGACACAAGTTTTTTTTTTTTTTTTTAAAGACAGAGACTTCAGTGCAGTTGTCCAAAATTGTCCATCATTCTACCAAGCACTGGATTGAATCAAAAGGTGTAATTTGGAGCCCCTGGGTGGCTCAATCAGTTAAGCCACCAGCTCGGTGGTGATCCAAGGACACTGGGATCTAGTCCCGCATCAGGCTCATTGCTCAGTGGAGAGCCTGCTTCTCCCTCTCCCTACTTCTCCCTCTGCCTGCCACTCTCCCTGCTGGTGCTCTCTCTCTCTTTGACAAATAAATAAATAAAATATTTAAAAATAAATAAATAAATAATAAATAAATAAATAGGTGTTATTTGGGGGGAAAAGGCATCTACTGTCGTATATTTCCCTTTTTCAAACTCATTTCTAATTGTTCCCCAGGATGCTCCCCATCTTGTTCTTAGTTGGAGTGATTAGTGCTTATCTTTTTACTTTGTATATTTTAATAACCACTTGCCTCAGAAAAACCATGCACTCAGTCTCAGTGAACTTTTAACAAGGAAGTTTCAAGACAAGAGGAAATAGGACAATGGGAAATATGCATTCATGGTTTTAGGCAGTCCTAGGTGTTATGGATATGTTGTTGATAATATATCCCTCCTACGTGCAATGTTCCAGTTTATGTTGTTCCAATAACACCAATAAACCACATAGATGACATTGTAGATGATTTGAGAGCCTGCTTGACTTTTTGTTTTAAGGGAAATAGAAAGAGATGAACTATTATATGCTTGACCTTCTTGAACCCAATGTCCGTAGTGGAAAAGGTTTGAAACGGACTATGTCCATAAGGACCTTCCCCCCACCCCGCCACAGTTTCCTAGATATAGTGCTTTTCACTTGCATACATGTTTCCGGTCTACTCTTTATTTTTAAAAATCCCCCTGCAGAGTATCTATAACAGACCCTTCTCCATCCTATAAGCATCAACCTTTAAATTGATAGGGGGTATATATTTTTCCCACCAATCCCCAGTAGTTTCATCTTCATTCCCTTCCATGTTGTTCTTAACATTGTTTCCAGAATTATCAGAACACCTCCCTTTGGGGGAAGCTGCTATATATTTAATCATCACTCTAAACTGTTTAGAAAATAGATATTAGCTGAAGTCTATATTAGTAAGTCCATCACTGTTAAGAACTCAGTCCGTGACATATTAATTTACTCCTAAGCTTCCAGCTGAGGCCAGACTAACCTGAATGGTATCTGATTACAAAGATCAACGAGTTGGCATGAAACGGGATGGATCATTGAGCAAAACAGTTTATTAGTTCTCCTTAGTACAACTAATGTTTTTAGGAGCTGTGGTTTATAGTCTGTGGCATTGTTTGGTGGACTCCTTCCTAAGCCATCAACTATCCAAATCAAAACACTATCAGCACCTTGTAGAATGTAATTATATGTTACAGACATTCTCTAAAAGAGATAGTGTCCAGCAGTTCTAGAACATTCCTCCCCATTTTTGTTGATTGAAGACCTCTTATTATTTAATGTCAAATATTTCACATAAACTATTGACTATTAGGAGAAAGTTTATCGGTTTCTAGATAATATTTTTTCCTAGCTTTGAGGCTGAAAAATATTTCATATAATTCATATAGTCAGAGGAAAGTTGTCAAAGCAATAGATTTTAAGATTACCCCTCCCAACTCCCACATACACATACAAACACGCACGCATGCGTTTTTAAAAAATCTCTCAGACTCCAAGAATGTAGCGCTGGAAAGGGACCTTACTGAACTCTTTCCTAATCCGGTAGTAAATATGGCTGAAATTATCTGAGTTCAGCAGTTTGTTTCAAAGAGTTAAAAGAACATAGGAGCTATACTTAAGGAGCCTTACTGTAGGAAGCGGGGGGGAGAAGCCAGAGATATTAACACTGTAAGAGGGATACTGTGAAGAGAGTTACTTGGAGTCACTGTGGTGAGTTGGATAGCTTCTTTGGTCACCTTCCAAATATTCTCTATTACAGGTAGCGGTTTGCAGTTAATTCAGGATTATCAAATCAATCACAGTCGGGTTCAAAATTTCATCAGAAGCTTTTCCTCTGTTCTCCTGCTGACTCTTAGTTGGAGTCACAGCAGCAGGGCAGGGAAAAGAGAAACACTTTGTTCTTGTTGCCGGCATGTCCCACAAGCAGGCTAGCTCCTCGCTGCCACTCTGGAAGTTTCACGGAAAGATATTCTTGGAATACATTCTGAGCCAAGAGATCTGAATGCGATCTATCAGGTGTTGAGGGTGAGCCTTCTAGGATCCATGTTGCTGCCTGTGTGTTATGCCCCACCTGCCACTTCGGTCGCTGTCCATATTCCCAGGGGTCCTCCTAGTATCTCAGAGACTTCAGTTCTCCTATTCCGTCTGGGACGCAGTGTGTCTGTCTGTCTCACTGTTAACACATGTAAGTTCCCAGGGGCTCTTCTTTATTTCTCTCTTGCCCCTGAGCTGCTGGGGGTTGAGAGCAAATTTCAGTGGACAGCTTACTCTCCCTACATCCCCCTTCCATCCTATCGTTTGTCCCCCGTCCCCACCAACCCCAAGCTCCCTTTACATAAAGAAGGAATGAAAGTCAGGCAATGACAACCCGGTTCTACCATAACAGGTGGACCTTCAAATCTGTATCTCATCCTTGAATTCTTGACCTGTTACCACAGAAGCCAAGACTCTCCATGTGCTGGTCACTGCACAAGAAAACAGGGGCCTAATTTCTGCACAGAAGAGAAGAGCACACATTCTGGGCACTCCAGGTTTAAACAGACATAAGATAGTGGTTGAGAGGATGTCATGTGGATCTCAAATAACTCTGTTCAATCTTAGTTCTGCATTCTATCAGTGGTAATTTCTCTAATTTTTCCAGTGCCTCAGTTTCCCCACGTGTAAAATAAGAAGGATAATGCTTCCTACTTCCTAGGAGGGCTTTGAGGATTAAGTCCATTCTTATACACAAGACTTTTCACCAAGAGCAACTAATGCACAGTAAGTGTTTGGTAATTATTAACAATTGTGATTAATCGGTTCCCTTAATAGGTCACATATTATTCCGTCATACATCTTTAGCCCTTTTTCACATAATACCAAATCTTTAGCAATTCACTTTGGATCAAAAGGCCAAATGCCATTTAGCAAATTTCAGCATGGACTTAGGTCCCTACTGACATTTATAAATAGCACAAATAAATGTAGTATGGGTTAAGTGTATAAGTTGTGTGGTATCTTCCCTCGAGGCTTGCAGGCGTAGGGCTGATAGCCTGACCTCTAGGGCATGAACATCATTCCCCGCTCACACCTGGTCTTTTACACAAAACCGTCAACTGACTAGGCAATCTAGAAATTCCAAAAGTTCAGTGGCAGATATGTTCTTTTGTGAATATTATTCATCTGAATGACATTTGAAACTTGCAAAACATCGCGAGGGTGGGAAAAGAACTAGGAAGAGCTAGGCAAGTAAGGGCATGTTAGTACAATTTCATGGAAGTGCAATTTAGTGATTCAACTAAATTTATACTTATGTCCCCACATTGAACATTCACTCTTGGAAAGTTGTGTGTTTTTTTGTTTTGTTTTGTTTTGTTTGCTAACATTTTATTTGGAACCAAGGAATAAATTTCAATTATTCATTCAATTTATTTCATAGAGGATATGTGGCATGAATTATCAGCTTTTGTATTATGAAAATGCATATGGAGGACCTTAGCGTTAAAATGAATATTACAAATACCAGAAATAAAAGCCAGAATCTGTCAAGCTAGGATGTCTACTAGGCCTAGCAGTAGATCTTGGCACAAGCATCAAGATTGTTTTGTTAGTAAATGTGATAATTTGCACTTGGAAGATCTTCAGGCTAAGGATCTACCCCTTCAACTCTAACTGCCTTTCATAACTTAACTGTTTTATTAAAGAACTTATATTCATTATACTAAATTTACACTTTAAAGTTGAAAAGTCAGCACTTAAAAATTAACTTATTCCTATAAACAAATAGAAATAAAATTTTAAAAAAATATATAAAAGTGATCATTGCATACATGCATTTCTTGAGATAAACTTTTATTTGCCCATTTTTCCTTTTCTTCTCTTTTTCTCTTTCTTCTGTGTCAACCCTATTCCCCTTCCCCTATCCAGAAGCCCATGTTAACATAATATATGCATTTCAGTGGTTTTCTTCAATGGAATATATAGATATGTGTCAATATGTGTACACACAATTACATAGTTAAAAATTATATTCACGTGTCTGCATCTTTCTTTTCTCATTTAATATCTCAGAATAAGTCTCTGAAGTCAAGTGGCCTCACTACTCTTTTTAATGGCTGCACACTAGTTCATGGTGTAGATACACCATAATTTATTCAGCCAGAACCCTACTGAAAGGGTTTTAAAATTTTTAAATGAAAAAATTTGCCCTTACTCTGTTTTAAACATTTGTGCCCCAATGGACAATGCTACTGTAAGCATCTTAGTGCCTGTCCATGACAAGAACACATCAAGAGATTAAGTGTTATTTTCATTTTACAAATGAGGAAACTATAATTAAGGAAAGGTAAATAGAAGTTTTACAAATGAGGAAATTTTATTTATTATTATTTTTAAAAGATTTTATTTATTTATTTATTTATTTATTTATTTATTTATTTAAGAGAGAGGGACAGAGAAAGAGAGAGAGAGAGAGCATGAGTGGGGGGAGAAGCAGAGGGAGAAAGACAAGCACACTCCATGCTGAGCACAGAGCCCAACATGGGGCTCGATCTCAGGACCATGAGATCATGACCTGGGCTGAAACCAAGAGTTGGATGCTTAATGGACTGAGGCCACCCAGGTGCCGCTTATTTTATTTTTTTCTGTAAGGTCTATCCTCAATGTGGGACTTGCACTCAGGACCCTGAGATCAAGAGTCACACGTTCTACCAACTAAGCCAAACAAGCACCTCACAAATGAGGAAATTTTAGCTAAAAAAGTGCAAATGGCCACATCATCTGTCCAGTTTGACTCTAATCTCAGGTTTCACTGTGCTACATGACACTCTTTTGTCCTTGTTCTGATTTCCTAAAAATTATAGGCTATTAAATGAAAACATGTGTGACTCGAATTCACCTAAATGGATCAAATACCTGGCAGTGGAGATTAAATATAGCTTAGAAATTTAAGAAGAAAAGATGGATTGCACATTAATTTTTATAAATGGATCTCTTAAGGTACCATGGTTTATTACAGATTTAAGTCTTTTGGAGGCAATATGGCAAACTAGAATTTCAGAGAAACAGTTTCCAATATAAGACACTTCAAATCACCAGGTAAAACATAATGAGCATTGTAGATTTCTGGTTCTGGGACAGGTGGATTAGATTGAATAAAACTAAACCTCCCACTGACAACTACGTATGAGATGACCCTTGGAACTCATTGAAGAAACTAACAGAGATGAGACTTGGATGACTGTGATCCTTTAGAAGAGAGAAGCACACAGGAGGCTCTGCATTTACCCTGGCTTTTCCCATGAAGACATTTTCCTATTTTCTGTAGAGGAAACTGAGGCCAAGCAGAAAGTGGTTCACTTATTGGAGTAAAGATACAGTTGGCAGAATGCCACACTGCCACATTGGTTGGGATTTGAGGGACAAAATCCCAGAGAATAGGGAAGTACAGAGAAGTCCCCCAAATCTCTAATTCCCATCGAATTCCTTGGTTAATTCCTATGCTAAATGTGTCAGGGCAAGAGTCCAAAAGTCCAGCCAACTGCAACATCTGGGAAGCCAAAGAGAACAGCAGAAATTTTAGCAGCTGCGTGTCGCTGGGGAGCCTATGGTTGGATTTCAATTCCTAACAAGTCGGAGGAGCTTTAGAATACAGCCTAGACTTTCAGTTGAGATTCCCAAAGGACCATGACCTAGGAATAAAAGCACAGACTTGGAATAAACACCACACTTTAGAAGATTAACCATGGCTTAGGAATAATCTCAAAACTGAAATACACCAACCCCAAAACTCTAAGATTAAACAGCAACTAGATTATGGTGATCCACAGTCCCTATATGCTCCCTGGAAGAAAATCTATCTCTTGCTGTGGAGGGAAATGACATCATCAAGAGCCTCTGTACTGTGTCATCTACAGTGTCATGTATCCATTAAAAATTACTAGGACAATTAAAACAGAACTAAATGACCAAAAAACATACAAAATTATATTTTTTATAAAGAACATAGAAACACACCCAAGCAGTTCCAGATAATTGATTTTTTTTTTTTTAGAGAGGTCAAGAGTATGTGAGCAGAGGGGGAGGGGCAGAGGGAGAGGACGGAAATCTTAAGCAGACTCCATGCTGAACACAGAGCCCAACATAGGGCTGGATCACAGAACCTTGAGATCATGACCTGAGCCGATCAAGGGTCAGACACTTAACTGACTGAGCCACCCAGGCACGCCCAGATAATTGATTTTAAATAACTTATGATTAAAATGCTCTTTAAAACAAAGAAAAGATGGAAAATTTCATCAGAGAATAGGAATCTAAAGTAAATGTCTAGAACTGAAAAAAATGTTATATCTGACAGTAAAATTTAACTTATGGGTTTAATAGAAGATTAGACAAAGCAGAACAGATGATTGATAGATGGAAAAACAGATCAGTAAAAAATATCAAGATTGAGAGACCAAAAGAAAAAAAAAGATGAAAAACAAGGGAAATAAAAAGATATGGGACATATATCTAACACAGCACTATCCAATAGAAATATAGTGGAGGCATCAAATGTAAAAAAAGATTTTTCCAGAAATACAAAATCTGAAAAATTTCCTCACAAGAATATCTGTACTATAGGGAATGTTAAAGGACATTCTTCAGGCAGAGGGGAAAAAATATAAAAGAAATGTCAATCTATAAAAATAAAGAAAATGAGAAATGTTGCCTGAATGATATGGATTGAATATGTACCCCCTAAAATTCATATATTGATATCTAATCCCAATGTGATGATATTTGGAGGTGGCACCTTTGGGTGGTGATTAAGTCATGAGGATGAAACCCTTATCAATGGGATTAGTGCCCTTATAATAGGCCAGGACAAGCTTGCTCTTTTTCTGCCATGTGAAGATAAAGGGGAATTCAGCTATCTGCAACCCAGCAGAATGTTCTTACCAAAACCCAACCATGCTGGCACCCTGATCTCAGACTTCCAGCCTCCAGACTGTGAGAAATACATTTCTATTGTTTGTAAGTCATCCAGTCTATGGTAGTGGGTTCTATCAGCCTAAATTGACTAAGATATAAGTGTAAATACATAGGATTTTAAAAAAATTTCATTTTCTAAAAGGTAGTAGACTGCTTAAACAATGTAGTAGGGAAGTTGATAACATATGTAGATTTGCAATGTATATAAACACACCAAAAAGGCTAAGAGTGGGGAAATGGAAGTATATTGTTGTTAGTTTCTTACATTACACATGAATGCATATAATATCACTCGACATGAGACTGTGATTAAATAAAAATGTATATGATAGGGGTCCTTGGCTGGCTCATCTGTAGAGCATGCAACTCTTGATCTCTGGGTCATGAGTTTGAGCCCCATGTTGGGGGTAGAGATTATTTAAAAAAAAGCTTATTAAAAATACTATAGATATACTATAAATCATAAAGCAACCACTAAAATAACAAAACAAAGAGTTATAGCTAATGAAGCCAAAAAAGGAGAGAAAATCAAATCATAAAAATTACTCATTTAAACCAAAAGGAAGCAGGAAAAGAGGAAAAAGGAAATGAATCATAGCCAAGACAATTAAAAAACAAATAGCAAGGTGGTAGATTTCTGCCCACCATATTAATAATTATATTACAAGTGAAATATGTAAATACCTCAATTACAGAATGGAAATTGTCAGATTGGATAAATAAAGCAAGACCCAAATATGCTTCTTATAAGAAACTTACTTTAAAGTATGTATAGTCGTATAAAGACACAAATAGGTTAAAATGTTGGAAAAAGACATTCCATGCTAACCTTAATCAAGATAATGCTGTTGGGGCACCTGGGTGGCTCAGTCAGTTAGATGTCTGCCCTAAGTTCAGGTCATGATCCCAGTGTCCTGGGATTGAGCCCTGTGTCAGGTTCCCTGCTCAGTGGGGAGTCTGCTTCTCCCTCTCCCTCTGCCCCTCCCCCCTGCTTGTGCTCCCTCTTTCTCCGTCTCTCAAATAAATAAATAAAATCTTTTTTTATTTTTTATTGTTATGTTAATCACCATACATTACATCATTAGTTTTTAATGTAGTGTTCCATGATTCATTGTTTGTGCATAATACCCAGTGCTCCATGCAGAACGTGCCCTCTTTAATACCCATCACCAGGCTAACCCATCCCCCCACCCCCCTCCCCTCTAGAACCCTCAGTTTGTTTTTCAGAGTCCATAGTCTCTCATGGTTCGTCTCCCCCTCCGATTTCCCCCCCTTCATTCTTTCCCTTCTGCTATCACCTTTTTTTTAAACATATATTGCATTATTTGTTTCAAAGGTACAGATCTGTGATTCAACAGTCTTGCACAATTCACTGCCTTTGCTGCATCCCAAAGATTTTGAACAGTTGTGTTTTCATTTTCATTGGTTTCCATGAATTTTTTTAATTCTTCTATTTCCTGGTTGACCCATTCATTCTTTAGTAGGATGCTCTTTAGCCTCCATGTATTTGAGTTCTTTCCGACTTTCCTCTTGTGATTGAGTTCTAGTTTCAAAGCATTGTGGTCGAAAATATGCAGGGAATAATCCCAATCTTTTGGTACCGGTTGAGACCTGATTTGTGACCTAGGATGTGATCGATTCTGGAGAATGTTCCATGGGCACTAGAGAAGAACGTGGATTCCGTTGTTTTGGGATGGAATGTTCTGAATATGTCTGTGAAGTCCATTTGGTCCAGTGTATCATTTAAAGTCTTTATTTCCTTTGTTGATCTTTTGCTTAGATGATCTGTCCATTTCAGTCAGGGGGGTGTTAAAGTCCCCCACTATTACTGTATTGTTGTCAATGTGTTTCTTTGCTTTTGTTATTAATTGCCTTATATAATTGGCTGCTCCCATGTTCGGGGCATAGATATTTACAATTGTTAGATCTTCTTGTTGGATAGACCCTTTAAGTAGGATATAGTGTCCTTCCTCATCTCTTATTACAGGCTTTGGTTTAAAACCTAATTTGTCTGATGGGGTGCCTGGGTGGCTCAGTTGGTTAAGCGACTGCCTTCGGCTCAGGTCATGATCCTGGAGTCCTGGGATCGAGTCCTGCTTCGGGCTCCCTGCTCAGCAGGGATTCTGCTTCTCCCTCTGACCCTCCCCTCTCTCATGCTCTCTCTCTCTCTCTCATTCTCTCTCTCCAATAAATAAATAAAATCTTTAAAAAAAATCTAATTTGTCTGACATAAGGATTGCCACCCCGGCTTTCTTTTGGTGTCCATTAGCCTGGTAAATAGTTTTCCACCCCCTCACGTTCAATGTGGGGGTGTCTTTGGGACTAAAATGAGTCTCTTGCAGACAGCATATCGATGGGTCTTGTTTTTTAATCCAATCTGAGAGCCTGTGTCTTTTGATTGGGGCATTTAGCCCATTTACATTCAGGGTAACTGTTGAAAGATATGAATTTAGTGCCATTGTATTGCCTGTAAGGTGACTGTTACTGTATATTGTCTCTCTTCCTTTCTGGTCTATGCTGCTTTTAGGCTCTCTCTTTGCTTAGAGGACCCCTTTCAATATTTCTTGGAGGGCTGGTTTTGTGTTTGCAAATTCCTTTAGTTTTTGTTTGTCCTGGAAGCTTTTTATCTCTCCTTCTATTTTCTTTTTTTTTAATAATTTTTTATTGTTATGTTAATCACCATACATTACATCATTAGTTTCTGATGTAGTGTTCCATGATTCATTGTTTGTGCATAACACCCAGTGCTCCACGCAGAATGTGCCCTCTTTAATACCCATCTGCAGGCTAACCCATCCCCCCACCCCCTTCCCCTCTAGAACCCTCAGTTTGTTTCTCAGAGCCCACAGTCTCTCATGGTTCATCTCCCCCTCTGACTTACTCCCCTTATTCTTCCCCTCCTGCTATCTTCTTCTTAATTTTTTTCTTAACATATATTGCATTATTTGTTTCAGAAGTACAGATCTGTGATTCAACAGTCTTGTACAATTCACAGCGCTCACCATAGCACATACCCTCCCCAATGTCTATCACCGAGCCACCCCATCCCTCCCACCCCCCACCACTCCAGCAACCCTCAGTTTGTTTCCTGAGATTAAGAAATCCTCATATCAGTGAGGTCATGTGATACATGTCTTTCTCTGATTGACTTATTGCACTCAGCATAACACCCTCCAGTTCCATCCACGTCGTTGCAAATGGCAAGATCTCATTCCTTTTGATGGCTGCATAATATTCCATTGTGTATATATACCACCCCTTCTTTATCCATTCATCTGTCGATGGACATCTTGGCTCTTTCCACAGTTTGGCTATTGTGGACATTGCTACTATAAACATTGTGGTGCACATACCCCTTCGGGTTCCTACATTTGTATCTTTAGTGCCCCCATTTTTGATTGCACCTCATTAGTAGCCTTTTTGATTTCGACTTGGTTAGATTTTAGTTCTTTTATTTCTCCAGAAAGGGTTTCTCTAATAACTTCCATACTTTTTTCAAGCCCAGCTAGTATCTTTAAAATCATGATTCTGAACTCTAGGTCTGACATCGTACTAATGTCTGTATTGAGTAGGTCCCTGGCAGATGGTATTACCTCTTGTTCTTTTTATTGAGGTGATTTTTTCTGTCTTGTCATTTTGTCCAGAGGAGAATAGATGAATGAGAGAACAAAATGCTAACAGGTTAACAATGTCCCCAGAAAATATACTCTAAACAAATCTGAAAAGACCTGAAACCAGGGGAAAAGAAAGGGAAAGAAAGAAAAAAGAAAGAGAAAAGAAAAAGAAAAAGATAAAAACAAACAAAAACAGAACAAAACAAAAATAAAACAGAATATGATCAGATATGATCAGGATAGTGCATAGATCAGTGCCACACACTAGATTTTGGGTGTATTTTGGTCTGTTAGAAGAAAGTCCCTCCTAAAATTTTAAAGAAAGAAAGACTTATATATGTACAAAATAACGGTTGATATAATGAAGGGATGGAATATGAATGTAAAGATGAAAATTATAAAAAATTTTATAAAAGGAATTGGTAAGATAAGAAGTTGTTTGAAAAAAGAAAGAAGAGGATTTAAAAAAATAAGAAAGAATAAAAAAAGGGGAGAGAATGTGATCAAGTAGGAAACTAGAACAAAGCCATACACTAGAGATTTAGGGTGTATTTTGATCTGTTAGAAGAAACTGTATCTCAAAATTTTAAAGAGAGAACAACTTATATATACATATGCCAAAAATAAGGGTAACTACTATGAAGGGATAGAATATGACTCTAAAAATGAAAAATAAGAATGTTTTTTTAAAAAAGGGATTGATAAGATGTTGGTTGAAAAAGGGAAAAAGAAAAATTTAAAAAATTAACTTTGAAAGACTAATGAATCATGGTAAAAAAGCCACGAATTCTATGTGCAGTATACCCCTAGCGCTGGAGTTCTGCCATTCTCATTGATCGGTAAACTTGGTCTTGGCTTGCTGGCTGTTCGTGCTGATCTTCTGGGGGAGATCTGTTGCTGTGGTTCCCAATGTCTTTGCCGGAGGCGGAATTGCTCCGCCCTTGTTGGTCCGGGCTAAGTAATCTGCTCGGGTTTGCTCTCGGGATCTTTTGTTCCCTGCAAGCTTTCTGTACAGCGTTGGAGGACGACAGTGAAAATGGTGGCCTCCCAATCTCTGCCCCGTAGGCGCCGCGAACTCGGGGCCCCACTCCTCAGTGCAGCCCCAGAGAAAAGCGGTCAGTCACTCCCGTCTCCCCGGTCTCCGGCCGCACTCCGTGCTCACCCGGCCTGTGACCAAGTGTTTCTATCTCTGGCACCGACCCCGTGTGGAGTCTCCAAACCCAGCAGATCCCTGCGGTGCGTTCCCGCGCCGCTCCTCCCGGGGGAGGAAGGGGAGTCTCCCCGGCTCTGCCGCTTGTTGGGTCCCTGCTGGAGGAGCAGTGGCCCGACTGGGCCGCGGATCACAGTTTATGGCAACCCCGAGCTGAGAGCCCGCGCCTCGGCTCCGTCTCTGCAGCCGGCTTCCCTGCTCCGATACCTGGGAGCTCTGCCGCACTCAGGCTCCCCCGGTCTTTCTGTGACCCCGAGGGTCCTGAGACCACACTGTCCCGCGAGGGTTCCACCCCCTGCTTAGCCACTGGAGCGACGTCCCTCCGTGGAGCCGACTTCTAAAAGTTCCGATTTTGTGCTCCGCGGCTCTAGCACTTGCCAGAAGCGGCCGACGGAGGCCCCCTCCCCCGCCGTCTCTCCTCCCGAATATCGCCTCGGATTCACTTCTCCGCACGTCCTACCTTCCAGTAAGTGGTCGCTTCTCTGTTCAGAGAGTTGTTGCTACTCTCCTCTTCGCTCTCCTGTTGAGTTCGTAGGTGTTCAGAATGGTTTGATCCCTATCCAGCTGAATTCCTGAGACCAGACAAAATCCAGGTCTCCTACTCCTCCTCCATCCTGCTCTGCCCCATGAAATACAATCTTTATTCATAGATGACCTAATAGTTTATGTAGAAAATCCCAAGGAATCTACAAAATAACTCTTGGCAATAGTAAGCAAGTATGGCACATGAAACAAGGCTAATATACTAAAGTCAATTGCTTTCCTGTATGCCAGTAATGAACAATTGGAATTTAAAATTAAAAAAATTATTTAAAGTAGCATCAAAAATTGAAATACTTATATGAATCTAAGCAAGATCTACATGTGGAAAACTACAAAGCTCTGATGAAAGAAATCAATATCTAATCAAATGGAGAGATATTTTATATTCATGGATTGGAAGACTCAATATTCCTATATATATTTGGAGGCTCTATAGAAAGATACAAATATATTTATAATCGTTATATATTCTTGATGGAATAACCCTTTTGTCAATAATGTCCTTTGTTTCTGTTTTTATTTTTTTATTTTTTATTTTTAAGATTTTATTTATTTGAGAGAGAGAGAATGAGAGATAGAGAGCACGAGAGGGAAGAGGGTCAAAGGGAGAAGCAGACTCCCTGCTGAGCAGGGATCCCGATGTGGGACTCGATCCTGGGACTCCAGGATCATGACCTGAGCCGAAGGCAGTCGCTTAACCAACTGAGCCACCCAGGCGCCCCTGTTTCTGTTTTTTTTTTAGATACTTTATTTATTTTTTAGAGCGAGAGTGTGTGCATGTGCAAGTGAGGAGGAGGTGATGAAGGAGAGGGAGAGAGAGAGTCTTAAGCTCCTCAGCGAGGAGCCCCACATGGGGCTCAATCTCACGACCTGAGCTAAAATCAAGAGTCGGATGCTCAACTGACTAAACCAACCAGGAGATCCATATCCTTTGTTTCTTGTAATAACTTTTTACAAAGTCTATTTGTCTTATATTAATATAGCTACCCCAGCTCTCATTTACTCTTTGCATGGAATATACGTATATATTTCAAAGATTTTATTTATTTATTTGAGAGAGAGAGAGAGTGCATGAGTAGGGCAGAGGGGTAGAGGGAGAGGGAGAAGCCGACTTCTTGCTGAACAGGGACCCCAATGTGGGGCTGGATCCCAGGACCCTGAGATCATGATTTGAGCCTGAAGGCAGACACTTAACCGACTGAGCCACCCAGGCGTCCCTGCATGGAATATATTTTAAAACAATTTCACTTTAAACTTATTTGCATAAGTTTTTACCCTGGGCATTACAATTAACATCTTAAATTTATAACAATCTAGTTTGAATGAATACCAACTTAAAGGACATGCAAAAACTCTACACTTATACAACTCTGCCCCCCTTATATTGTTATTTTTTACAAATTGCACTGCTATATATTGTGTGCCCACTAATATAGATTTATAATTGTTTCACACATGTTCAGTTTGAATAATATAGGCATAAAAATGAGTAACAAGTCAAATATAATGCTAGGTTTTACATTTACCTATGTAGTTACATTTACCTGTGTTTTTTATTTTCTTATTTTTTCATATGGCTTCATGTTACTGTCTAGTGTCCTTTCATTTTAGCTTAAAGGATTCCCTTTAGCATTTCTTGTAGGGCAGATCTATAAAAGTGATAAACTCCTTCAGCTTTAGTTTATCTGAAAATTTATTAACATCTTCCTCTTTTTGGAAGAATGGTTTTGCTGTACAATTATTCACTGAAAGGTGTTTTTTCATTTTTTCTTTCATCACTTTAATATGTCATTGCACTGCCTTCTGACTTCCATGGTTTTTGATGAGAAATTGGCTGTTAATTGTATTGAAGATCCCTTATACATGGTGAATTTTATCTATTTTACTTCTTTCAAGATTCTCTGTCTTTGATTTCTGACAGTTTGATTATAATGTGTCTCAGTGTGGATCTCTTTCAGTTTATCTTGCTTAGAGGTTATTGAGATTCCTGGATGTGTAGATTCATGTCATTCATCCTACTGGAGAAATTTGGGGCCATTATTTCTTCAAATATACTTTATATTTCTCTCTCTCCTTTTCTGGGACTCCCTTTAAGTGTATATTGTAGCATTTTATGGTGTCCCCTACCTCCTTAGGTCTGATCTGGTAAGTCCAATATCCAGCTTTTGTCAGGGACAGTTCTAAGAATAGTTTTCCTTTTAAATGGGCCACACTTTATTTCTTTGCATGCATAGTACCTTTTTGTTAAAGACTGAACATTTTGAGGGTCATAATATGGTGACTCTGAAAACTGGATCCTCCCCTCTCCCCCAGGTTTTATTGTTGCTGCTTCTTGTGAGTTGTAATTGCTTAGTGGCTTTTCTAAACTGTTTTTTTGATACTGGATCATTTGCTATGTGTGGTCACTCAAGTCTCTTAATGGTGAACTAGTGATTTATAGAGATTTTCTTAAAAACATGGAGCCACCACCACCCACCCCTGGACCAAATAAATCAGGAAAAACATTACTATTTTGGTCTTTGCAGATTATCTTTGTATTAGGGCACTTCTTCACAATGCTAAGCCAGGCCATTTACAATTCTACCTCAGCCTTTACTTCCTGCCTGATGGAACCTGACAGTCAGCCAGAGTTGAAAGCTTGGAGTCTTCTCATTCTTTTCTGAGCATGTGTCCAGCTCTGGGCATATATGTAGCTTTCTAGGTATTTTATTATGTTTGTGTTTCCAAACCAGCCTACAAAATTCCTGAAAATTTAACAATTGGCTTATGTGACTTGCTGTTTACTGGTATGAACTGGCTTAAGGATACCCCTGATTTAGTGTTCCCAGGAATAAAAATGTGAAGAAAGCAGAAGGGAAAGAAATCAAGCAGGGTCATCTTTCAGACAAAGTTCCAGTTTCAGCTTAACCTTGCAGGGATGCTCAGGAGTGGAAATTATGCCATGGGGTTTATTACAAGTTGTGGAAAGGGAAGTGGGCTTCCAAAGTCCCACATGAATCAGTTTTTAGCTAAGGGCTGCTTTGGGGATATAAACTCCCAGGCACTTTTGGCTCTCCACTTATGGGACAAAGGGGATCCAGCAGTCTAAAGGTAGTCTTCTCAAGAGAATTGCAAGAATGGGTTCTTAGAAACAAAAGAGTAACAAAGCCAGGGAGGGGGTCCCATAAATAATAAAAGAGAATTATGGGCATCTGGGTGGAGTATGGACATGTCCATAGAGTCCATTCCTTACACTAGTCTGATCCACTTACATCACATTCATTTCACTCTATCCTTTTTTAGGATATCCTTTATAGCTTTTTAAAGATGTTGGGAAAAGAAAAAGGAAAACATTAAAATACGGGAGTTTGTAGGCTGAGCCATAGCTCCCACTGTTGTAGTTGATCAGAAAATCATAACTTACAGTCCTCTACTAACTCTTCTAGATTCTACTCACTATTACCACTTCTGATGGTCTAGATGGTTTGTTTGGTGAGATGATCCCCCTATCCTTGAGGGGCTTTAGACCCTGGGTCTGTGCTTTTATCAGAGTGCAGTAATACTAATTGCTTTTTTGTAGTCAAACCTGGATATGGAGGCCCCAAGATCTGTTGGGCTCCAAATGCATTCCTCTCTTCCTATATTATGTAGAGCAATCCCATTTTTCATGATGATTAGGATATTACCCCACCAGTAGAGTAATTTATTTCTTTGCCTAGTCTATCGGTGTGAGAAGCCCAATATGACCATGCAGCAGTTGTAGCTCTGTATTAATGGAATTCTTACTGTTAAATCATTCCTTCTCTGGGATACAAGCCTTCTAGATCTGTAGAACCTAAAATTGTTGGGGAGGAAAATAATTACCATACAACAGTCATTGGTTTAAGTTGTTGATGATGGATAGTACCATAAACTTGTTGCACATTATCTGTCAACATTCAGGCTAACAGCTTTGGGATGATGTGTTATATAATATGACCAGTGGATCCTGTGGTTATGTGTCCATTGTAGTTCTCTGTGCTATAAAGTGGGCCATTTGGTCTGAGACAATGTCATTGCATGATCCCATGGTGGTGGTTAAATAAATAGTCTGTGAGCCTCAGGACAGTGAGACATATGGACAAGAAAAATGAACCCACACCCAATGTACAAGACAGTTCTAATCAAGAAAATTCTTATTTTCAGGATGTAGAGAGACTGATGTAATCATCTTGCCCCTAAGAAGATGGGTGGTCTCTTTAAGGGATGGAGCTACATTGAGGGCTAAATGTTTATTGCTGCGGCCACCAGGCCAAACGTTCAATAATAGCTAGATCAGTCTTGGTAAGATGAAACCCATACCTCTGGGCTCATGCATAGTCTATCTCTGTCATTATGCTACTCAATTCATGGTCCCATTATGCGTACATTAGAACAGCTGAGGATAGAGGCTGGTTTATAGCTATCGAATAAATCATTCTGTCAACCAAGCCATTTAATGTCTCTCCTGCAAGTGGATGGTCTCTGGTCGACCTGAATCTGTAATACATAGATCCTCCTGCTTTGTGCCTGCTCCTGCAGCACCATGCCTATGCATTTCCTGGGGTGGTAAGGATGATCCTGTCAATAAATGTTGCTGGGTCAACAGCATATCTCTAATAAATGATTGATTGTCTAAAACTAAAATAATGACAAAGAATCTTTCATTTTTAATATTTGCAAAAGTAAAATGCCTGACAACAATAGCACAAAGAATTAGAGGAAATGGAAATATCTTCATGTAAGTTCTCACATTATAAGAGTTGTTATATACTATTATTAGATGATAGAATATAAGATAAAGATGCACATTTCAAACTTTAATCACTAAACTATAAAACAAAGAGGAATTACTAATGAACCAATAATGAAGGTAAAAAGGAGACATGACAAATAGTAAATTAACTCAAAGGAATGCATGAAAAAAATAGAAAGGGAATAAAGAACAGCTGTAAGAAATATAACAGGTAGCAAGATGGCAGATTGAACCCAAACACTTAATAATTGCATTAAATGGAGATGTCTTAAATACTCCAAATAAAAGGTAGGTATTGTCAGACTGAATTAATAAGCATGATTTAACTATGTACTCTTTAAAATAAATACGCTTTACAGGTAAAGATAGACATATGTTAGAAATCAAGGAATGCAGTAAGACATACAGCATGCAAACACTAATCAAAAGAAAGTTGCAGGTTCCTGCCATAGGGCCTTTGAATTCATTGTGTCCCCTGCCTAGAAGTCTCATCATGAAAATCCCCATGGCCAACCATCTCACTCCTTTGAAATCTTCTCCCAAATATCATCTCAGTGAGGACAACTCTGGACATCCCTTTGTTAAAAAGTGGAAACCTAACCACCATCTCCCCCTCTCCGCAGCTATATTCTCAATGCATTTACCCTACTCTATTGTTATTTTCTATAGAGCTAATCACCACCTAACATACTATTTGCTCATTTATTATGATGATTGTTTATTGTTTGTCTCTCCCCACAGGACATAAGCTCTGTAAGGCCAAAAGTCTTTGTTTTGTTCACTAATTTTATCCCCATGCCTACAATGGTGTCTGGTGCACAATCAACTAGTATTTGTTGAATCCATGCTGAATTAAAGTAAAATGAATGTGAATGGGATAAAAAAACAGTTAAAGTGACTATATAAATTTGGATGAACACTCAGAAAGAGATAATGACCAGGAATAAAGAAAAACATTATATAATGATAAAGAAGCCAATATATCAAGAGGACATAATAATCTTAATGTGTAAGTACCTAATAGAGAGCCTCAAAATACATGAAATAAAGCCTTATACAACTGAAAGGAGAAACAGGCATTGTATATAACTGTGGTTAGAGATTTTACCTCCTTTCCCAGTAACGTATAGAATAAGGAGACAAAATCAATGAAGAGAAGGAAGACTTGAATAACCTGACATATTAGAACACTCCAGCATGAACTATAACCACAGTGAGATACAACTATGCACCAACTAGAATGGCAAAATTAAAAATGAAACAAAGCAAAGCCTTACCAAAAGTTGTTGGTGAGGGTGTTGAAGTGGTTAAAACTCTTATTTACTGCTGCGGGGAATGCAGAATGGCACAATCCATTTGGAATTCACTTTGACATTTTATTCTTATAAAGTTAAATGTAGGTATAACCAAGGACACAGGAGTCTCACACCTATTTTTTTACCCAAGAAAATAAAAATGGGTGTCCACATAAAGACATATATGGTTTTTCATAGCAGCCTTATTCCAAATAACCCAAAGCTGGAATAGCAAAGATGTCTAACAGGAAGTGAAGAGATAAAAAATTGTTGTATATGCATTGGAGTGTGATTTGACCATAAAAGAGCACAGAGTACTGATACATACATACAACATACATACAACATACGTACAACACCATACATACAACACCATATAATAACATACAACAACATAGATGGACTTCAAAAATGTTATGCTGAGCCAGAGAAGTCAGACAAAAAAGATGGCATACTCTATATTTCCATTTACATGAAACTCTGGACAAGACCCAGGAATATGACAGAAGTGGATTGTTGTGCCCCTGGGCATGGGGGTACTACAGGGGAATGTGGGCAAAGGGGAACAAGAAAATATTTTTGGTGTGATGAAATGTCCTGTATTTAGATAAAGTTGATGTTCACATGAGGATATGTATTTTTCATAAATTGTTGAACTGCACACTTAAAATTGGTACATTTTATTGACTATAAATTAAACCTCAGTAAATAGAAAAGCAAACATTCATCTGGAATAGAATGTAAATCACACTGGGGGACATTATGGAACCAAGAGTATAAACAATCACAACTACACATAATAATAGGGATAAGTCTCATACACAAAATATTGAGAGATAAAAGCTAGACATTGAAGAGTGTGCATTCCATGATTTCAATGATATAAAGTTCAAAACATTGAAATTGAATCTCTGCTGTTAGATGTTAGAATGGTGTTAACCTTTGAGCAGTGGGTGGTAATAGGAAGGGAGCCCAAGGAAGATCTGGGTTGTTGGCAATGTTCTGTTTCTTTTTTTTTAAGATTTATTTTAGAGTGGGGAGAGAGGCAGAGGAAGAGGGTGAGAGAGAGACTCTCCAGCAGACTCCCTGTTGAGCACAGAGCCTGAAATGGGACTTGATCTCAAGACCCTGATCTCACAGCCCTGAGATCATTACTTGAGCCAAAGTCAAAGGTGCCCGGGTAATGTTTTATTTCTTAACTTGCAGTGTCAAATGCTGGCATAAAGCAAAGTATGGTTAAAGTGTTATTGAGAAGGCAGAACAGCAGGAATGCACAAGCATTGCTGATAGAAATGCAAATTGGTTTAGCCATTCTGGGAAACCTTTGTTAGTTTCTAGAAAGTTACCATGCACTTACCAGGTGACCCAGACATCCCGCTTCTGGATATGCATCCCAGAAAAATGAAACTTAGGTTAAATCAAAAACTATCCATGTATGTTAACTAACTGGAATTTAAATAAAAACCTAAAAATAAAACCTCTCCATGAATATTTGTAGCGGTATTAGTCATCGTTGCCCATCCCTGGAAAAAACCCTCATGTCTTTCAGAGGATGAAAGGATAAGCAATCTGTGTTACATCCACACAATGGACTACAACTCAGGACTCAACAAGAACGAACTCTCGATACATGTGACAATATAAATAAATCT
Organism: Zalophus californianus; assembly: GCF_009762305.2. Classification (NCBI taxonomy): domain Eukaryota; kingdom Metazoa; phylum Chordata; class Mammalia; order Carnivora; family Otariidae; genus Zalophus; species Zalophus californianus. The sequence continues at coordinate 133,700,894 of NC_045600.1, forward strand.
TAAGGGAACTATACTAAGTCAAGTTTTCTCAAAATCATGGCTCTTGACTTTTCTGGAGGCTGGATAATTTGCTATGGGCCTATCTGGTGTGTTGTAGGCTTTTCAACCATATTGCTGGCAATCCCACCCCTCTGCGCAGGAGGCAATAGTGTTTTCCCTTTCCAACCCATAACAATTAAAAATGTCTGCAGACATGGCTGAATGTCCTGATTGAGAATCATGTTCACCCTTTCGACTGAGTGAAAGAATGTAGTCTTAAAAGATTACATATTATATGATTCCATTTATATGACATTCTAGAAAAGTGAAAAATATAAGAACAGAGACCTGATCAGTAGTTGCCAAGGGTTAAAGGTGGAGAGAGTCTAAAAACAAAGAGGCAGAACAGGGATATTCTTTAGGGTGTTGGAATTGTCCTGTATCCACTGAGAAATGCTCTGTGCCTCCATAAATAATAAATATATAATAATAAATATATTATTGCTAAATATAGTAGAGTACCTAATTTTAAAAATTGAAGAAGTGAAATCAAACAAAACAAAAGCAAGTATGGTATAAATGGAAAAGAATATTTTGACTTGGCAATCATGGGGTGATCTTGGCAGAAGGGTTTTCAGTGAGGGTCAGAAGAGTGGCAAGGAGGAGTCATTTTTGTAGGATGCCCCATGAGTTCAAGCTAAGGAGAATGGAAGTCACAGGGCCCGCCCTGTTAGAAGTGCATGGTACTGTCCTTGACTCTTGGTCTCTGGGGAGGCTGTAGAGGATAAGCAGAGACATAAGCCAACATTCCTAATAAGGCTGAACACAGAATGCAGCAGGTAAATTCCCTTATGCTAAAGAGGGCCAGGCCCAGTGTGAAACCTGGGTAAACTCACTGGGGATGTTCCCCATGGCAGAGGTATCCAGAAGAGTTCATCTTGTGCCCAGAGTGCACAGTGTGTCTTAGCCTCTTGCAGGAGGCTGGTGTGCAGCCACACTGGGGGACTCTAAGAGCTACTGGGCTGGGGGTTCCTGAGTTGCACCCTTACACTGTCTCACCAGAGTCCACAACTCCTATTTTGGGGTTCTCTCCACTGAGTCACTTGGAGTATTTCGATGTCCTGCACTCTAAATTTTGCAGTGGCTAAAATTGTTCTTGGAGCTCCTCTGGAGCTATCTGGACAGTAGCCACGTCTGCTCCAGGGACCTTCTAAAGGATCCTAAGCTAGGGCAGATTACACCAGAGAAATTGAGTTGCCATGACCTTTTCCAAGACCACGAAGTGTGGGCATATCTGATCTCCTGGGAGCAGAGTATGGTCTCTGGATTATTTGATTTCATAGGTTCATCATGTTCTGTTCTCCATTTATTTTCTAGGAGACCACCTGGAGATGCATAGGGCAGACGATATGCAGATTGGAACATGGAACAAGGAGGTGAAAAACAGATTGTATCTTGCAGAGAATGGAGATGTCAAAGGTCAACTAGATCTTTAGTCAAAAGGCTGGAGGTCAAAAATTAGGTTGAGTTATGGAACAAGGCAAGTATGAGGAGCAATGGGAAATGAGTATGTGGTATGGTCCTGGTTAGTTTTGCAGATAAAGTTCCAATTCCAAGAATTCCAAGTCATTACATAGCCCCAGATTTTTATCAGCTTGGGGGAAGCAAATCATTTAGAGATTCGAGGACTGCACAGATGGACCCAGGCTGGAGTGTAAGAGCTCACACTAAGGGAACTGCACAATTCCAATGTGTCCGTTCCCACCACGTCTATATGAGTGACACCCCTGGAGTGCTGGGATCAGTTGTGCAATACTCCTGGGTTTCTGTAACTGGATTTCAAGAACTTCAGAAGGTCTGTTAAGTTTTTTTAGCGATGGCAGGAAATATGAAGAGAGGGAAAGGAAAAGGAGGGTGGAGGGAGGGAAGAAGGAAGGAAGCCAGAGAGAGAGAAGAAGAAGGAAGGAGAACATTTGAGTAATACTTACACAGTCCACATAGTTTATTGTAAAAACTGGGATACTGTTTTTAAATTTATTTTTTTATTTTTTAAGTAGGGCTCCACAACTAATGTGGGGCTTGAACTCATGACCCCGAGATCAAGAGTCTCATGCTCTACTAACTGAGCCAGCATGTGCCCCCAAACTGGGATGCTTTAGACAGAATAAGGGAAACTATTATAACCACACAAGAGCAACATTAACACCGGGCAAATAGTAATCGTATGTTCACCCCAGGAAGAGGGCATACTTCCCTGGGCTTCATTTGGTCCAGAAGATTCTCTTTTTGCTACTTGGAGCAGCAGAGAGCTATGGAAAGTCGCCCACAGAGGCTGCAGAGGGCGTCTGCGCAGCGGCAAGGTGGCCAGGCTACTCAAAGCCTGATGCCCAGAATGCTTTCTTACTTGTCCTGCCGAGACTCAACTGCAGATGGGGTCCCTGGAATAAACAATCTTATTAGGAAGTGTTGGTGATATTTTGCCTTTTCTTCTCTTTCCTGGTGTTTTAGTAACGAGGCTTTATAACTGGCAAACGGGTTTGCTCTTAATGACTTGATCATTCAAATGTTCTTCGGACTGGCCATACTTTCCCATATGTGATTATCGGGCTGTCTTTTTTTTTTTTTTTAAGACTATTTATTTGGGAGAGAGAGAGAGAAAGGGCATGAGTGGGAGGGGCAGGGGGACAGAGAGAGGGAATCTCAAGCAGACTCTGCACTGAGCATGAGTCCCATGCGGGGCTTGATCTCACAAGCCTGAGATCAGGACCCTGGCCAAAACCAAGAGTCAGAGGCTTAACTGACGACACCACCCAGGTGCCCCAGGGCTGTCTTTACATGCATGTCAACCCAATGTTGTTGTGATTTGATGTGACCCTTGCCTACACTACAGCATTATAGGAACTGTGTGCCAGCCAACTAGCATATCCCAGGGGCTGCCCTGTCTTATCATCTACTATGCTATCAGTCTCAGGCTGCATGAGATTTAAGGTGCCCACTCATCTGGGGGTGAGAGCCATTGAAATCATGTGCGAGATGGTCAGCAAACCAGGGTAGTGGGTCTCCAACATGAGTGAGCATCCACATGATCCAGAGAGCTTGTTAAAACGCAGATGGCTGAGCCTTGTCCCCAGAGTTTCTGATTCAATAGGTCTGAAGAGGGACAGAAGACTTTGCATTTCTTAGAGGTTTCCACGTGGCACTGACTCACTGTTCCAGAGACCACACTTTGAGAACCACTGTTGTACAATTACTGATTTGATAATGATATAACTTACCAAAGTACCATCACTGCGATTTCTTTAGTCATTTGAAAATGTTGGCAGTAGTCATTAGTTTTAGAGAGAGAAAACTAACTGACAAATTCAACTTACTCTTTAGCATACTGTAGTTTAGCTGCAACACGGGCATTCTCCAAATTTGTGCAGTTTCTGCCAACATTGCCACCTGAGTGAAATAAACAGCTGAATAGGCAAGTTCGGGTGAAAGCAAATCTGTATTGAGAATACTCTAAGCCAGGCACTGTGATATAAGCCTAAAAAGAAGCAAGGGACAGTGTGCTCTTAGGAAAACTTGAACTGACTACACCTTAGAGCTTCTTCTGAGACTCACCCTGGTAAAATCTCCACGTAATGAATGGGATTCAAACCAGCTATGGGAGGAAATCAAGAGATGACTGATTATCCTGGGGCCAAAGAGATTGGGAAGAGTTGGCACTGTCTCAGTATGGTATGGTGGTAAAGGGGACCGATGACAATACAGAAAATGAAGCTCTAATTAATTGTATCATCCTGTTGAGAGAAAGAATGTTTGGGCAGAAGAAAAATCGCCAGCACAGATATAAATGATCAGTGACACGGATTCCCTAACTCCGCCCATAGAAGGCTCTTTGCCTCTGACAGATAAAGCCCTATAGTGGTGGTGGATGCATTTGAGCAGCATAGGCTGTTGCTAGTAATTTTTTTGCTCAATAAATGAATATCTCCCATCCCTCCCCTCAGTTCATGAACAATGCCCATCATACTGATATCTGAGCATGCCAGTATACTATTTATTGTAAATTAATAACACCATGCTGTGCACTTTTTAAAACTTGGGGATATTAGTTAATATGAGAAACTCTCCCTAAGGAATATATATCCTAGAACACTTAGAAAATTGAGTTCCGGGGCGCCTGGGTTCAGTCAGTTAAGCATCTGCCTTTGGCTCAGGTCATGATCCCAGGGTCCTGGGATGCAGCCCCGAGTTGGGGGGGTGCCCCTGCTCAGCAGGGAATCTGCTTCTCCCTCTCCTTCTGCCCTTCCCCCTCCCCATGCTCTTTCTCTCAAATAAATAAATACAAAATCTTAAAAAAAAAAAAAAAAAGAAGAAGAAAGGAAATTGAGTTCGCAGGCCTATGAGGCTAAGGACCAGATTCTAGGCTGTGCAGCTCTGGCTGAGTTTGAGGGAGTGGAAGGTGACTTGGCAGCCAGCCTGCAGACTGATAATGTCCCAGCCCTGCTTTGTGCTTCTGTGAAAATGAAACCCTGTTCATGAATAGAAAAAAGACACAGACACAAATAGTGATAAGCATCATAATGGATGTTTACAAGTAAGTGATACAGGGGCTCAACAGAGGAGAAGATTCAATGGGTTCTGAGTATCTGCAAAGACTTGATGGAGAAGTTGCCATTTGAGATGGCCCTGAAATGATACAGCAGTTTCTACAGGCCAAGATGGAGTGGGTACATGTCCAGACAGAAGGAACAGTTGGGCTCTGGTATTCCATTTGCAGAGAGAATGAGAGCTTGGTTGGGTACAATTGTTGTTCGGTCAGTGATGTATTATGTTCTGGAGGAGTGGGGAAGCCTTCCGCTGGAGGGCTACCGGTTTTATTCTGAATGTTGTCCAGGGGCCTTTCTGAATACCCGTATCTTTCCTTGGTCACTCCTCAAAGCCATGTAGTCTGGGGAGAAGCAGAAAAGCAGAATCTACTGGTAACCAAGAAATACACAACTCAACTGATTCATGAAGGAACTTCCAGCCCCAGCCCAGGAAGTAGCTAGAACAGGAATGATTTTAACCAGTGGCGGAGTCCGGTGTGAACTCCTTATTATATTTCCAACTACAGGCAGGCAGTTGTGATGATAGATCTGGGGAGGTTTGTGTCAATTTAGGGAAAGAACCAAGTTGTTCACTGAATTCCTCTGGCCCAGTTCTTAAAGAGATTTGGGAATTTCAGCTTGGATCTGCTTTGAGACCAAAATATGAAGCAAAAGATTGAGTGGAAGAACAATCCTCAGACTGGCTGAAATTCTCAAATCCTTTTATTTTTCTAAAGATTTATTTATCCATTTGAGGAGGGAGAGGGGCAGAAGGAGAGAGAAAGAGAGAACCTAAAGCAGACTGCACACCCAGCACAGAACCCGATGTGGGGCTCAGGCTCACGACCCTGAGATCATGACCTGAGCCGAAACCAAGAGGTGGACACTTAACCGACTGAGCCATCCAGGTGCCCCTGACACTCTCAGATTCTTAAAAGATCTTCTGAGTATTTCCTTTGGTTTCTTCATTCATCTTTAGAGGAAAATGGTGTAGACCAAGAATGGAGAATCTACCCTGTGAAGTCCAATCGTGTGGGTTCAAACCTTGCTCTGCAATTAGCTTATTGCTCTGGTTATTAGCTACGTCTACTTGGATGATTTCCTTAATCTCTCTGAGCTTTGGTTCCCTCAGGTACAAAATGGGATCATAGTAACGCCTACCTCAAAAGTCCTTGAGTGAATGAGGGTGATCTGTGTCTGGCATAGAGTTTTTATTATTTCAGAGAAAGGGAAGACAGCCAGGGTGATACTGACTGCCTGTGAGACTTTGAGTAATTAGAAGTAGAGATTCTACAAGAGCTGACAGGGAGCCAAGAGAGCATACATTCCAGACTCTTACCTTGCAGGTGGCAAAACAGAGGCAAAGGCCACGGAGATTCTTCACTGCTGGACAAGGACCAAGACTATAGGGCTGGGTAGGGTTCTTGTAATTGCTCAGGACCCATTTTTTATTAACAGTCTCCCCTTCTCGAACAATCCCTGGGTTCCTGAGCACTACAGTACAAATCATGATGGCGCAGGTTGAAATCCTAAAAACTCATGACGCCTGGCTTTTTCCTTTTCAGCTTCTCTTCAGTGGCTACCTTCGGACTTTCGCCTCACACCTCCTCCACCCTGTGCAGAAAACCAATCATTCAAGCCACGGATGCTTTGATGGTGTGCCCTCTCCGTACACCACTCTCAGCTGGCCATACTCTTCACTCTTCACCTCTTCTCATTTTGCCTCCCTTGCCCTTCTGAGCTTTTCTGCTCTTTTCCACGAAGGACAGAAGTACACAGAGGGCCAAATGCAGGGGTGAAGGCTTAAAATCTAAATAGCAACCGTTGGACGTGGTAACATGAAAGTCACCGATCAGTACCCAATTCCCTGCATCTTATTCATTCCGCCAACAGTGGTGGCTTTTGCTAAACTCCTGGCATTCCCTCTGCTGTGTCACGTTGGTGCTGCGATGTTGCTATGTGAATGGCTCAAAACCATATTTCTGGGCACCTGGGTGGCTCAGTTGGTTAAGCGTCTGCCTTCTGCTCAGGTCATGATCTCAGGGTCCTGGGATCGAGTCCTGCATCGGGTTCCCTGCTCAGCCGGGAGTCTGCTTCTCCCTCTGCCCTCCCCACCCCCCTGCCTGTGCTCTCTCTCTCTCTCTCTTTCCCTCACAAAAATAAATAAATAAAAATCTTTAAATAAAAAAACCCCATCATATTTCTATCTGAACTTTGCATCATGTCACCTCCCTTAATGTTCTTCTCTGAGGAATGATACCTCCATCTACCCAGGTGCTCAGCCAGAGGAAAATGTAAGCCTGGGGATTATTTTAGTTTCTTCCCTCTGCCTTACATTCCACATCCACTCATGCTTCTGCTTGTCCAGCTTGGGAATTTCTTCACTTCCTCCCCTCCTTCCAACCCCATGGCGAGGTCCTCATCCACAGGCTGCTGGTCTCTCATAAAAGGTGTTTTGCCCATCTCTTTCTCTGTAGTGGCTTCAGTAATCTACCTTTACCCTCTTCCCAAGTACTCTTCACAAACACAAGTTGAATCCTATCCCTCCCTGTGCAAATGCCCCATGGCTCCCCATAGCTCACCTACGTGGGTGAAATGTCTGTTCTTTGGCAGGGTCCACAGCCTTTTGATGTGAATTTTGCTCCCTCAGGCAGTTTTCATTCTTGTCCCCTTGCCGAAAATGTTATAGTTCAGGAATAAGGTAGTCCTATAGATTCTTAGAGATAATGTGCTCCTGCAAATCTCTGAACTTTTGTGCATTAATTTACTTTCCCCAGAATGGTATTTACCCTCCATTCTCACAGGCCTGCTGGCAAGTACCTGGGTCTTTATATACTTCCCTGCAAAGCTCCTCTGTTCTCAATGGAGCAAAGTTATGGTTATCCCTCTTCTTTCTTTCTGCTATATTTCAGACATTCTTAAAAGAACTAAATTGCTTTACTTATTCTTGAAAAATATTTATTTATTTGAGAGAGAGAGAGCATGAGCGGGAGGGGCAGAGGGAGAAGTTGAGAGATAATTCCAAGCAGACACCATGATGAACACGGAGCCCCACACGGGGCTCAATCTCATGACCCTGAGACTGTGACCTGACCTGAAATCAAGAGTTAGACGCTTAACCGACAGAGCCACACTGGCGCCCCTAAATTGCCTTCCTTACTTTAAATGCATGCATGAAGTCCCTCATTTAAGAGGGCACATGCTGAGGCAGGGAGGGCTCTTTCCTTTGAAATCAAACCTAGCTCAGTACACCACATCTCAATAAAATTTGAGTGGGCAAATGAATGCAATCTGGTGCCACTGGTGGGCCTGTCACCCAGTTAATGAATCATGGGCTCCCCAAGTCACTAGGGAACTCAAAAATAGATTGCAAGTATTTCTGAGTTAGAACCCAAGGCACAGATTTCTAACAGGCTCCCCCATTGCCTCTAAAGGAGCCACAGAAGACATTTGGGAGTCACTAATCCCAACCATCTTAGAGGCATGAATGCTCTTCTCTGTTCTCAGCTTCCAAAGGTAAAAATCTTCTTTTGTTTCTAGCACCAAGGTTCGATGACATCATAGACATCGAACTGGCAATGTTGCAACTATCCACAGACAATTGGCCACTGTTAGCACTCACACATCCAAGATTTGATGGGTCTTCCAAGAGTTCATTCACGTTCTGGCCCTCTGAGCTTTGGTGTCATGCGGTCTTGAGATGGCCCAGCAGATGGCAATATGACCTCAGAAAATGACTTTGGGGGGGGGCATGATTCATGGGAGTGGCCACAAGGTGGCAGCATTGCACGGTGTTCTGATTTAACTGAAGGCTGGAAATCCTGCTTAAGACTTTTCATAGTTGAAAAGCCTCATACCCTAATTGATTTAGAAGCAAGCCTTACCTTCCTAGGATGCTAAAAGTGAACGTTTCAAAGCCTGCATCCACTGCGTGATTTGCGTTGTTTCAGATAAAACAGTATATCCTTAATCGGTTAATACCTGGAATGTGGACAGAAACTTCATTGCTTTGTTTTCTTGCACAACGAACTCTCCATGGATAGAAGGGCACAATACGTCTTCATCAATCATGACTGACTTAAGGTGAAAGCTCAGAGCAGGTTTTGAAAAGTTTTGTGAGGTCTTGAAGGATTTGTACTGCACGGGGGTGTGGCAAAACCCATTCCCCAGGGCGTTGCCACATGCAGAGAGGTCTCAGGACCTCAGGGGTTGCCGATCTCCTGTAAAGCACGCTGGCATCTCTCAGCCAGGGTCCAAGGCTCCCAGACACCAATGCGGGCTCAGCCCTCCCTGAACCTCCAGTTTTCAAGATCTGTTTGATTTTTTCTTTTTTTTCAATGTGAAGTCTGTCAATTCTCCAATATTGGCAATGAATTCAAATAATCTATAATAGAACAAACAAAATACAGCCATGAGCCAAGATCAACCTTTGCTTGCCAGCCAGCAGCTCCTGTGTTTCTGGAAGGGTTAAAAAGGTCAGGAGTGAGGCTCCAATGATGGGGGCCAGGACCACCACAGCATTTCACTTTGGGTTTTCTCCCAGGAGAGGCATGTTTAAATAATCTTCAGAACATTTGTCACTAGCAGAGAATGCAGATTGCCATGAAAGTATTATTTTCTTCAAAGACAGTCCCCAGAAGAAGTAGTTACTATTTGAATTTTTAAATAGTGTTAGAACTGCTCCCTTAGGTTATTTTTGCTGACTTTATTGGCAGGGAAATCATGCTTCAACTTGCGCCATAGAAATATTTTCATAAATAATAATTGCCATAATATTTCTATGTGACATTTAATTTTTTTGTCTATATTGGACGTTTATTTGTTATTTTTACTGATTATGAAAGTCATACATGCCCTTTGGGAGCAGGAAGGGGGGACCTCAAACACTATATAAATGCTTTATAAGCCATAAAAAAAAGAAAAATCAATGTCTCCTCACTGCGCTCCCCTCCCCCCTACCTCATGGTGACAGTATTGTGTGTATTTTTACAAACTTTTTCTATGCATAGCAAAATGTCAATAGGGGATAAATATGCAAATCTAAGTATTTATAGTTTGTGTTACCAAAAATGTATGATACTGGTTTGAAGTCTATTTTTTCACACAATAATATTATTTGAAGAATGGATTAATTTATTGACTGGATTGTTCTTGGAAGTCGCCATCCATAATAGACAGAACAAACCTGTGTTCAAATTATAGCCCCACTGTTTATGGTAGTGACAGATGACATCCTAATCTTGTTTCTGTCTTTAATGGAAACATTTCTGGTTTTTCACAACTGAACATAAGGCTGGCTTTGGTTTAGTATATGTAATATTTTTAATACATTGGGGAAGTATTCACCTATTTCTGTTTTTTTTAAAGTTTTAAATCATGAATGAACAGCAGCTCTTATTAAAATGCCGTTTTGATGTCTACTGAGATATTTACCTTTTCGACCTTATAATATGGTTCATGATTTTAATAGATTTTCTTTAAATGATCTATCTTTGTACCTTGGTGCAAAATTTACTTACTGTAGCACATTTTTCTTATGATGTTCTACATAGTTCTCTTTTGTAGGATGTGGGATTGACCCATGCTTTTCTTTTCCTTCGGTTTTTATGCAGGCTTCTTAAGATTTGGTTTTATTGTTATGTTGGTCTTACAACAATGAGTTTGAATGTGTTTTCCACTTTTCTCTGGAATATTTAAAATAGTGTCCACATAATCTTTTATTTGATAATGTGATAAGAATTTATATCATTGATCCTGGTGTTTTCTAGGATGAAGCTCTTTTGACAACTTTATTAGATTAGGTTCGTTTTAAAGCCAACCCCCTTTCCACTCCCATAATTCTACCATGTGGCCAGGATTGAGATCTCTCTCTCTTCTTGGGTCAGTTTTAATAATGTATATATGTATTAAAACATATGTATCTGTTGATATGTTTATGTTATGTCTATTTATGTATCTATGTTTAGTTTAGTAACTTTTTTTGCATATTGTTGAATATATATATATTCAGAATATATATGTATATATACATATACATATATTTTAGTTACTTTTTTAGTAAGTAAAGTTTAGTTACCTTTTTCGCATATTGCCAAATATATATATATATATATATATATATATATACACACACACACACACACACACACACATTTATTCTTTTCTAAATCAGATTCATCTAGGTTAATCTAGTTCTGGGCTTGATTTATCATTTTTAAAATTTTCTTTTTTTTTTAAAGATTTTATTTATTTATTTGAGAGAGAGAGAATGAGAGATAGAGAGCACGAGAGGGAAGAGGGTCAGATGGAGAAGCAGACTCCCCGCCGAGCAGGGAGCCCGATGTCGGACTCGATCCCGGGACTCCAGGATCATGACCTGAGCCGAAGGCAGTAAAATTTTCTAATTTATTACTTTCTCATTGGCCTTATTAAATTTTTCTTCTTTCCTTATGTTAATTTTTGCCTTTTTCTTATTTGGTTGGAAATTTGCTTTTGGAGTTCATTTACTTTTTCACTTTTGTATTTAGTGCTGTACATGTGTAATATAAATTTGTCTCCGTACACAGCTTTAGCCAAATTCTACTCTTGCCATTTTTATTTTCTTAATATTTTGGAATTTGAGGCCCATTGCACTTTTTAATAATCTAAGATAAAGACCAAGTTTTTAAATTACTGGTTCAAAATACATTTGAATATATTGAATATGTATATTCAAGATATATTTTCTGTACTACTTTATTGTGTTATTTATATACAGACATTGCTCTTTGTTTGTTTATTTCTCCCTTCAATTATAATCTGCAGACTTTGCTTCAGTATTGTGGTATTTCATTATTTGGTACATAAAGATCTATGCTCAATATACCTGCACGATATACTATATACTTTGCCATTATAAAATATATTTTTAATGCTTAATGTTCCTCATCTGGAATTGAGATTGTTTACTTCTTTTAGTTTTATTTTTTTAAGCCTTTACCTGGAGCGTCTGCTTGTTGCTATGTTTTCAGAATTTCTTATTCATTTCAATTGGCCTACGTGTCTTGTATAACTTAAATATTTTAGCTTTCATTGTAGATAAAAATCTGAAAGATTTTAAAAAGCGTTCACTAATGTCTTATTTAATAATGTAACAAATACCTTGGATCTAAATAAAAAAGAATATTGGGTAAGTATATATTCATTAATGACACAGGGAAATGAGGTTCAGGGTTAAATGGTTAATAAAAATGCCCCAAAGTACATTGAGCATTAATTCTACTACAGAGATCATTGCTACCATTGTTATTTACCCCATTTCCACCCACGCCCCAGAAAGAAAGAAATAGAGAAGAGCTCCCCTGCCTCTTTTTCTTGGGTCATTAGCTCTTGAATTAAAGCACAGCAAGGAAGTATCTGCTGACATAGGGCCTGTACCCAAGTTTCAAGGGGGAAAGGGAATATTTATTTCTATTCTTTATAGTTGGGAGGTCTTTCCTACCCATTAGGACTGATAAAGTGGAGAATTCTTTACACATACAAAGCAACTCAGATTCTAGAAAGCAGAAAATGAGACAAATGTGCTTCACTATTCTTTTAATGGTTACCTTTATAATTAAAAAAGAACATACCTAAATCTCTATTTCTTGTTTTATTGCCTTTAAACTGTACTTACAGATAATCGGTTATGAAATATGAAGAAATTAACATGGTCATTTCTTCCCATTTCTTTTTACCTCTTCTACCTCCCAATATTTAAGAAGTATATTCTTTTACATCATCAACACTTAAAATGTTGTCATTTTGCTTTATAATTTTAATTCACTTAAGTTATCCAATGAGTGGGAAAAGTACTCATTTTGTATTATACTATAATAAGTCAAGGATGCATATTATAAGCCCTAGTTTTAACACCAAATAATAGGAAAGTAAGCCAGCAGAGAGGAGAATGACAGAATCAAAAATAATCCAAAAAAAAAAAAAAAAGCAAGAGAGGAAGGAACAAGGGCCACAGAATAAGTGGAATTCATAGCCAAATTTTTAGGAAGATTATTATTAATTGATAAGAAAAAGAGGAACCAACAGAAGAATGTACAAGAAACTTGAATAGACTCTTCTCAGAAGACAATATCCATACAGCTGATAAGCATGTGTAAGAAAACTCAATCATATAATGGAATAAAACCACAGAGGAAATGCCAGTCTAAACACACCAGAAGAGTTAAAATTCAAAGACCATCAGTGCCACCTATTTGCAAAAATAGGGAGCAATGAGAACTCTTATTCCCTTCTGTTTGGCATGGAAATTAGCACCTTCTAAAATTTAACATAGGCCTATCCTGTGACCCAACCTTTACTACTATGTATAATCTCTAAAGGAATGCATTATTGGTGCACCAAACACATATCCCAGAAGTCTGTAGCATCAATATTCCTAATAGCCTCAAACTGGAATTCAAATATCCATCAACAGCAGAATAATGAAATATTGGTATATACCATGCATACTGCACATTAGTGAAAACAAATTAACTACAACCAAATGCAAAAACTTGGATGACTCTCACAAACATAATGTCCCATAAAAAAAAAAAAAAAGCCAGGCACAAAACATATGTACTGTAGGATTCTTTAAGATGAACTTCAAAAGCTGACAAGACGAATCAGTGCTAGAAATCAAGGTAGTGGGTAGGAGAGGACTAGGGAGCACGAGAGGGGCTTGGTGGGGGTATTCATGTTCTGTATCTTGATCTGGGTTATAAGTACATAGATACTTTATTGATTATTGTGTATAGTGTCTCCCCAAAACTTAATGGCTTAAAACAATAATAATTTGTTGACTCAAAGTTTCTGTTGATCAGGAATTCAGAGCTGGCATGAGCAGGGGGAAACCGTGTCATTCTGCTTCATGACATCTGGAATGCTGAAAAGCTGAGGCCTGAATCACCTGAAGCCTTGACGGGGGCAAGAGGATTCCCTCCCAGGGTGGTGTTGTTCACAGGGTTGGCAGGTTGGTGCTGGTGAGTTCTTCCCTCTACGTAGGGCTGATTGAGTGCCCTTGCAGATTTCTGCTGACTTTTCCCAGAAAGAAAGATCCAGAGGCCAAGGTAGAAGCTGCCATATCTTCTTTTATGATCTAGCCTTGGAAGTCACACACTATCTATCCCTTGTGAAGTATCCTATTGGTCACACAGACCAGGCACAATTCGATACAGAGGGGAGTGAGTACTCAAGGGCGTGAACGCCAGGAGGCATAAGGCATTGAGGCCGCCCATCAACATGGGAAGTGTTCACTTCTGCACCTTCCTGTAAGTATGCTGTGCTTCAATATAATGTTTACTCGAGGGCCATTTAGGTGGTGCTGTTGGTTAAGCATCTGACTCTTGGTTTTAGCTCAGGTCAGGATCTCAGTGTCTTCAGATCAAGCCCTGTGCCAGGCTCCGTGCTTAGCATGGAGTCTGCTTAAGATTCTTTCTCCTTTTCTCCCTGCCCCTCCCCCCAAATAAATAAATCAATCTTAAAAAAAAAAAAGATAAAATAAAATGATTCCTCGAAATAAGGTGGGTTTTTTTCCTGAAATAAGTTTTTATCAACATTATTTAGAAAATAACAGCGATGAGATACTTCAAGAAGATTAGTCCCCTTTTAAAGATGTTTTCATTATTATCATGACAGAATGAATTAGAAGAACTATGTAATATCCCAAGCCCTTCAACATGATAATACAGGGATCAAAATAGTACCTACCTCGTAGACATTTTTGAGCATTAAATAAATTATTAGATAATAAAAGCAAGAAAAGTCAAATGTCTGGTCGACAAAAGAGGGAACATATTATGGTACACAGAGCAGTTTTTAAACTTTGGGATCACATGATGGTCAATGGTAATATTTTCAAAAATTGTTAAATGCATTATTGTTTCTGAAAATATAAGCAAAATCAGCGTGGTATTATCAAGATAACGAAACCTAAAGAAAGCAATAAAAGTTGGAAAAAAGGTGGAAATTTTGTTAAAATTTCATCTAGAATAAAGTTTTTTTTTAAGATTTTATTTATTTATTTGAGAGAGAATGAGAGAGAGAGAGCACATGAGAGGGGGGAGGGTCAGAGGGAGAAGCTGACTCCCTGCTGAGCAGGGAGCCCGACGCGGGACTCGATCCTGGGACTCCAGGATCATGACCTGAGCCGAAGGCAGTTGCTTAACCAACTGAGCCACCCAGGTGCCCCTAGAATATAGTTTTGAACCTGACAGTTCATCCCTGTAACACCCAGATGTCATATCTGTGTGGTGCCTTCTGGTTTGTAAATTCCTTTCCCCTTTACCTCACTGTCCTCACGAGCATTCAGAGTCAGGCAAGTAAGGGTCATTGTCGTTTTACTAAGAAGAAAGTAGATGATCAGAGAAATGAAATAATTTGTCGACTGTCACATAGTTGGTAAGTTGCTGAGCCTGGCCTCTGTTTAATATTTTTTTAATTGAAATACAGTCAACATACAGTATTCTATTTGTTTCAGGTGTACAATATAGGGTTTCAACAATTCCATACATTACTCAGTGCTCATCATGATAAACATACTCTTAATCCTCTTTTTTCCACAATTTTAACATATTGCCTTCAATAGAACAAGGCCAGTTTAGACTTAAATTGTTATAAAAAGTTAAATTTATGTTCCAAATGCTATGTATAAGAAAGGCAGCAAAATGTGCATAGCATCTTAAAAAGACTTTAGGTAAAAATTCATAAGCACTTAACACCGGTAGTGCCGTTTGAAATAAACTGGGATGATTCAGTTCCCAAAATCTCTTGAAGTTCAACTTTACCCAGTAAATTTTTTGGGAAGAGAGCCTGAGTGGTCACCTTTAAAATGCTGGCTGTTGACAAATTATACTTGAGTTGACTTAATTGGGACTAAGACTGATTCTCTATGCCTATCATTTCATGCTTGTAGACTAAGGTAAACTTGATAAGTCTCGGTTATTTTAGACCATTAGAAAATGTGTGCTCTTAAATCGTAGTGAGCAATCATCTCAGATGTTGCAGAAAATCTAGGCTGAGGAAGGTCTTTGTTAGATCTGACTCTTTAATTTCGTGTAAGACTTCATCTTTGCCCCTAAAATCATCTGTTTCGCATTCTCTACTTCTCGGTTTTTCTGATTTGCTTAAACCAAGCAGAGATTTCTGCATCCACAGAACGAAGCAAGTCCCAACTATGTTTACATTCTTTTCTGCATATTTCTTTACCCAGCAGCGCCTCAGCTCTGAAGAGTGTTCAAGAGTAAACACAATTCTTTATACAGGCTTGAAGAAGAGGTCACCCAAGCAAATATCATGTGACTCCAAGCCTTTGAAAGCTAATATTTAGCAACCTCTTGTGTTCTTCACTTTCAAAATATTTGCCTCTGGAAATAATGTGAGAACGAGTTTGTCAAGGGGAAGTCAAAGTGGACAAAACCCAATACTCAAATGTTTCCCGTTCTCCAGGTCTGAGCTGCGGACAGATCAAAGTGAGTACCTACATCACCTGTGCTTATTTTGGAACGATAAAGCCTGTAACCCGAGATTCAAACTCTATACCTCAGTCACACTTGGGGGGAAGACAATGTAGGGCTTCAGGTTAGGGGATTTTTAAAATTATTTGGGATAAAAAAATTATGTGGCACCAAGACAAGGGCATTCATTGCCAAATTTAAAGCTACTTTCAATTTGGGGGTTTCAAATTCAATATTTTTAAAGTTAAAAACAAACAAACAAACCTCTTAGGTGATAATAAAAATAAATCCCTGCTATTGAATTTGTTTTTTTTTTTGTTTGTTGTTGTTTTTGTTCTATTTTAGTAAATGAAATGTTGATGGTTGTTTGAGTTAAATGAAACATACATTTACATCAAATTTCAAATAACTTTTAAAAATGGATGATAAAGTCAATAGAACACATTCTTTGAAGCAAATTTAAAAGATTTGTTAAAAAAAATTATTAAAGCCTTTTGGGGCACCTGGCTGGCTCAGTTGGTAGAGCATGTGACTCTTGAGCTAGGGGTTGTCACTTCTAGCCCGACATTGGATATAGAGGTTCCTTAAAAATAAAATCTTAAAAAAGTATTAAAGTCTTTGAGGAGTTGATAGGTTCCAGATTACAACCAGATACAGTCAGGGTTAGGTGGACTCAAACCCATTTTTATTCTGACCGTGAGGAACCAAATATTGGTCACATCTTTAAAAGAGAATTAAAATGATCGCTCCAAATTAAATATGCATTTCAAAGTGAAAAATGAAACTCCCCTGAATATGTAGTTATTAATATTGCTACTAGAGATATAAGCTATAAAGTAGTACTTGGAACTTGATAATTCACAAGAGTTCATGCATTCCACAGAGTTTTAATGGGCACCTACTATATGCCAGGTGCAGTGCAGGGATTGGGTAGAATACTGAATAGGCAGACAAAGTCCCTTTTCTCATGGAGCTTGGAAGGAATAAATAAGCAGAAAACCATAACACAGAGACTTAGGTGCTATGATGAGAGAAGGAAGTGTTCATAACAGGGCGCACAGTCAGGGAAATGGGATACCAGGGGGATATTCAGATGGTGGGTTGTTAGAAGGTAGCCAAGTGAAGGGGAAGTGTTTCCATGCTTTATTTCCTTCTTCAGAGGGGCTGACACCACCTTCCATTAAGTTCTATGAATTAATGAAAAGATCTCCTCTTAGAGAGAAGCTTGCCTGTGATCACACCATGGCCCTACTTTAGGTCAAGATGCATGTTCAGGCCTCCGTGAGAGGAGATGGCACAATGAAAGAAGCAACCAGGTACCAAAATGACTGGCATTCTCTGTATCCTCTGAGGCTCTATCCAGGGCTAGAAAATAGGCTGTATTTCAGGTACCTGTGTCCAAAGGGTTTGGAAAATTCACTCTCATTCAGGCTGATTGGTGATCTAATGCTGTGGACAGGGAAGTGGATTTGTCTTGCCTTCTGTGAAATTCAACAAGTGGTAAGGGGCTGTTGAGTATGGTGCACCCAACAACTGGGAGATGGGAAGGACTTACTGCAGGGAGAAGGCAGAAATTTCTAGATGCGTATAGAGGAGGTTATCAAGAGCCATGTCGATGGCCACTGTAATAGATGACCTTCCTGGGATTCCAGTGGATTCCTCAATCTAGACCAGGAAAAAGCCCGCCAAAAAGGACTGTTTATGAAACCTAGGGAATATTTGAAGGGCTTCCAAGGGATGTCCTGGGGTGGAGAGAGAAAGGACTGGTCAATGAGACACTGCTCAAACTTTGTTCTCTTCTAGTTTTTCTTTGTTTCTGCTCATGTTTCACTTAAACAAAGTTTTATTTAGCCTTTAAAATTTTTGATAACCTCCCATTTAATTATCAAGGCATACATGTTAATCTGGTCCTCTAGTAGCTATGAATTCTTGGGAAAGTTAGCCTCTCTTAGTGTTCTGTGAGAATCTGGAATATAGCACCTACTTTATAGGGCTATTATGAGGATTATATGAGCAACAGCATGCAAAGTGATGAACAAATGCCAGAAGGCCCACCATGGATGGTTGTATAGATTGGGTGCTGCACAAATCTGGGCAGGGGTCTATCTGAGGGTGCCCTGCTGAGTTATAAAGCTCAAAATCTGTATGACCTTATGTGTCAGCTCTAGCAGACATAGAATAAGAGGGTGATAATGATAACCATTGTGTTGAGGCAAAAACCTTGTTACAAAAATAGAAGAAGGAGAATGGAAAGAGGGAAGGTTGCAGCAGTTTGGGGTGGGGTGGGGAGCACAATCCAGCCACACCAATATTGAGCTCAGGCAGCGTGATAAAATCCAGCCCTCACTGGCTGGTGCATCTAAGACCAGCTCAAGAATAGGGTAGGACAGAGTTGTGCCAGTGGTCCTGAATATTGAGAGTCTCCAGTGCCTGCCCCTAGGGAACTTTCTGCTAATCTTCACATGAGGAAAGTTCTGGAAGACACTGATGATTTCTATGGAGTTCTCAAACTCTGATAGACAAGAGTTTTTTGGAATTGGAAGCTGGGACAGAGGCACATTGGCTTTATGGAGGAAATCCAGACTTAGAAGGGGACCCTTGAGAGCCCAGTGTCAGCAGGTTAGCAAACCCACCTAGCTCAGAGGCATCAGAGAGCTGCTACTATCCAGAGCACTTTGTGGTTGACCCTGGCAAGATACCAAGACAACCTATAGCAGATGTATTAGGTCTTTGCCTGGTAACCCGGCTTCTTTTATAGGGATCGGCTAGACTTTTCTCACAAAGCTCACATTTCAACAAATTATTCCACTCCCCAGAACAAATTCCTATTGAGGGTGAGGAAAAAAAGACAAAAAGTAAGGAAATCAACAAAGATCAACTCACAGACCATTTTATATGACTTTAGATTAGGGAGAATATGTTGCCAATTAATCTGAGGTGGTAGGAAAAGAAATGAGATATATACTATGATTATGGCTAGATTTTCCTTTTAATATCAGCTTCCACTCCACTGGGCTGTCACAAAAAGAAATGAGAAAAGAAACATCACTCTCATTCAGGTATGAATACTGTGTATGTGTGTGTGTGTGTGTGTGTGTGTGTGTGTGTGTGTGTGTGTGTGTGTTGAAATGCCAACCAGCTGTGATCATTTGGAAGTAAGCATGAGCTCCCGAGATTATAAGACCTTGAAAAGCAGAATCTTCATGAAGCTGATGTAAAAAAAAGTAAGAAACAATCATCTGAATTATATTGCCTTGAAATGACCTTAACCCCTTTGTTTAAAAATATGAAAACACGTGGTCCAGAAAGGGGAAAGAGACTTCTGTGAAACTTGAGATGACAGTTGTTGGGAGACATTTCTCCATGGCTCTGTCGAATTTCTGTGCATCTGTAAGAAGAAACCTCGACTATTTTCCTTTTGTACTATGATT
This sequence comes from Zalophus californianus, assembly GCF_009762305.2. Lineage (NCBI taxonomy): Eukaryota > Metazoa > Chordata > Mammalia > Carnivora > Otariidae > Zalophus > Zalophus californianus. The sequence continues at coordinate 133,720,355 of NC_045600.1, forward strand.
TCAATGATGTTTGTACAGCCACCAGCCTTGGAGGACAGAGAGAGTATCTCCCTCTGGAGCAGGGGACAGACATCATTACTCCCCGTGATGAAAGATTCAGATTCCCTCAGCTCAGGGCTCCCCTCCTATAACATAATTCTCCTTGTGTGCATGCAGCCACCTGGCCCTTCTGCATTGCCCCCTGGAATTTGGGGGGCAAGAGAAACTCATAAATGTGCCAATGCTCTTGACGCATGTTGTGCTGTGAGTAATCAAGTCTTTTGACTCTGACCCACATCTATTGTGTTTTCTGCCAGCATCAGGACAACTTGTTCACTTGTAAGTAAGATAAAATCCTGGACCCTCCACAAGTGATGAGAGCGAGGGTTAAAAGCAGGGATTCTGATTCATAAGCAGATGCTGTCATGTTTGCTATTTGATAAGTGGTTTGCAAAATAGTGCTATTCGTGAAGAAGGTTTTCTAAATGAGTGAAACACACACATACATAGACACACACACAAAGAGAAAGAGAGAGAGAAAGAGAGAGAGCAAGTTTCAAGCCTCAAATAGGCCATAGATTCCATGAGAAATTAAGACATTTTCTAGTTCATTCTAATGTTTAGGTCAGGAACCAAGCTTGAAATTGACCAATGCCAAGTGCTTGGTAATATTTCCAGGATTTTCTCTTTCGAACGGAAAATTAGGAGCCTGTAACAGCACTGTTATCCTTAACCATATTTCTATAGAGTGCATCTATGGTTTATTTCTCCTTTCTCTCATTCCACCAAGATTTCATTCTCAAGTGTCTTCAAATTGAGTTCTTTTAAGGCCATTTTTTTTTTTTACTCGTGAAGACATGTCTGCCTCCATTCTCCCATCTTAGCAGTGTTTCATGGCTGACCCCAGCATTGTCTGCCACCACCAGTGCCCTGAATGAGAAGCCTCCTGTTTTCTTATTCTCCTGAGCACCTCTGCCATAAATCCTGTGGACTTCACTTGCCTTTTATCCTCTCTGAGGAACTGCTTGGTATTCAGACGGGCAGACTGGTTGCCTTTCTATTCCACTGCCTTCGTCTGTGCTCAAGTAGGGACACACACTTTTATCAACGTGACTCACGGCCTGCGCCCACCTGTCTCTCAGCCATGGGCAGCAGGTTACACTCAGATCTGACTCTTGAGAGAACAAGAGAATCAGAGCCGCCAGGCTGAGAAAACCAAGGGCTCTTGAGGTGATTTCAGGAATTTTCTAGGAATAAGGAGTGAGGATTGGATTGTGCACAGGCGACTGTCTTCCTTGGCATTCAAGAAACATCTTAGTCAGGGCACCTGTGCACTGGCCCAGACTAATAAACACTTCAGCCACGGTCTTGAGAACAGGCTGTAATTCAGGTTCCAGAAGCAAAATCAGGCAAATGGTCATTAGTTTTGGAATCTCTTCTCCCCTTTCAATCCTTTTTTTTTTTTTTTTTTAACAAAAGCACACTTATTGTTTCTATCTCCCCTGGCTCTCTCAGGAGCCAAGAATGTTTAATAATCATAAAGAAAGTTGAAGATAGCAGATGATGTTTGGGTATGGCCTCAGATGCCTCAGGATACATCTTTTGCTAAGCCAGGATGTTCCATGGAAAGAAAAGGGAGTTATATTTCGTACATGGTACTAATTCTTTTTCGTCTACATGTGACTTTTCTTCCGTAGAGGATTGTTTGTTTTTTTCTCAAGAAGAATGTCACAGTTATATATTCTGTAAAACCTCCCTGCTGTCTCCTTTTTAAAAAAGTGAAGCTCAGTAGATGTTGTTAGCCTGGAAAACAGTCCAGTGGACAATTTAGGGTCTCCTAAGGTAGCCCTAACTAAATTTATTAAGGAACATTTCACTTGCTTCTCCATGGTACCCACCTTCTTTTGTATCTGACAGATGGGATGTTCTTGGGGAGGAAGCCCTGAGGGGGTGCACACAGTAGCCATACAGTTCTTTTGGAACTGCAAACTCTCCTTCTGAGACTGAATCCTCTGAGATTATCACGAGGTCTCAGTTGCTTTAGCCACTCTTAACTCGCCAGTAACCGACAACGCTCCATAGGGCCACAGTTCTAGAAGTGCATCTTTGCTGTTTCCAGTTATAACACTGTTCCAGCAGGATTATCTCCATGTATGTGTGTGGAGACTTACCTCAGCTCTTTCCTCTCCTCCTCATGCCTGCCCCCTCCGCAAGGAGGGGAGAATTTTGACGGATGCAGTTGTAAAAGCTCCCACAATCTCACTTCTCCTTCACCCCCCACCCCCAACACACACACATTATTGAATTCCAGGCATTTCTGAGGATGTAGCTGAGGTTATTTGGGATCCGTGGATAGATTTGGCTTGTGATTTACAGCTTCTCTCCCTAACACCTCCTGGTTAAAACCTCCCATGCATGATTTTATGGAAGCATCTGTTTGGAAAGGAATACAAACAACTATGATTGAATTTATTCCTCTCTTTCCAGATGGAATGGTTTAAACTATGTCTCCTGTGACTTAAGGGAATACAGCATCATCTCTAGAAGTCCCTCGAAAGAAAGTGGATTATGTTAGTTATCTACTTTATCAGATAGAGCTGGAGTACTAGCCTGTCCAAAACAATGCAGAAGGAATGCGCAATCTCCAAGAAATGTAATCCTTAAGGCGGAGACTGCCATTTTGTGCAAATAACCCAAGGGTTATATGTCTAAGGCACCCAGGACACTGGGACAGTATCAAACTAATTTTAGAATAAAAAAATCCTTCCCTGGGTTAATCCATTGTCTTCTGCTGTCACTTAACCCCATTAAAAATTTTTTTTTATTATACTATATTAATCACCATACATTACATCATTAGTTTTTGATGTAGTGTTCCATGATTCATTGTTCACGTATAACACCCAGTGCTCCATTCAGTACGTGCCCTCTTTAATTTATTTATTTGACAAAGACAGAGAGCAGAAGCAGGGGGAGCGGCAGGCAGAGGGAGAAGGAGAAGCAGGCTCCCTGCTCTGCAGGGACCCCAATGCAGGACTCGATCCCAGGACACTAGGATCATGACCTGACCCAAAGGCAGACACTTAACTGACTGAGCCACCCAGGCGCCCCAACTTAACCCCATTTTCTTCTGTTTTACACCTACTGGCAATAGAGAAAAACTGGACTGTTCTTTCTTCTTAGAAGTCATTGAACTTGTGAAGTAGAAACTTTTCTATATCCTTGTGCAATTCCCTTTCTTCTTTTCACCAGCTTGGGTGAGCTCCACACCTGGTATTCAGCATCTGGGTGCATGCGTCAGGGATTGACAAGGCTTCTGGTATCCATGAGGGGAGTTGGCCACTAAACAACGTTCTCCACTGAGACCATTAAGTTTGATTCCTAGTCAAGGGACATGGGATTTCAATAGGAACTGCTGGACCATTTCCAGCAAAAGGCTCTTCTGGTGAGTGATTCACAATAAGTCTTCTCCAGTTTATAGATAAGGCATCCCAGTGAACTGTTCTCCCTCTGCTTGCAGCCCTTGCATGTATGCCTGAGAGCACAAATCTATGATACAATTAAGTTGAGTAAGGGCATCTCCCGTCAAACACTGTCTACAATCATAGCACTTTTTTGATTAGCTCATTTTTCTTGCTTCTCCCTTTTTCAAAATCTGTTCATGCACAATGATTAAAGGAGCTCTATTGAGGCTGATCTTCTGCCATGCACACCCCCCGCCCCCAATTCCTAGGCCTTGTGTGATAATTGAGTTACCTTTCTTATTATAGTTTACTCTGTAGGCTGTACTTCAATAACACCACTTACGCTATGTTATTTGTCCCAGATCATGATATTTTGCTTAAATGACTCTGGTGGTAGAAAATTTACTAGCTCCTTATAATGTCTTTTCACTGTAATCTTAGAAATTCTCCCTTATGTTGAGCCACACTGAGGCCTCCCTAGACCTTTTACACACTGCTTCTAATCCTATCTTATTTGTGTTGTAGGCTGGTTGATTGGTTGATTGGTTGGTTGGGTGGTTGGTTGGTTTTGGAACCAATTGCACAACTTTGTGTTTATTATAGTTGAATTTCATCCGTAAGACCCAGCTATTCTTGCACCTAATAGGAGTATAATCAACCATCAAATAAGTGAGCATTTTTATTTCTCCTTACCCTGTGTTGTTTGCAAGTTTGTTCAACTTGAAGTCAACTTCTTTGTTTTGTTGTGGATAAAAATGCTGATCAGAGCAAGTCTGAGAATGGAGTTTAGGGCAGATCTGGTGTTCTTCAGCATTGCTGGGACTGGTGGGGACAGATGCTAATTACATACAGATGTCTACAATGAGAGTTGCAGAAATATGCTAATCAGGGTGAGGTGGAAGCACCTAGGACGTTGGGATTTCTGACCTCAGACTTTTGGAGGAAATTCTATTATTTCATAGAGGGTTGAAGTGAGGGATTATTCAAGATCAATAGCAATTTGACTCTATGAAGCATCTCTCTGAAGGTTCCTAGAGCCACATTGACTTAACCCAAACCTAGCACTTCCCAGAGAGTATTTACAGGATGCTGACACAAATTCCTTGAAAAACAACAACAAAAAAGTCAGCAAAAAAGTTTGGAAAATGCTGGATTAGGCAAAGTGAAGCCGATTTTTTTAAATTGCTAGACTTCTTAAAGTTTTTAATACACAGATTTGCCAAGTAAGTTTTTTTTAAGATTTTATTTATTTATTTGAGAGAGAGTGAGAGAGCACGAGCAGGGGATGGGGAGAGGGAGAAGCAGGTTCCTTGCTGAGCAGGGAGCCCCACGCAGGGCTCAATCCCAGGACCCCCGGACCATGACCTAAGTGGAAGACAGACGCTTAACTGACTGAGCCACCCAGGTGCCCCGCTGAGTAAATTTCTTAACTATGTTAATTAAGTAAAATTTCTTACATTTATTTGCTGAGAGGATCTGCTTTTCTTTTTTTTTTTGGAGTTTTTTTTTTTTTTTTTTTTTGGAGCATGAAGGGTTATTGTTCACTTGGGAAATGCTAACAAATCAGGGTGACTGGGGCGAGGCACAGAAGACATCAGCACTTGCATACCTGATAGTGGTGTCTCCCTAAACTGGGCCCCCCACTGGCGTCATGCTCTCCCCATGCTTTTATGCTGTGGGCTGTGGTGCAGGCTCACCAGGGAGAGGATTCTGGGCTCAGGCAAAAAGCCACACCACCATGTTCCTGTGACAACAAGTAGGTAGCCAAACATTTCCTGAACAAAGGAATTCAAAATAAAAAGGAGAGGTGTTATCCTTAACTAGCAGCATCAGGAACAAACTAGTATCAACAGCTGTTGCACACACACACACACACACACACACACACACACACGCATATACCAGAACACACACACACACACACACACACACAATCACAGACAAACACAATCCAGATGCACACACACATAGACACACACAGCATCTGGAATACCAAACTGCAGTTTTTTTTTTGTTGTTGTTGTTGTTTTTTAGATTTTATTTATTTACGAGAGAGAGACTGAGAGACAGAGAGCATGAGAGGGAGGAGGATCAGAGAGAGAAGCAGACTCCCTGCTGAGCCGGGAGCCCGATGTGGGACTTGATCCCAGGACTCCAGGATCATGACCTGAGCCGAAGGCAGTCGCTTAACCAACTGAGCCACCCAGGCGCCCCTGTTTTTTTTTTTTTTTTTTTTTTAATTTGAGAGAGAAAGAGCGAGTGAGAATGAGAGCACTAGTAGGGGGAAGGGCTGAGGGAGTGGGAGAAACAGGCTCCCTCCTCAGCAGGGAGCCCAATGCCAGGCTTGATCCCAGACGCTGAGATCGTGACCTGAGCTGAAGGCAGACACTTAACAACTGAGCCAACCAGGTGCCCATCTGGAATACCAAACTGCAGGCTTTCCCCAGTCCGCCGTGACACTGGTGACTCTTCCTAGCTAAACACTGCTTTACCTCAAGTCAGCTTGGCTCACCCCCCACAGGGGTCCTGGATCATGACAGGACTTGAGGAACTTTTAGAACCCTGGTTTCCAGTTAGGAGACAGCTGCCTCCATCTATGGCGCGTGACCTTGGCTTCCACCTCCCCCAACCATGGAAGGGGAATCTTCCACAAGGTATTGCTGTGGGACCAGGGCACCCTGTGTCTGGGAGAAGACCGCCCCTCCGCAGTTGTTTAGTCCTCATACCTTTATATCCCCTATCCACTCTCTTTCTCTCCTCCACCTCCAGTGGAAATATCTCCTAGAGTTAACCTTCACGGCCTTAGCAAGGGGTAAAAATGACACTCCATGTCTACTCTACAAAGGTTGGAAGTCCTCTGCTCACCAATCTTTCATCCCTCATTTCTTTTGATCACCCCCCTCCTCAAAACTCCTTTAGCTGAATTGACTTGTCTTTATCATTTCCAAGGATCCTATCACACATTTCCAAGTGGATGTTGTAAGTAGCAAGAGTGTCGAATGTGTGTGTCTACGTAATATATATTTTTTCCTGTTTGAAATGTAGAGATGATCAATGAGGAGATGTGCATTCTTGGAAAGTTGTAATTGGCTCTTTCTGTCCTGTCCGAGTGTCACATTGTCAGGGCACCCTGACAAATTGCCTGATTCTCTATTTTAAGTACTGAATTGGGAAAGGGACTCTTTAAGGTGTCATGGGTAATTGAGAAAAAAACCTTGTTGATTTTCTGGGGAAGGCTATTGGGGTATTCATTGCCATTCTTGATCCTATGGCATCACCAAATGGGAAGTATGCTCACTCTGATTTCTCATATCCCACACTAACAGATTAAGTATAAACCTTGCATATAGTGAAACACACTCAATGGGATGCAATCATGAAGCCCAAAAGACTCAGCAGAAACAAACTCAAAAGATTTAGCAGAAATAAATTCAAGGAACAGATCTTGGCTAGCCAAAGTGACTCTAGATGTGTTCCCAGAATAAAAATAATGGGAAACAAGAATTTTATTCAGTTAATTCTGTGGCAATAAAACAGCACTGGGATGAACATTTTGAGGCTTTGTTTTTGCTTTTTTAGGGTACCACAAATGAGCAATATCCAAGATGCTGGAGGGAAAGGGGGTTGTGACCAAGACTGGGACTCTCTAAATAGACCTCATTAAACTGAGTTGAAAATGTCTCCCACAGATTCCTAGGGTGGGAATATGGGTTTGGGTGCAGTCCTTACTGGATTCAGCCCAATGAACTTCTTGTACTTACAAGAAGTGAATTGACTTGACATTTGCCGCTAGGTAATAGTACTGGTTCTGGTTCATTCTGGCCAATATCTTTGTTGGATGTTTAATAGAAATGGCTGGATTATAAATATTACTCAGTTAATTCTTCAAGCATTTAAAGTTAACTCACAACAAAAGACCTATGCTATTGGAACAGAAGATGACTTCTCTGGGGATACAGAGGGAGCTGGATGATGGTAGTATCCAACAGCCTAGTCTATGATGTCCAAATATCTTCATCTTCATGGTATCAACTGGGAGATTTAGGGTTACTTCATGTTATGAACATTTCATAAATTTTGTGTTACAAACAAAGATATTGCAAAAGCAAACAGATGTCACTGGGAAAACTTCAAAAGAGATCACTTACTTTCTTGGTTTCTATAGATGAAACTGCCACATGAGCTTTTCATCAAGAAAGACTCTTTTTTAATTGAAGAGTGATCCATTGATCGTATCTAAGACAATGTATTTATTTTCTAAATTCAGATATTCTGACCAAAAATTGTTAGTTTAATTAAAAATTTTTCTTTACAGATTTTATTTATCCATTTGAAAGAGAGAGAGAGAGAAAACACATGGTGGGGCAGAGGGAGAGGGAGAGGCAGACTCCCCACTGAGCAGGGAGCCCAGCAGGGGACTTGATCCCAGGACCCCAAGATCCCCAAAGGCAGATGCTTAACTGAATGAGCCAGCCAGGTGCCCCAATTGCTAGCTTTGTATTAATGTATTTATATAGCTAAATATTTAAGATTTATGTAATATGATATCTTTTGATTTTCAGAAATATCAATTAATGGCAATGATAACAAGTCTTTAATACATTCTTTGTTTAATGTACATGATTTATTTATTTTCAATAAACATTTTAAGATATACATTCTTTAAATCTCATATAGCTTCTACTATATTTTATATGCCATATTCTAAACTATACTTTTCATGCCCCCTTTCCCTATTTGTTTTTTTTACCCTGTTCTTTGTGGTTTGTATATCTAAACCCTAAGAATATTATTAATATACAAAAGGTTAGAGTCTAAGACTTATCTAAAGTTTGTCAGGTCCCACAGAAAACAGATGGCACATTCACATTGGGTACTTTTCAGAGAGACTAATAAAGAGACTCCTTGTGAAGATACAAGGAGAGTGTAGGGAAATTTCTAAAGATAGAGCACCATCCTAGAGCAGATACCTTTTGGAATCCATTACTCCTCTTGACCTGAAGTGACAAGTGGGGCACGCAGTCATGGAATGTGGGAGAGAGAAAGAGTTCTCATGGGATGAGCTGTATTGTCAAGAGCTGCAGCAAGCCCATGCAACTCAGAAAACCAAGTGAATAAAGGCTAGTCTTCTTTCTCCTTGCCCCTTCTAGTCACCAGCTAGTGTTCCCCATTGGCAAATTCAATGGTGAGCCAAAGTTGATTCAGTCCATAAAGGTCAGCCTCCCAAGTATTATCACAGGTTGGTGTGGGGTGGAGAGTTCTCTAGAAGCATAAAAACAAAGGTATCTAGAACATCAGGGACATAATGTTTTTTCTGGGACTTTGAACTTTTTGCTTCTAAATACCTAACTAAACATTGTTTGAGATTGTTTAAAGAGAAGACAGTTCACTCATTCCTCCTAATCAGTAGTCCTTATCTAATTTATGTGCATTGAAATCCCATGATGAGCTTTATCAAACCTCCATTCCACACCTATTCAATCAGAACCTCTGGCTTAGATCCTAGATGTATGGAGTTTGGGTCTCTTAGAGCACTTCCAATATAGACCTTAATTAAGAATCATTGATTTGGACCCCTAACATGTTATACTTGGATTAAATCTGTCCATAACAGAGATCTGTTTAGGGATGCCATATTTTGGATATCTCCTCTTCCTTCCCATTTCCTGCCCATCACTCCTCCCCCTCACAAAAAGGAAAAAAATAATTGCTTTTACTGTATTGTGTTTTGATATTTGAGGGACATTGTAGGAATTAGCCCTATGAAAAAGTGTTGGATTTGCTGTAAAGATATTGTTGAAGAAATTGCTCATAAAAGCTTCTTTAAAACCCATGTAAGAAATACCTTTCTATCTCGAGTCCAGGAATAATCAAATTTTTCTTGGGCTTCTAATTCATTTTTGTTACACAAATCCTGTGAATCATAGTAATGGTTACACATGATTTTTTGTTATTTTGTTATTGATTAAAAATTCTTAGAATTCCAGGGTCCTGGGATTGAGCCCTGCATCGGGCTCCCTGCTCGGCGGGAAGCCTGCTTCTCCCTCTCCCACTCACCCTGCTTGTGTTCCCTCTCTCACTGTCTCTCTCTCTCTGTCAGATAAATAAATAAAATCTTAAAAAAAAAAAAGAATTCTTAGAATTCAATTGAGACTCATTTTGGTTATACCAATCTACTATTTTCTTTTCTTTTTTTTAAAAAAGATTTTATTTATTTATTTGACAGAGAGAGACAGCGAGAGAGGGAACACAAGCAGGGGGAGTGGGCCCAGGCGCCCCTGCCAATCTACTATTTTCTGAACATCATTCCAACATTCTTTCCATTGAAATATAACCAGGTTTTATCTTTAGCAGGTATATTGTGTGTATATTTGAAATATGCCTTACATCTGATTAAACTTAATTAGTTTAACTAAACCAATAAAAATATTGAAAGAAAGACTTTGAAAGAGGAGGGCTTTCTATTCTTTTTAAGGTTGGTTTGCCTACACTAATCTTGAATTATCAAGAATGACTAAAGTGTTTTTCTTTGGATTTCTCTGTTTATATTCTACTATGCTCTAATAATAATAATATTTTTTAAAAGATTTTATTTATTTATTTGAGAGAGAGAGAATGAGAGAGAGAGAGAGCATGGGGGGGGAGGGTCAGAGGGAGAAGCAGACTCCCTGCTGAGCAGGGAGCCCAACGGGGGACTTGATCTCGGGACTCCAGGATCATGACCTGAGCCGAAGCCAGTCACTTAAACAACTGAGCCACTCAGGTGCCCCTAATAATAATATTCTTGATGTGTACACTTAGAATTTACAAAGCACCTTTCCATCTATTATTGCATTTGACCTCCATGACACTCTGAAATAGACAGGGTAGTTCATTATCTTAATAATACAAAAGAAATGTCATGTTAAAATGCATACAAAGAGTACTAGGAAATGTTAATTTTCTTATTTCCAAGGTACAGACATGAAATTTCAATCCTTTCCACTCTACAAGCTTTCAACTAGACTTAATGACAAGGGGTAGAAAGCACTCTCTGTTTTCATGTTTTTCTATTTTGATTCTTGTCCCACACAATTTGGCTGGAGTATTTTGACATAATGAATTATTAAAGAAGGAAAGACCAAGGCCCTCTTTGGTTGTGCATAGATTCATCACCAAAGCCTTTTCAAGGTAGGTAGAAACCATATTAATACATTCTGTACAATCTGCTATTGCCCAAGGCAAACCATTCTAAGAGATATTTGATGTGTCAAATTTTATGTGCTACATTTTGGACAAATGTTTCTGATTCAAAGGCCAAATCTCTTCTAAGTTGAAGTCACTCTAACTGCAATCCTAGAAATAAAATGTTGACCAGGAAAAGAATACACAAAATGTTTCATAATCTATGCAACTGAACTATTGATCCAAGAGTCTTGGGGCTAATGCATTATCCATTAGTAGAATAGGTAATAAATCAGAAGGAGAGAGTTAGTTAATTTTCAGTGAGTTTATTTCTTGGCAGGCAAACTGCTGATAGTAATCTTTGCGGGTGACCTCCTTCATGCTTGCCTTCTGCCTGTCTGCATTAGACAAGTCCAAGTCAGCACATGGCCTTGGTCAAAGTGACTAAATGAGCTCTTGTTTATGGGTAATGATCCGTTATATTTATGACGTCCTTTGGCTGGTGCTGAATGCTCATTTGCAGGTGTCATGGAATTTTGATCACTGTTATCTCAATGGGGCTGATTAACTCACCTTGTAACAAGAGGAAGCTAAGATGAATCCAATTAGAAGCACAATAAGACATCAGCTGTTCAGATTAAGATGGGAAAGTCAGGCTAAATTAGTAAAGACGTCAATTATAAATGTATTGAAAGAGAAATTTACTGTTACAGGAGAATGCAATCTATTCGTCCCTTTAGCCAAAGAGAGATTCCACTAAATATGTTTTTAAAAATTGTTTAAAAATTACAATCAACACTATTGTTAGAATATATATGGATGCTCTCAAAATATTTGAAAATAGTTTGAACTCCTTAAGAATTTGGATATATTTCCTTTGCCATGTTTTGCATTATTTGTTTGCACATTTTTTTTTTTTAAACAGATAGTTCAAAAGTAAATTGAACTTAGAGCCCAACTACTCAGAGTGGCCAATGGCCAGTAGCATCCATCTCCTCTGGGAGCTTGTTAGAAATGGTGACTCCTGAGCTTCACACTAGATTACTGTATCATTCTTTTTTTCTTTCTCTGCTTTTGATTTTCTATTTTTCAGGTTGGATAATCTCTATTGACCTATCTTCAATTTCGCTCATTATTTCTCCTGTCATCTGCTGTCTATTTAAGACTCTTAGGAATGATAATCTGATGGGGATTATGATGGGCAAATGTTCTCAGACTTGTCTCAAAGCTCTACTTGCATAACATTTTACCTGAGTTTAAGGAAACACCCATTGGCTGTATTAAATTTTAATATTCTAGAAATGTACATGAATCAGATTTCCATATGCTCCCAGTCTTCTTTCAAGAATATGACTTCTCCTATACCTCGTCGATAGGGTCTGGAAAGGAATACACTCCTAGTCTCTTACAGCATTAAGAAGCAAGGAGAAAGATGTTTCGGAGTGAATGAGTCATGTTATGCCTGCCATTGTTTGTACCCTCACAGTCTATAGTAGGACCACAGATCTTGGTTTCACTTAGGCACAAAGTGTGCCATATGCAAATTCTTTCCTTAATAAAGTTATGCATGTCTGGTGAGCACAGACTGGCAATTTGTTTTGTTGAATCTTGAAAAAAAAAAGGGCTCTTTTTACAGAAAACATGCAGAGTGTCTGAAACACTCCTTTCCACTCTTATTTATATGCAAATAAATAGCTAAAATTATTCTTAAAAGATGAAAGTGAGAAGTGTTAATCATGGAGGCATGAAAATCAGGTTTTAACATGCAGGGAGTTAGGATACCCTGATTGTGGGAAGTCTGGTCCAGGAAGACTTAACAAGGCTATCAAGCAGATACAATGAAAGTGCAAACCCAATTGCAGTGAGCAATACAATTTGTTCAAGGTAGAATGCTCAGGATTTTTACTTTCCATAGCTTTAGGTCATGATGATTTCTTTTAACACAAGTACCACCCCCTACCATGTTGAATGTTCGTGGTTACTAAGATGTCTCCTTTTGTCCTATCAGGATCGAAGAACATGTGATTTTCATCATTTTCATATTTTTAAGTAGGAAGCTCTTTGAAGTGTATGCTTTCCCTCAATTGACAAAAGAGTGCCATGTGAGGATTGAATAAATTATTCATCTTTGGATCTCTAGTGCCTTGCAAAGGAAGAAAGAATGAGTAAACCAAATAAATGTAATAATCCAGATTGTTATTATGTGCATGACCTTTATACTAAATATATGATGGGGATGCCTTCAGTGGCTTTGCTCTCCACCTAATGCAAAATGGACTCAGCCAATGATGATTAAAAATAACATTAATACCTAGATAGTAGTTATCTCAGCTTTATTTATAATAATTGAAAAGTAAAAATGACCTACACTGGTGTCCCCAAACAGGAAGTTCTTTAGCTAAATTATATCACAACAATGTTATGGAGTGCATCCTTAAACAAAAATGGTATAGAAGATCATGTAATAATGTGAAAAGATGTTCAAAATATATGCTGCTGGGTCAGAAAGGGTTAAGATACATCATACCCCTATTTAGATGATTATAAACAGACAAGAGACAAGGAAAGAACATGGAACTAATAGGAGAAATGCCAAAATGCTCACTTACCTCTCTGAGTTGGGATTATGAAGGAGTTATGGATTTGCTTTTTGGTTTATAATTACTTGTTTTCTGAAATCTCTAAGTAGACATGTTTCTTTTTAAAGAAAAGACTAAAGTTACGTTAAAAAATGAGAGCCAGCCAAGCACATACCCACGAGAACATACACTGGTTGTTTTATTCAAAGTATTTCTAATTCCTATGATGACCCAGCAAGGTAGACATTAGCGTCTTAACTTTACAGGTGAGGAAAAGAGCCCCTGAGAAGCTTCGTGATTGTCTCAGAACAGGTAGATGGTGAGTGCTGGTGCTGTCTCCTCCAGGACACCCTGTTGGCAGTTTCTGTGCGCGTTTTCAATGGCTTTCCTCCTCCTTTTTCATTTACTGATGAGTTAATGATCTCCTTCCCTCTGAGTTTCTTTTTTATTTTTTTTTAAAGATTATTTATTTACTTGAGAGAGAGCGAGAGAGGGAGGGAGAGAGAAAGAGAGAGTGGAGGGGGAAAGGCAGAGGGAGAAGCAGACTCCCAGCTGAGCAGGGAGCCCGATGTGGGGCTCCATCCCAGGATGCTGGGATCATGATCTGAGCTGAAGGCAGAGGCTTAACTGACTGAGCCACCCAGCCCCCCTCCTTCCCCCCCCCCACCCCCTGCCCCGGCTTTCAAAGCAATTTTCTATTTACTCTCTCACCAGCTCCCTCACTCAGCAAATGTTCATCGAACACTTGATAATCTATGCCTGCAAGAGATAGAGTTATGTGCAGATGATGTAGAGATAAATCTGACATAAGTCCAATCCTCAATGGGTTCACACTGCACTGCACAGCACAAATTAATTGTTATCCAGCTCTCCAGTGCCAAGTGCTCAGGGACAGACGGAGGCTTTGACAGCAAGGGAAGGGGCTCCACGAGTGTCATGAAGTAGGGATCAGATGATTTAGTTTATTAGAATTGTGCCTGAAACAGAAAGGAGCTTGTACTGGGGTCATGCAAGGCCAGATCAGGGACGACAGGGATCTACGCATGCACCTCAGAGGCAATGCTTTTGCCGCTGTGGCATGGTTGAATTCTTTGCTTTAATAGCATTGTGATATTGTTGGGCATTACTGTAGTTTTGGGGTGTGGTCTGCCTGCAGATTTTTTGCCTTTTTTTGGGGGGAGGAAGGGCTGTTTTCACCATGTCTAGTCTCACCAAATTGAAGAGAATTAAATGTGTGGACAGAATGATCCCTGAAGGGAATTTGTGAATTCTTACTCGTAGAAATAAATACTTTGTATTAGAAAGTTAGTTAAAGACAACAAAAAAGAGAATTCTTTTAATTTTAAACAACCATGATTATTTCTTGAAGTCTAAAACACATACTTAATCCTTTAAAATCTTATGAGATATAATAGTGTGTGTTTTAGATTTAATTAAAAGTAAGCAGTGATGTTCCTTTTTGATAATGTTACAGTTTATATTTCCCCACAATCATCACTTCTTTCCAGTCTTTAATCTTCTGATCAGGCTTATAAAATGAATCCCGGATATGTCTACTCTATTTTTCATAGTTTGAGTTGATTTCTTAGAAATGGTTGGCAAATGCTCCTTTCTTGTTTGTTTTTTTCTGTGAAACCAAGCTTGAGAAAAATACAGATCTTGCTGTGAAAGTGGCTGATATGGCCTCAGCACCTGTACAGTCACTCAATAATTTCTGCCCTCATGTTGATTTTATTAAAAGTTTTTAATAAATATTATTAGATGTGTTTCCCGGTTGATGTGAAAAATAACACATGAAGAATTGCTAGTGTTCAATCAATACGTAATGATTAAGGTCTCAGACATGTCAAGCTTTCAACTTAAGAAGTCCATCTTGGTTGCAAAAGTTGAGGAAAATCCCATATATTTAGAGCTAAGAGTATTTTATAATTTTTTTCAGGATAACATATTCTAGGAAACTGGCAAAACTCCACACCAAGCAACGTTTGGTGCTTTAAAAATCTCTAACATATTTTGCGTATTTTCATCATTTTTTTTTGTTTGTAGAAAAATTTAAAAGTATGCCTTTTCTGGAACCTTGAGGGGTGTTTACCAGAGTTATCGTCGTAACCACAGATAATGGCCATTTTCCTTCACGCGGTGTAGGCTATAGACAGTTCTCTGAATTGATATCCCTCAAACATGTTATGTTTGACAAAAGGCAAAAGAATGCACTTGGGAAATAACACCAGAGGAACTGGGTGCTGACATTTGGGATGCTTGAGTCTGCCTCTGTGACAGCCATGCTGAAGAGGGGCAAGGCGGCGGTACAGAGTGCGGGCACTGGCCTCACACCTGGTTTAGGCCTGCTTCTGCCACTTTTGGCTGTGTGCTTTGGGACAAATCTCTTAGCTTCTCTAAGACCCAGATTTCCAGTCAGGAAAAAGGAGAGTACAACACTGTGTCGCTGGGACTGTGAGGAAGGAGTAAGTGACATGCCGTATAGGATGCTTGTGGCCCGGAGCCAGGCATGTTGCCAACAGCCTTAATCAGAGTCAGCAAATATTGTTTTATGAGGGGAAGTATGCCATCATTCTGCTGCTTCATCTTGTTTTATCTTGAATCTGTCCCCTACTAGTTGTCTGTCTGAGAACCTGTCGCTTCACATTATTGATCTTCAATTTTTTATTGGGAAGATGCAGTTACCTAAAGCCTGACCTGCCTAGCTCTGTATCTATGTTTACCTGCAAGATTCTGCCAAATCTCAGTGAAAAGTGACTTTCTAGGAAGAAGTGCACTTATCAAGAGTCTGAGAGCTGAAGCAGATAGGCAAAGGTGCTTCCCTCCCTGATCCTGCTGAAGCCCTCTAGCCATGAGGAGTGTGATGGCCTGACACTTGACAGCTTGCAATTCTCAGGGTGGCCCCAGCCAGTGACCCGGCCCCTGACCGAGCTAGTCAGGGCTGCAGCTGAGGGGCAGACCCCTCTTGGGTGGCCCTTGGCCAATGAGTAAGCAAGCCACCGGGTGAGGGGTTGGCCATTTCTTCCCCACACAGAACACTCCTGGTGGGCTTTCTTTACTTGGAGATGCCCATCTGCTGTGCTGTCATCTATGACTTCTCCCACCTCTCCATCCTGTGTCTGCCCCCTTTCCTTTCACTGCTGTTGTTCCCTAATAAACCTTTCTCACACCTAACCATCTTTGGGTCGGTGCCTGGAGAACCCCACCTGAGACAGGGACCAAGAGTAAAAACTCAAGAGGCTCCAAAACAATCATCAGGATTGAGCAGGTTGCTGAGAATCAGATCAGACAAAGAGGGTCAAGCTAGCCTGAAGGGGAGTGGCTCCGCACCGAGGACCAGTTAAGGCTGTGTATGAGGGGTGCAGGGAGTGGTGGGGGGAGGAAAGCATCAGAGTGATTCCCCAGTGTGGGTCCTCATAGGGAACATCAAATCTCCTAACAGTGCAAGAGCTCTGCAGACTCCAAAGCGTCATCCAAATGTAGCCTATTTTTGGTCTGTGCGGCAATGCATCGTTTTGCACCCTAGAGCTTCAGGGCACCTTCCTAACAGAGTTTTGGGGAGGTTGGCACTGTGTACAGTCTTCCCTCTATTGGCAAAGTGGATATATTTTTTCAAAAGAAATCCTGGAACGTTTATTCTCCGCTTCACCAAATGTCATGGGCAAAAGATGCCTGAGGGGCAAGACCCCGGTTGGGCCCGCTCCGAATTCTCGAAGCATTTAGGGGGCGCTCTACCATCTGGTATGATTGCTCACATCCTGGTAATCAGCATTTGGGGTCAGAACTGGAACAGGCGTGGGGTGCGGGGGCGCACCACCCCACACATATTCCCTTCTCTGGACAAAGACCTTTTGTCCGTATAAGCCAATTGATGCATGCCTCGCCAGTCGTACAAACTTTACAACTAAGAGTTAATGCAACAGCAATAGAATCCAAAATATATGGAGAACACAGGGTCTTTGAGGCATGTGGAGTTCAGGGTTTTTCTCTGGGCTGCCCGTTCGAAGATTCTCACCTTAAGGAAAAACACGCTTACTTTGAATGTTTCAGTGACCTGAATTTATGCAACAGAAGACAGGAATACAGAATTGTTAGAATTTGCCCTCAGTGATTCCGTCCCCCCATATTGGACCTTTATGAGGAAGCTTATTGAAAAATAAATAGATACATCATTAATTTTAGATGAAGAACGGAACAGATTTATGGCCATCTCATTCGGCTGGAACTTCACCGGGCATTTGGTAAAAGGTGTAGGAGAAAAAAAATGCACTGCTATTTATATTCATTGCTTTGGCGCTCTTAGGATGGAGGTATTCCCTTTTAGCTACATAACTATCTTGGTTCCATGACATCTGCAAGATGTATATCTGCACTTTTCTTTTTCTTTTTAGTCAGGAACCCCCTTTCGTGACCAGTTTGTATAGAACTTTTCCATTTAAACGTGTAGCAGGACAAATTAGCTATAAAGCAGTGCCACACCCTGATGCTGTGTTTTCCCTTCTGAAGGTACACCTCAGTACTTTCCACTGAGGACCTAAAACATGCAGAAATGTTCAAGTCATTGGCACAGCAAATCTGTCTTTCCAATCTTGGGATGCGTGAGAACTGATGAAAAGGTTTTTTAAAAAAATGTTTGCTAGTTAAGAACATAAGAGTTGTGAACTTTGCTTCTCTTATCGTTATTTGGTATGTTACCTTTAGAAGCCTGATTACATTTCAAGAGGTTTATGATAGTGTAGGTTTCCCAGTTGAATTTACTTTTCATTAGATTTCATGTTCGTTACAGCTAAAGCTTTAGTCCTATTCTGAGGATCAAATTGAATTATAGAATGCACCCTGGGTCTTTTAACTTCACTTAGTAAATAACTCTGAATTTTGACCTTTTCTCTTCAGTGTTAAGTAAGGGTATACCTTATGAGTAACAGAAGAAAGTTTAAAAAGAAGAAAAAAAATGAATGCAACTTTTACCAATTGGCCTAATCAGCTTGCTTCTCTGGCTATTGCTGTCAAAGTTTCTTTTCTGATGCACTTTTAGAATTTTTGTCAATTTCAGTTGTACCGTGTTTTATTTGTGAGTGACAAGGCACAGGGGATGGTTTCTGCAAGGGGCGGAGCCTAGAATCCAGTTCTCTTACTGCCACTGAGTTCTGTGAGCTAGGCTCGTCAATGAACCTCACGCATAGTCTCCTTATGTTTGGATGGAAGGCCTAACACTGGATTGGCTGAAACAATGTCTCTTGCTCTAACATTTTGTAATTCTCTACTTTTCCCTGTGTTTGCTATTTCTTAATGTTGTACATTTACACACACAGACAAAAATTGTACATGAAACAGAAGCTGGAGGTGTCTGAGGTAAAGAAGAAAAGGAATCTGAGATTATATTATGCTAACTCCTTGCCACGGGGCGGGGCGGAGGGTCACCTGTATCCCTGGGGAGACCCAGGAGCACCTAACACTCGCTCACCTTTGAAAATAACTTTCACAACATCAAATCCTGAGAGGTCTTGCGTGTTTCATAATCCCTTCAAAGGTAGTAGAAGCAGAATCTCTCTTTTATTACTTTGTGCCTTGAATCTGAGAGATTTGCAGAGTATGAAATTTTGACAGCAAAATTATTCTCTTTTCCTAATAGGCTTTTTACTTGACTTGGCTTTGTACTTGTAAGCAGAGATGCACTTGGATTAGTTGGGTCATTTGGGAAAGAACATCTGACAGATGTACACTCTATGATTCAGATATTGTTATTCCTGAAGGCATACAATTTTTTTCATCTTCAGCGAGTTTGACAGTTAAATCCAAACACATTTTCATTGATTGCGGTGTTTGTTATATTTCCAGATACCTTAAGAGCCCCAACGATGTCTGCTTCATGAAGAATGAGTGTCTTTTTTTCTTCAGCAGGTACACACAGGCCAATACTGCTCTTCCCCAGGGATCTCCTATAGGGTTGGGTCGTTGCTGTGTGCTCAATTGTTCTTTTCTTGCTCACTCTCGACAATTGCTAGAAAAGGCAGCCCGTAGTCTTGCAAACTAAAAAAGAACTGGATGTTTCTAGTTTCCCAAGTAAAACATTCAGTTCTCCACGAAGATTAAAATTTGTTTTGCTTTTGATATCAAGAATGTGTTTCTGTTCCTCTTCTACTTAGGGATTACACTGATCTAGCACCATTTGTAATTTTCCAGTTGCATGGGGTCATGCTATGATTTATAGAGATGACATAAACATGTATTATGGAAATAGCACAAATACCAAAGACAGCCACCTACTGTGAACTCAGCCAGTGCTGCCCTCCCAACATTCCTGCAGAAATGAAGTGAAGGAGTGTATATGAATTTGAAGGACGGTGCCTGGCAAATAATACACACAACAAATGAAATGGTTTTTTTGGCGTGGAGAAACATTTGGTTGACTATACTGCCTGAATCATAGTAACCATTTTAAATGGTATCTTATAATCTAACTTAAAAACGTTTGTGAGTGGAGGAGAAAAGTTGAACAAAATATATTGCTCTGGAAA
Source organism: Zalophus californianus (assembly GCF_009762305.2). Classification (NCBI taxonomy): domain Eukaryota; kingdom Metazoa; phylum Chordata; class Mammalia; order Carnivora; family Otariidae; genus Zalophus; species Zalophus californianus. The sequence continues at coordinate 133,740,059 of NC_045600.1, forward strand.
TTTCCCTCTTTATTCTGTGAACTATACACATGTATGACCAACTGCTGAAGGACATTGGCACAGATCATTGGAAATGCCTCCTTATTTTCCCTGTCCTTGGTGTTAAGAAAAGTTTTAAACTATTTCCTTCTTTTCTAAAGGCATCTGAAAGGCAAGTAGTGTAAATTAACTCATTAACACTTGTGCTTTGTAAATGCTTATTACCAATGGAATTATGGCTTACCACATGGATACTGAAGTGAGACAAACATAACATTTAAATCTAGTAGCAGGGGTCAGGGTCTCTTATGGATGGATGCCTCTGGGGGAACTTTTCCATACTAAATAGAAAGGGATCTCAGTTTAAGAATTAAAAAAAAAAAAAAATCAAGGTACTTTCTTAGAGCTAACGTGGATCAAATATCACCAGAATCAGTGGCTCTTTAGCTATTCCAAAATGCAAGTCACACTTTCATCTTTAGAGAATTGGCAAATTTTTAGAAAAGCTGAGTTGAAATCTTTACAGATCAACTTTTTCAGATTTACAAAGTTTCATCCAATTATAAAAACTCAAAGGATTATGCAATAACCCCTCCCCTGAAAACATTCCTAGAATATCGTCTGTCAAATGTCACTTGGTAATAATGTGTTTAATGTAGGCAGAGGATTTAAGTGGCTGCTTTAGCCACTCATCAATTAAGGATTAAAGATGCTATAGGGCTGGGTCTCAGGTGAGGCTGGGGTAGGACGAAGGCAGCTTTTATGAAGTGTACCAAGCAAATATGAAAATAAAGACATTTTTAAGTAATCCTCGTCCTGATAGAAACTAAGAACCTGGGGCCAGAGGTGGCTAATGGCCAGTAGTATGCTGTTAAATGCTAAACAGCTGGTTCTCAAAGGGGGTAGTAAGAAGACCCTGATTTACAGAGCTTGCCAGTTTCTGTAAATAATCCACCATGGTTGATTTCAAGCTAGCAGTATGAAATCACTGAACACACAGGTGGCTAGAAATACCAAGAATCGGCTCTTGCAAACTGGAATAAGCACGTTACAACACACCATTGGCTCTTTCAGTAATCCCGGCCCACCTATGCCTTAATCCTTGTTGGCTTATCATAGAACAGAAACATTAGTGATTAATTGTTTCTTTTAAAACTTCGATTTTCTTTTTTAGCAGGGACATAGGAATAAATTTGAACTGCTGGGATCAGAAGTGGCTGGTTGTATAATGTGGGGAGTGCCATTCATACCATAGTCTAGAGTGCCCCTTGGAGTTGTGCAAGATAGAGCTTTGCACAGCCGTATTTGGTGGCCCTGTTACAGCTCCATCTGCTTAACTTCACTTCCTCCCACACTCAGCAGCTCATGATGCATTACATCATATCTACTGCTCTGGGAGAAGCAGCTCTCCCGGTCCATTCTCCTGCTCGAAACTAAACTTGACCCGCTTCTGTTTGGGCTTGGGTATCCCCGGTTCTCCTCTCAGGCAGTGTGAGCAAGACTGGAGGGGAATTAGAAAAGTCAAGGGAACACTCTGACAGCTGAGTTCAGAAGCTGTGTGCAAAGATGTTTTGGGACACAGCCTGGGAGGGTGGGGTGAGGAATCTCAGAGTGCCCACAGCCCTGTCACTGGTCCAGGAACACTGAGGCACAGTGTCCATTATCTGGGGGAGGAAAAAAAGAATAAATCAGCACTTCTACATGCAGCTAAATTACCCTTAAAAGACCTCACAACTCAGTTGGCCTCTCCAGCTGAGTCATGGCTTCCTGAGTAGCCAGGGGGCCTGATGAACACTATGTGGGTGGCTCTGCATGGGGCAGTAACCCAGTGCTAATCCCAACGCCCTGGACGTGAGCTTTTGAAAAAGAACAACAAGCCTGGTTGATTGATGGTGTTATTTTGGCCTTTCTTGAGGAGAAACTCACTTTAGGAGCATAGGGAAACAGACTTTCCTCATGGCGCTCTGTGCTTGCAAACCCAGGGAGGATTCCCAAGGGCAGAATGGTGTGTGCCCAGTCGTCTAGGGCACAAGGAAGGGACACACCCTCTGGCAGACTAAGACTCAGGGGTCCTGGCAACGAGTGGGGCCAGGTTCTGAGGAGGGCACAGATCTAAGATTTGTCCATGTCTGTGTGCACACTGAGAGCCCTCCCCCTCTCTCCCACACACATGCTTACACATGCTCATCACTCCTTCCAAGGATGAGAGGCCACAAGTAAATAAAAATGGAGGTGTTAGCACACATCATGGCTACCATGATCCTCCTTGCCAAAAATGACCAATAAAGCGGTCATTATAATTTTGCTATGAAATGATAGATCCTTCAAACAGAACGCCAATCCATAAAGATCTGTAGAATATGTGCACAATATATATTATAAAGAAGCTATTGGTTGCAAGTAATAGAAGATCTAACTTGAGGCAGCCTAAGAGAAAGAGTAAAGGCACGGTGGGGGCCTCCATGGGGGAAAGAAGTTACCGGAAGGTCATTAGGCCATTTCAATAGTAACCAAGAGCAGAGAGGCTGCCAGGCCTATGGACTGGAGTCAGGGCTAGATCTCAGGAGGTAGGTTGGGGTGGGGGGCTACAGGTTTTTGTGACTTTTCTCCACAGTGCTGGGCCATGCCTTTCTAGGTGCAGTGGAGGCCTCTGCACATAGATCAGCAGGACAGAAAAGAATGGCCAAGTGTTCCCAAATTTTCCATGTGCCAGTCCAGGTAAAAAAGAGGTCTTTCCATCTTCATCTACAAAATTCCCAGGGGAGAAACAGAAGTGTCCCAGTGTGGTCAGGTGCCACCCTTGATTGAACAATTGTGGGAAGGGCTCAGGGTCTAGGGAAGGATTCTGATTCACCCAGCTGAGGTCTCTACAGCCTGAAAAAGTGAGTTATATTCTGCCTCCTCCTGGAATCCCTCTTCATCCATGACAACACACAAAGGTCAGGGGTTTCGAGCCAGGCCAATCTCCATGTAGACCTCACTCTCTACTTACTAGTTGTTTAACTCTGGACAAATAACTTAAACTCTCCAAAATTCAAAATTTTCATTATTGAAAAAAATTCATGTTTTCTGGAATAATGGCTCTCAGAGTGAGTCCCTCAGCATCAGCCACACTTAGAATTTGTTAGAAATGCAGATACTCACTCTTCCCCAGGTTGCATCAGAAATTCTGGGGGTGGAGCCAGTGATCCCTGTTTGGAAGAGCCTACCACCAGGAGCATGCTACCATTTGAGAACTTTGCTCTAGAGCACTGGAGGGATCCTCCAAAGAGCCCTCAACAGTGCACCACGAAGTCCTGGCTGAGAGCCCATCAGGCCTGATCCCCGCCCCCCCCCCCCCCCCCCAGTGACACCCTCCCCAAGGCAGTCTCTGCAAAGCACACTGGGCGGGAGAGTCTGAAGAATGTCCAGAGTCTGAAGTTCTTGGGATTCTAAGGAGTCTGCTATAGTTTTCCTGGGGAGAAGTGGGCTTTCTCCACCCCAAGTCAAGGGATGATTAAAAAGTAGAGGTATTTGAAAGACTAGGGAATGAGGTACCTCCTTGCCAGGTGCTTGTTCAGCTGCAGAAGACTGTAGGCCCACCTGACGCTAACACAGGTCCAGGAAATTCTTGGGAAAATATCTCTTTCCTTCCACAGAGGCTAGGTCCTGAGGAGGCAGGGGATGCCCAGGGAAATGACAGACCACGTCTCTTCCAAGAAGGAGAGGTAAACCCCAGAGGCAGGGAGGGTAGGAGACAGCTATGTCACACAGGCCAGGATGAAGCCTCCCCTCCTGGAATGGCGCCATACTGAAAACTGCAGGTGAAAGGAAGCTCTGTGATCTGACCCATATGGCATCGCGGCTTTACCAAGAGTTGCAGAAGAGTGGGATTGAAGGCAATCGCTGGAAGAAATAAATGAGAGTGTTTGAGATGCTGTTTGGAAAATACATAAACATCATGGATGCTTCATAAGTAGCCGCCGCTTGCTGAGTGCCTGGAGGAGCCTGACTCGTAGTCGAGCAAATAAAAAAAAAAAAAAGATGTCATTAATTTTTATGTGAGGAGGTTATTATAATTCCTCTGGTACAGAGAAGGAAACTGAGGCCTGGAGGAGGTTCGTTAAGTTGCCAAAAGCCACACGGTGAGTCGGCAGGGCCACGCTGAGCTGGGGCCCCCAGGCTCTCCTGTCTCACCCTGAAGCCACGTTGCAATGGCTGTGTCTTCATGGCAGCTATTTTAATAATACGTTAATCCCTAAATTGGGAATATTACTCATTTCCTCCTGGGATGGAATCCCTGAGCCTTCCAGATGGCAGTTCTGGGACAGAAAGACTATCTCTCCGTGCTTCAGGAGTTGTGGTGGATCCCCCCGCAGGGGGGTCCCGGCCAGCCCCAGGCACAGAGCTACTGTTTCTAGAACCAAGAGGCTGCTTTGCTAAGCGGGGTTTACAGGACCCTGTTTGCTGCTTAACATTCAAGGCAAAGACAAAGAGTCATTGTGAACTTTTTCAACTCGGGCAAAACTCTAAGAAGCCTGGAGAAGACCTTTGTGAATTGCGAGAGGCCAGGAGTCCCTGGGCTCCCCTCACAGTGGCTGAGATAGTGGATCTCTGTGGGTGGGGAGCTCGGATTACCCTCCTGCCCCCCGCCATCTCTGCAGGTAAAGTTAGAGACGCTTGTTGCCTCTGTTGCTTCCTTGCACTCATACCTGTTTATGAGCATGAATCACAGATTTCCAAATAACACGTTAAGACTGTTTTTGTTCTGTTTTTCACACCCACTGCATAGCCCAGCCCCTCCAGTCTCATTTCCAGCTGCCCTTCAGGTGGAATCTGAGCAGCCCAGCGGAAAGGCAGGGGTGGTGAGCCATCAAGTCAATCTCCAGGAGCTTCGAAACTCCCAGCAATTTGTACCACAATTACTGGCCGAACTTGATCTAGATCCTGGCTGGAACCCTCCCCGAAAGGTGTGGTGGGAGAGCCCAGTGATTTGCCGTGGGTGAGAGCCTTGCAGTGGATTACTGGGCTGAGGCTCAGGTCCAGGAAAACTGAAGGGGCTGAAGAATGTACCAGAAAGGCTTACAGCTCAAGACCGGGCTCGGGGTCACTCTTGCCCCCTTTTCAGCTTCTAGAAGTCCATGGCTAATGGAATTAATTCCATCAAGACTAGGAGATTCACAGGCTGACTGCCTTGCATAATAGCCAGAGAGCTTCTTATTTGGGGTAGAGGCGCACAAGTCACATTGACACAGAGACTCAGCCCTTGAGGAGCCTGATGGCCTTTTTAAGCCCCTGCTCTCCCTGTCCAGAAAGCTGTGTCACCTCCTGGGACTATGTCCTGACCGTAGAGGTATGCTGCCTGACCCGGAGGAGGGAGGAACGAAGTCTGGAGGTGCAATAGAGCTCCGGGTCCTCCCCCATCTTAAAGTCACTAATACAATGTGCATGAGTGCTCACACTTCATCTTCGTAATTGCGTGTTGACTCTAGATAAAGTGCTGTCTTAGGTAATATTTCATTTAATATTTATAGCTAACCTGGGTGTGGGTTTGTAAGCATCATTTGACAAAAGAGCAAAGGAAAACATCCAAGCATTTGGACCAGCACAATTATGAATGAAAAAAATCATCATTGAGGGCTTTATCCAATAGGTTTATCAATAGCCCCTATAAAATCTTTCAGGTCAGATTTTTTTTTTTTTACTAAGTTTTTAACTTGAATTCTAGTATAGTTAAAATACAGTGTTCCATTAGTTTCAAGTGTACAGACTAGTGATTCAACAATTCTCTACATTACTCAGTGTTCAAGATAGTGTATTCTTTATACCTTTCCTCTATTTCACCCATCCCATCACCCACCTCCCTTCTCATAACCAGCAGTTTGCTCTCTACAGTTAGGAGTCTGTTCTTTGGTTTGTCTCTCTTTCCTTTGTTTTGTTTATTTGTTTCCTTTGTTTTGTTTCTTAAATCCCACAGAAGAGTGAAATCAGGTGGTATTTGTCTTTCTCTGACTGACTTATTTCACTGAGCATTATAATCTCTAGCTCCATCCATGTTGTTGCAAATGGCAAGATTTCATTCCTTTCTTTGGCTGAGTGATATTCCATCGTGTATGTACACCACATCTTCTTTATCCATTTATCAGTCGATGGACATCTTGGCTCTTTCCACAGTTTGGCTATTGTGGACATTGCTGCTATCTACATACACGGGTGCATGTACCACTTCGAATCACTATTTTTGTATCCTTTGGATAAATACTTAGTAGTACAGTTGCTGGGTTGTGGGGTAGCTCTATTTTTTAGCTTTTTGAGGAAACTCCACATTGTTTTCCACAGAGGCTACACCAGTTTGCATTCCCACCAATAGTGCACGAAGTTTCTTTTTTCTCCACATCCTCACCAATACCTGTTGTCACTTGTGATTTTGATTTTAACCATTCTGACAGGTGTGAGGTGGTATTTCATTGTAGCTTTGGTATGCATTTCCCTGATGATGAGTGATGTTGAGCATCTTTTCATATGCCTGTTGGCCATCTGGATGTCTTCTCGGGTCAGATCTTTTAAGAATTTATGCTCAGAGAAAAAACATGACAATAAAGCATTTTTCCTTGCAAGTCAGAGTCCGTCAGTGGTCATGAAGCTCATCATGTTTCCCTTTCCCGCTAGGCTGCTAGGAAGACCAGAACAACAATCAGTGGGTGCTTATTACAAATAATTAGCACCCGTGCTGAACATCTTTGTTTCTCCTTTCTTTTAGTTGCCTTTCTCACCTTCTATTTAACCTATATATGTACAAAAACCATAGATTCTTTGGGAAACAGAAGTCAGCACGAATAAATATACGAATATAATACAAAACCAAACAAATAAAAAAAAATGTAAGAGGCAGAGACTGGCCTCAAAGGCAAATCTCCTGATTGCAAAAGCAGCACATTTTCCACATTATCACCCAGCCCATTCCGGCAGCTCAGTGTCTTTCTGCCAGAGGATCCCCCAGGAATAGATGTGTTTTGGTTCCTGGGGTGTCTAGTGGTGGGCAGTGATATGTCACTTGGACAGAAACAACAGGTGCTTAGGAGAGAGTCCTGACCCCACAAGGGCTACGCCCCCGTGTAAATGTAACTTGTGTGCCTCGACCGCAAGCAAGGAGCTTTTGGATTATATTGCAAGCCAGTCAGCCTGTTCATCTCCTAGTTTTATTGGGATGAACAGCAATGTATTTCTAAAGGCTGAAAAAGGAATGAGAGTGACCTTGAGCACTTGTGCTGCCATGGCCTCACCCCTAAGCCCTCAACCACCTGGACAACAAGGAGTCAGTCCTTATCAGAGCAGAATGGTCTGGAAGTTGCTGGCCACATGCCACTGATTTTCTTTCCCCCCCCCCCCCCGCCCAGGAACAACCCAGCAGTCTTTCCTTGGGGAGAAAATTTAATTACAAGGAACTTACCAACATATTTGGAAAGAAAGGTGGGGCAGTTATTTTTCAATTAGATGGAAGCTGGTTTTAATCACCTCCCTGGCAGCATGTCCCCCTGGGAGGCGGGCGCTGGTGGGGATGAAGATTGGAGCAGAGAATAAGAAAAGGAGCTTTGGGTTTGGATATCCCTCCTACTTGTGAAATCCGAAATTCAAGGCTTACATAGCTATTTGCAGATCTCTGAATCTTACTCCACAAATGTGCTGTTGCTTCAAGGCTGCAGGATTCAGGGGGCGTCAGCAAAGCCGATTATTCGGTCTCTAGCTGCCCTGAGCCCGAACAATGGGTGTGCTCAAAAATCTGCTGGAAAATCCCACACATCTCAGGCCCCCTCCTGGGAAAGAAGCCTGGGTGTCAGTGTGTATGTTCAAGAATGTGTTTGCAGGTGTGAGCAGAATGTGAGTGAGCATGTGTAAGTGATTGTGTAGGAGTATGAAGGTGGGTGAGTTGCACGTATGTGTGCGTGCATGAGGGAATGTGTGTGTGAGTGGGTGTTGGGGTGAGTCAACGTGTGTGTGCGTGAGTGTATGTGAGTTGCATGCATGTGTATGCATGCTTTTGCGCGTGTGCCTAAGTGTGTGTGAGTTGCATGAGTGAGCACATGAGTTCAGTGAATGTGTGTGGGTATGTATGCATGAGTGTGTGTTGGAGCGAGTTTTTGAGTAGGTTTGTATGTGAGGGTGTGTGTGCCTGTGTAAGCGTGTGCGTGTGGATTTGTTGGAGTCTCATTGCATGAGTGGGAGACATGGGGAGAGGAGAATGAGTCTGGGATGGTAGCTTGCTTGACCTTGCCCTGAATTGACAGAAATGAAAGCGTGGACTAAAGCAATTGGCCTCAAAGATAATCCCTCCTCATCTCCCTCATGCACCCAACAGTCCTTAAATAAATAAGGAAAGGACGACAGACACAATTGCCTAGAAATAAGATAATTGTGTACTCTTCCCATTAGCTTCCCACACGGGCTCGCCAGCCTGACAGGCACGTAGAATGGCCTACAGCCAGGTTCGTAGTAAGTTCTGGACCATCCGAGCTTGCTCTCGACTTCACAGGTGGGCTCCGGAGCTGAAATCATCTTAGGAGCAGTAAGCGTGATGTCACCTTAGCTGTTAAGGGTAGGGAAGGGCCTTGGTTCCCTCATGTTCTGAAGGCACAGAAGAATCAAGGGCAGAGCTGGGACCAGAGCTCTTGGTCTGCACCAGAATGTGATTTAGCTTGGCTTCCTCGGGGCCATCTGCCTTCTTGTGTTTTGTCCTTTCTTCATGCTCATCTCTTCCTTACCATGCCTTCCTGTGTCATCTAACTCATGGCTGGGTTATTTACGTGGTGGTGCGACTGGACTCCTTTCTTCCCTCCTTCTATAAATCATTGCCCCCTTAGCCAACTTTACAATTGCCCTGAGTATGTTACTCTGCTGTTCAGAGATATTCAGTGGGTCCCCACTACCTACAAAATAAAATCCAAGATACTTAGTTGACATCCAAGAGCAGTCTACTTTCTCTCAGTCTATTATCTATCTTTACAATCTACACCTATCTTTACAGTCTATTTTCTATCTTATTTCCAATGTACTTTTTTATTATTATTATGTTATGTTAGTCACCATACATGACATCATTAGCTTTTGATGTAGTGTTCCATGATTCATTGTTTGTGCATAACACCCAGTGCTCCATGCAGAATGTGCCCTCTTTAATACCCATCACCAGGCTAGCCCATCCCCCACCCCCTCCCCTCTAGAACTCTCAGTTTGTTTTTCAGAGTCCATCGTCTCTCATGGTTCGTGTCCCCCTCCGATTTCCCTGCCTTCAATGTACTTTTATCAAAATTGGTTTACTAATTGCATTAATAATGTACTTTACTCAGTCTTTCATTCAACAAATATATATTGACTACTTTCCATGTCCCAGTCAGTATGCTAGACACCATAATAACATAAGAACTTCATAATAACATCATCACATGGACTTCATGAGAACCTACTGTGTGTCAGCTACACTTCTAAATTCCCGACAGGATATAATTGATATACAAAGCTTCTGCACGTACAACTCCAGGAGGCGTCACATGCATGGATGCCAACATAATGATGCCTTTTGGATTTGGCAACACATCAACTCTACTTGCATTCTTCACAACAACCTTAAAAGAGACGTGGTTATATTTAACCCATTTTATTGTTGAAGTAACAGTACCATTGTTGCACTATTGCTGACGCATAGTAACATTAACTGTGAGTCCATTACAGGGTAAGTTTCAGTGCTGGGATTGAAACCCGATGGCTTGGGTTCTGCACCCATATGCCTGACCTTTATTATACTATCCTTCCAAATGTGCGTCATCTCATTAAATACTCACCACAATGTAATGAGGCGGTTACTAGCATCACCATTTTATGGGTCAAAAAAAAAAAAAATGCAAGGTTCAGAAAAGTTAAATATTTGCCAGATAAATAGTTAGTAAATTTCTCATCAGGATTTGAATCCAGGTTATGTCAGTTTTTCTAAAGCCAAGTAAAATTTGTTCTAAATGTAATTAGTGTTCGTTCTGGCACTAATGTTAAATTTGGATCCCAGAGGACAGGGATTGAGCCCTTGCCGCTGTCCAGCTTGGAGGTTCCTTCTCTCGGTGACTTTGTCTCCTCATGGGCAGTATAAAGGGACTCGATCATATCAGTACTTCTGAATCTTGGGTACACGTTAGAAGAAACTGAAGAGTTCTTAAAAATACACCTGCGATTTTCACCTCAATATTTAATTGATGTGTGGTTGGGCTCAGGCATTCATGTTTTTCTAGAGGGCCAGGGTCGAGACTACTGGATGTTCCATAATCACTACTTAGGAGATTTGCTGCTGCTGCTTCTCTCACTTCAATGTCTTCCTTTTCTGTTCAAGTTGATGTGTGGCCTTGCACTTGAAAGGCATGGTCCTTGGGCACTATTTTAGGCAGGATAGGTTAGGTTGTGCTGCAGTGATAGATGACCTTGAAATCTACCCTTAGGTTGTATTTCTCACTCATTGTAGCTCAGCTGATGCTCCAGTTCATACTGCTTTCACTCCTAGGCCCAGGCTGACACAACAGCGTCTATCTGGCAGAAGCCAACAGGTGGAAAGAAAAGATGACAAACCATGTGCTGGTCCTTAAAGCTTCTACTTCCAAGGGATGCTCATTGCTTCTACTTCTATCTCATTGCCTAAGCAGGTCACATGACCAAGCCCGAGGTCACTGGGGCCTGAAAGTATAATCTACCTTCAGAGAGGGCAAATGGTATTTAAAAAAAAAAAAAGATTAATTTATCTGAGAGAGAGAGCCAGTGGGGGAAGGGGCAGAGGGAGAGGAAAAGAGAGAATCCTCAAGCAGACTCCCCACTGAGCATGGACCCCCCAATGCGGGACTCGATCCCAGGACCCTAAGATCATGACCTAAGCTGAAATCAGGAGTCTAAAGCTCAATGAACTGAGCCACCCAGACGCCCCAGAAAATGGTATTTTTGTGTAATAATGAAGCTACTACAGGTTGTTCATCTTCAAGCCCAACCCATCACCCTCATGAGGACCTCCTTGACCCTTCGTTGGCTTTGTTCACTCCTTACTTTGAATCTCTGTAGCACTTGGTTGAACCTCTCTTTTATCAAATTTAATCTGTGTACTGGTTTTCTGCCCTACACATCGTAATAAATTTTTTAATGCAGAAGCTATATTTGCTCATCTTTAAGTACTTTAGGCACTGAAAGTATTCATAGGAGCACGCAATAAGTCTAAACAAACACCTTTAAAATAAATTTGGCCATTTATTAGCCTGATGAGAAATCTTATTGATAAATCTGCACTGCCAAATTTATTTTTGTTCAGTGAATATTTATTGAATATTTACAATGGCAGAGTAGGAGTCTGTGGAATCAAGAGGAGAAACTTTTGATTTTAGAGTCAGCAGGCTTGGGATTTGATCCTGACTCAGTCACTTACAAGCTCTGCTCTGAAGAAAGTTACTTAACCACTCTGAGTCACATCTTCCTACCTGTAAAATAGATTTTAACAATCTCATAAGGTTGTTGTAATGATTAAAGTAGGTAATGTATATACCTGCATTATTGCAGGTAATTCAAAGTGATAAACTATAATTTTAGTAGTCAATTTTTAGACACAAATGCTTAATTTTTTTCTCTTTTTACTAAAACAACATCTCCTTCTCCTTCTCTCAAAGCCATGGAAAGGGGAAAATTACATTTAATTTTAATCTCCTGGGTCTCAGGGTAGCCTAGCATTACCTCTTTCTGTAGGATCTCCAGGAAGATGCATGATCACGTACTTTTCTGCTTTTTATTTTTTTTTTCATATGCAACTGCTGGAGTTCCTGCAGAGAATTAGCTACCCCGCCTTTGTGCAAAGCAGGCCCTGACTCTTCTATTCCTTCTGTAGCTGCATTAGCCCATTGAAATTCTAGATTGGAGCCAATGTGTTGACATTGAATGAGTGTGTTATTGGAGTCTAATTTTGGTTCAGATTCTGGCTCTGTTTCCTATCCTATGTAATATTTGCCAAATTAGCTAACTCCAAGCATACATTTTTCATTCATTAAAAGGTTATAAGGTATAGTACCTTGCAGAATTTGTAGATAGATGAAAATGTGATAGAATACAGAGCCTGTGCTGTAGTTCCTGCTATACATTTTGGTACCCTACTGAACCTGAGTCACTGTCTTCCCATCATTATATTGGATCAATGGACAGGTTGCCATTCCCACAGCAAGAGTCTTCTTTGGGGTGAAGGCGTTGGACAGTTATTTTCAGGGAAATAAACAAGGTAAATATATACGAGCATTGGGGTTTACTGCTCATGTCTGTGTTCAATCTTCTGTGTTATCTCTGCTATACATTTCCATGAATGATGTCCCCAAACCTCTACTGGTGAGGATTTCTGAACCATAACCCAGGGATCTATACAGGGAAAATTTGTCCTCCAATAACTGTGATCCTAGAAAGGCACTCAGTATACTTCCCCTGCTTCTTTCTTGGTAATTTCCCACGCCCTGCCAATGGCAGAGCATCTAAGTGTGCCATTAGTCTCGACTCTGCTCTAATATACAACTGAGATAAATCATAAGCATGCAGTTCCCATTGCGTGACTGAAGTCACCTTGCCTGTGATAACTGCCAAAAAGCCTTTTTCAGTTTTTCTAAGTAGCAAGTTTAGTTTCAAGGCTTTATCCTCAGAAGTTATATTTCATGTGGATTCCCTCTATACCTGATGTAAACCAAGTTAGATCCTACTTTTAGCCTAAAAGAAAAAAAAACTTTTCTGAAGAAAAACTTGTGTTTTTGTTTTTTGTTTTTTCCAATTTATATTTTAAGTTTGCCATGGGAGTTTTGGTTTAAAATTGTCCTCATTGGAGATTCTTAATTAGCTGGAAGTCCCTGAATCTGCTTATAAGAAATGGCCAAAGAACAATGACTAGAATAATAGCCATAGAAGTACTGGTTAAAATATTTGAGCATCAGGACGCCTGGGTGGCTTAGTTGATTAAGCGTCTGCCTTTGGCTCAGGTCATGATCCCAGGGTCCTGGGATCAAGTCCCACATTGGGTTCCCTGCTCAGCGGAGAGTCTGCTTCTCCCTCTCCCCCTGCTTGTACGCATATCTCTCTCTCAGATAAATAAAATCTTGAAAAAAAATTTAAGCATCATGGTCATGGTTGTGTATTTGTCATCTTGTTACTGCTAATGATTCTCAACTATGGGCCACACACCAGAGGCACTGAAGGAACTTTTTATAAAATACAGATCTTCCTAGGCCATAGGCTATATCTCTGAAGCAAGTATAGAAATTCAGGTATCTGGAACAGAACAGCTATCCACCCGTCGACTAAGAAAGGATCAACAGGCAGAAGATGATGATGAAGTGGATGAAGACTTAGATGTTACAGAAGAAGAAAATTAATTTTCTTAAGTAAACTTCACCTTTCAGTTTTCGTCTTAAATGACTTAGAATCTAGAATTACTACACTGTTAAACTTTATACTGGCTTCATACACGTTAAACCTCAAAATGAAATCCTACTGGAAATGAAAATTAGAGGAAATCTGTGCTGACCAAAAATGAAGGTTTTTTTTTTTTTAAAGATTTTATTTATTTATTTCACGGAGAGAGATGGCAAGAGCAGGAACACAAGCAGGGGGAGTGGGAGAGGGAGAAGCAGGCTTCCCCCTGAGCAGGGAGCCCGATGTGGGGCTCGATCCCAGGAACCTGAGATCATGACCTGAGCTGAAGGCAGACGCTTAACGACTGAGCCACCCAGGCGCCCCCAAAAATGAAGGTTTTAAAAAATATTACACACCAGTCATTTCAACATCCTATCCAACAGTGATTTTTGTATAGGTTCCATTTAAAAAAATGTATTTCAAAAGCGTTTCATATTAATGCACTATATGTAGTTGTGGTTGCGTATAAGTAGGCTTTCATTGCCAAAAAAAGGTCTTTAGTCATTCTGATTAAATACAAATTCTATTCCATAAAGACTTAATAAAAAAGACAAGGGTTTTTTTCCTTTCCTTTTTTTCACTTTTACTACAATCTTAAGTTTCATTGTTTGATAATTTACTTTTCAACAAGAGTGCTATTACTTCTGATTAAAGGTAATGGGACACTAGGGTATCAGTGTCTTAAATTTTAGATTAAAATTTAGCATAAATTTTAGATTCAAAAAGAAAGCTACATTCAGCCTGATTCTGGTTTTAAAATGAAAATGATATCATACTAAGGAATTATACACAAAACTACAACTTTTGGTAAGCTGTAATTTGGTGGAATGTTGCCTATGAAAACATCATGGAAAACCAAAAATCATTAAAAGTATAAAAATTTTACCAAACCACCATCTAATTAATGAAAGAGGATAAACTTTTATTCCTGAAAATAATCAATTTAATCAGAGCCTTTTGGTATGTCCATTTGTTTCTTTGGATGGCGATTGTACTTTTGATATTTCATGGATGCCAATCAGGCATATAAAACTTATGAAATTTATAAAATCATTTGGGATAACCACAAAAAACAATTATTCATAACAGACAAATAAAGACTTTCTAGAAAGCTTAAAAAAAGAAAGCTTTATTGGTGAATTGGTGATTCTAATACACAGAAGCATAGCAAATATTGAGGAACCTGGAAGGTGGTAATTACCAGTGCTGACTACACTAATAAAAATCACTCCAAGGTCACTTAGTAAGTGGTAAAACCACAGACTGGAGTTCAAACCGTCCTGATCTCACAGCTTGAAAGGTAACTCAACAAAAGCAGGTGCGGGCGCCTGGGTGGCTCCGTTGGTTAAGCGACTTCTTTTGGCTCAGGTCATGATCCCGGAGTCCTGGGATCGAGTCCCACATCAGGCTCCCGGCTCAGTGGGGAGCCTGCTTCTCCCTCTGACCTCTCCCCTCTCATACTGTTTTCTCTCTCTCTCTCTCTCAAATAAATAAATAAAATCTTTAAAAAGAAAAGAAAAAAAAGCAGGTGCAAAGAGTGCAGAGGTGTCCTATGGGATGTGGAGGGGCCCTGCCTGTGTTGTTTTGATTCAGTGGGATGAAGAAAAGAGCCAGAAATCAACATTTTAGAAAGCCCTCCCGCAGCCGATTCCGATGTGGGTGATCTGGGGACTGCATTTTGAGAAAGCTGTTCTACTCCCTTTAATTTAAAGAAGGAAAGCAATGCCCTTTCTCCTAAGTACTTGGCCTACTTCTGAGCTTACGTAGACAATTAGGCCGTTTCCATGGACATGTCATAGATCCCCAATTTTTTTCTTTCTCCTTATCGATGAGGGTTTTTTTTTTTTTTTTTGTAGGCATAAAACCAAATGATAGATCTGTTAATTCTGTTAATTCTAGGGTCTAACCCCTTTTCATGAACTTCTGAGCTCTGTACTAGATCTCCTCTCCTTGCTTCTCCTTCCTCCATCTTTCAACTGATCTGCACATCCGGTCCAGCCCACTAGATCGAGCCAAGTAGACAGGACCAGCCACAGGACATGGTGAGCCCACGAAGGAAAAACTCCACTTCTGCTTGCCTTAGGGTAAATGGAATTCTCTCCCAGCCAGTTTCAACTCTTAAATCTGTTTCCTGGGAGAGAGGGCCTCAGTTCACAATTCTCCTTCCCAGAGCTGCTTCCGGTCACCTTCCTTGTCATCTTCTAGCTAACACACTGCTCCCCATTTGCTAAGATGTCTGCCCTGGCTTTCTTTCTGTACATATTACATTACATCTAAAGAGTGAAGACCTTCCCATGCATTGCTGACCAATCCTGGGTGTGTTGCCTCCTGGAACCCTGGTTGCCCAGTATAGCCAGAGTGGCTACTCCAGAAATCGTGGCTCTGAAGGAGGGCCTGCAGCATCTTCGTCCCAGAAAAACTTGGCACATGCTAAAGTCACATTCTAGGCAGGCTTTTGTTTTAAAATCAGGAAATTATGTACATCTTGCAGGAAAATGACCTCTAACTACGTCTGTCTCTCTTCTACCAATATTCCAGCCAAGGTTGTGAATACATGGTAGGTGTGTCCTTGCTACCTCTGGTCAGTCCTTCCGGCTGAGTCTGTTGACTCTGGTCTCATAATCTCTCTTAACGTGACATTTCATGACACACTACTGTGTAATCAGTGTTTGCACCCATGCTGTGCAACCCAGTTGCTCCCCCACCCCCCCTCCCCCGCAAGGAGAGATCCCTGAATTGAGCTTACATTTCTCCTTTTTTTTTTTTAAACATATAATGTATTATTTGTTTCAGAGGTACAGGTCTATGTGAGCTTCATTTCAATCAATTGCACATCTTGCCGTGAACCTCCCATCTCAGAGCCGTGACTGTCGGCCTTCTTATTGGCTTTGTGTTTGTCATAGTTTGTCAGATCTGTAGTAATTTTGTCACTTACTATTAACTTCAAATCAGCCCAAATGGCTCAGCAGGTCCAAGTGAACTAGGGCTATATTTCCCCCTTTATTTTCTTCCAACCTTCTTCTAAGAACAGCAACACACACACACACACACACACACACACACACACACACGCACACAGGAAGCCCTGAAGCCTTCATCCCCATTTATTCTACTGCTGGGGTGTAATTTGAGGAGGTGCACTAAAAATGTCAGAAGTGAACAGATTGGAATGAGTGTTTCAATCCTCCAGGCATGAGACACAGTCTCCATGAAAGTAATCTTGAAAATATTTGGACTTGACCACATTGTTTTAAACCCTCAAGTGAAAAGTGGTGGCTCTTATCCTTGTCCACCGGATACAAAACAGACAGGCGGTGTGGAGAAAGTCCCCTTTTCTGTTTCCACCCCTCAGGGCAGAAGACCCTCATGGCAGAGGCATCTCTGCTTCCTGGTTAGGCCATTTCTAGGCAAGGTGCTCCCATGTCTTCAAACCATTCCTCTGACTGGTCAAGGCTGATTTGGAGGATCTCCTCCGCCCGATGACTGAGGATCTCCCCCGCCATGCCAGTCCCTCCACCCTTGAGGAGGGAGCCTGAATGTTTTGTAAGATGAATATCCCAGCAACCTTCAGATGTGTCATCTCCTGCTGCTTCCTCCTATTGCTCTTGAAATTTCAACTGGACGCAGGATTCCTTTCCACTTCCTGTTCTGGGCCATTGTCCGGTGCTCATTGCCCACCAGCTGTGGTCCAGCTGCTACATTCCACATCAGAGATGGCGTCATGCACCTGGCATGTGAGCTGATTTCTCTTCTGTCTCTTACTATGGTGCATTAAGCCTTCTGGGTCTTTGTTTTGAAAGCAGCTCTATAAATGTCAAATATAATGAACTGTCTAAATGAGAGGTAGGAAAAACCAAAGAGCTTCAAGAAACTGAATAATTGAATAAAATCTGAAAAATTTTTTTGCCCCCCACCCCCTTCTTTCCCTTTCCAGCTGCCACTTTAATTTGGATTTCTAAGCTAGCATTCAAAACATTGAAGTGACCATCCCCATAAACATCTGAGTTGACACAAATCTGGAAACACTAACCATTTGAAAAGAAAACCAAGGTTATTATATTATTGCTCACATTAGCAATAATTTTGGCGTATAAGATTAGAAATGTAAGCAAATGTGGCCATTATCCCTAAAAAGCTTTCAGACTAATGTAATTAAAAACAATATCCACCATATGTGTGGTGTCAGTGTGACCAAAAATAGTTCTGTTTTCTCTGAGGTGGCAAATCACAGCCCGTCTTTATAGATATTGGAGCTGTTTTTACAGTAACCTATTAACTGTCTCCTTGCTTTTGCTCTCCTGGCTCATCCTTTCATTTGCAAGTGATCTCTCTTAAATGCAAGTCATATCAGGTCTTTTTCTTGTTATTTTTGTTAAAATCTTTAGAGGAGATCAAGGAAAGAGCAAAGGCAACCCGTGCAAACATCAGGCAATTCTTTCTGAGTTCATCCTTTCAAAAGCTAAAAATTCTTTGTTTTTAACAGGTATGTTAACTTATCTACCATTTCTTTGAATGGTCTAGACAGATAAAAACATTTGTTCCAAGAATAGAAGTCTTTCAGGAATATGTTGATAGAATGACTCATTCTTAAATAAGATTTTTGATTTTTGGAAGAAATCTGATCAGTGTGCATACCTTCCACCATCTATTTCCATTCATTAATAGCCAATATGACAAACTTAGAAGAATTTATTTATTTTCCTGGTGTTTTGCCTTCCTTGGAATGTAAACATTAAATAACCAAACCAAAGGCAGTATTAACAAGGGAAAGCTTACAAAATGCAAGATGTCACATGAGCACTGGGTTATTTATGTTTCATAAATTAATATTATAACCCATTGGGGCTTCTTCCTTTAATTGATCTCAGCTAAACTCCTGGGGAGATCTAGCTGTATTCCAAGGCTATTGGATTAATAATAGCAGGGCTGGGCTTCTCCCAAAGGGAACATTTGCTGGTAAGCTCAAATGAATTTCTAAACATATTTTCAACATTGATTTCAATAAATGCTATAGTCTGAGGTAGTGTAGGTAGGTATGATTTATAGTTAAATAAAGGCTTGTACTGTGTAGTCTTACCATACTGCATATATTTCCTGTTGCTGATGGAACAAATTACCACAATTTTAGTGGCTTAAAAAGAATGAATTTATTATCTTACAGTTCTGGAGGTCAGCAGTGCATGATATGTCTCACTGGGCTAAAATTCAGGAGTCAGCAGGGCTTTGTTCCTTCTGGAGGCTCTAAGGGAGAATTCCTTTCCTTGCCTTATCCAGCTTTAAGAAGCTGCCCACATTCCTTGACTCCTGGTCTCATTCCTTCATCTTTAAAGCCAGCAATGTTGGGCCCAGTTCTTTTCAACTGCTATCTCTCTGGGTCTTTCATCTGATTCCCTTTTAAGAGCACTCGTGATGACATTTGTCCTCTCTGGATTATCCAGAATAATATGTCTATATTAGGCTCATCTAATTAGTACTCTTAACTCCCTTTGCAAACTTAAATCCTCTTTGTTATGAAAGAGAACATGTTCATAGACTCTAGGCATTGGGATCGAGGGGCCAATAGTCTGCTCACCATACACATTGATAAACATTTAAGGAGTTAATTCAACTAGCTGGGGGAAAAAAAAGTCAATACTTGAGCGAAATTCAGCAAAGACTGAGGTTTGGGACTTGAAGTAGATTGAAAAGATAAATAAGAAATAAATGTTTTGAGTGTTCTGTGAAGTCTCAGCTCCCAGCATGGGAGTTGTGCTATTGAACATTTCTGAACAAGCACCCACTTATTACCAGACACTGTTGAATCTGTGTGTATTAAAAAATAAGTAAGAAAGTCCCTGTCTGTCCTCAGGGACCCTGCGACTTGGAGGAAAGGAAGGATGTCAACAAAATATAAAGGGCAGGAAACACTGACTGCTGGGGTCCACACCAAGGGCGGCTTCATCCTGGAATGAATTTGGAGCATTTGGAAAGGCTCCTCACTGGGATGGCATGGCTGGGGCTGAATTTTTATCATTGAATGAATGAACAAATGAATGGAGAAGCATTCATGTGGAGAGAGTTCTAAGAGCAAGATTAGGCATGGGGAGATTCAGGTTTTGTGGAGTCTGAAATTTATATGATCTTGGGGGTTCTTCTTAAGAAGAAAAAGAAGAAAATGTCATGAATGCAAAATTAGGCCAAAAAGTAAATATTAAGTGAGGAAGAGAAAATGCTCCCCCAAAATGGCAAATACCATAAGGGTCACAAAATCTGGAATTATGACATAACATGGTATTAATTAGCTGCCTAACTTACCTCTCTACTACCTTGTCTCTTCATTTGTGGCTACACATGCTTTAATCACTTATTCATGTGACAATAATTTTGCTCTATTCTTTAATAAAAATACTTGAAAAAAATTAATATTTTCCTCTACATGGGTGATCTATTATTATTATTATTATTATTATTATTATTACTGAGAATTAGGATGGAAAAACATGTTATTTCCCACACAGATGCATTTTTTGTTTGTAGTACTACTACAGGATTGAATATTCTAAATAGAGGAATTTTGTTAAATTCTATTTTGTGTAACTCCCATAAAAAAGAGAAAAGACGCATGACATGTGTTTATGATTGTGTACACTCTATTATTACATGTATTTCTGATAGTAGAGAACCTCCCAATTTTGCTTGAGCATTCATAAGAAACAAAGTTTTATACATGTTTGAATGAGAGAGTTTTCCACAGACTAACTTCTGACTCCCTGTATTTCACATCTTGTGTCTCCTGCATGGGCCATATGCCATCAGGCCCCAGAGGATGGGCTATTTTTGTGACATACTGCTCAGGGAAAACTTGGGGAGCTCTTGCTATGCTAAGACAGCTAGAGAGAACATATTTATGCACAATATTGGCTACAAACTACATAAATGTTCCCCATTAATTCAAAACTACAAGTATTCCGAACTTAAATATTTCTTAGCAAGATCCCCAACTCCCAATGGCTACTCCAATGCCACTCAACACAAGTAGAAATATAATGGAAAGGAAACCAGCATGGAAAGATATTATGTGTTACTACATCACAAATCACTCCCAAAACTTAGTCACTTGAAACAAAAGTAATCATTTATTATGTCACAGTTTCTATGGGTCAGGAATTCAGACAGGGCACAGCAGGGATAACTTACCTCTGCTCCATGATGTCAGGGCCTCTACTAAAATATTTAAGAGCTGGGGAGCTAGAATGATCTGAAGGCTTGACTGGGGCTGGAGGATCATTTCTGATATTGGTAATTTGGTGCTAACGAATTGGTTTCTCTACCCACGAGTCTTTACAGGGGGTGGCCTGAGTGTCTTCATGATGTGGTGGCTTGTTTTCTCCTGGGTGAGCAATCCAAGAGAGCAAGATCGAAGGGGCAATGTCTTTTATGACTTGTGCTCAGAAGTCACACACATTCACTTATGGTTGCAAAGGTAGACACTTTCTCATATGACAAGAACACAGTGGTATAAATACCAAGAAACGAGAATCATCTACGTTATGGACTGAGGGTCTGTGTCCCCCCAGATTTCTGTGTTGAAGCTCTAACCACCAATGTGACAGTATTTTGAGGTGGGGCCTTTGGACAGTAATAAGGTTTAAATAAAGTCATGAGAGTAGGTTGCATGATGGCATTAGACTCTTTATAAGAAGAGGAAGAGAGACTGGAGCTCTTTCTCTCCCCCGTGTGAGAAGGTGGCTGTCTATAAGCCAGGAAGAGGGCTCTCACCAGAAACCAAATCTAGATGGCAACTTGATCTTGGATCACCAGCTTCCAGAACCGTGAGAAACCAATGTCTATGTGTAAGCCACCCAGTCTATGGTGTTTTGTTATAGCAACCCGAGCCAACCAAGACAGTTGGAAACCACCTTAGAGGTTGCACCACAAAAGAAATGAGTCTTAAAAAAACAAAATTAAATTTTCTCATGTTGGCATATTCAAACAATTATATGGCCATGTGACTACATTAGTATGGTTTCTCCCAGAGCCTTGGAAACAGGAAATAGAAACCTTAACCAAAAGGTTTGTTTCTTCTCCAAAAGTTGGACTTTGTTTTGCTATTTATATCAACTCCCATAAATATCCTCATCCCTTGAGCAGAGTTTCTGACATAAGGCAAACTCTATTTCGATTTCTAACATAAGCCTGAGATGCAGGGAAGTTCAGGGTTAATACTAACCATGGGGTTTCCCTACATTTCTCGACATCATTGAAGTCAGTGTTAAAAGAATACCAGGAGCAACCCAAAAAGGGAAAAGAAGGCAGAGAATGGTGACCTAGAGCCTGAGGTTGGGTTAGTGGAAGTCTAAAGGGCGCTCCCATCCTGTGGTCTGTCTTGACACTATGAACCTCAGCTCTTATTTTGAACATCATGACACATGCCCCTAAACTCTCCTGAGAATCTCTTCTCCTGATCTTCCTTTTAGACAAACAGCTTCCCCTGCAAGTACATGCCACTTTTGGCAAGGGATTTGGCTTTCTGGCTACTGGATGCTGCATTCCACAGACTCTCTTGCAGCTAGGTGTATGACTAAGTTCTTGCCAATGGAATATAAGCAGGCATGACCTATGCAATTTGGTATCATTTTCTCTAAGGATATTACTAGTTCCCCATTGCCTCTCTTTCTCCCTTCCCTATGGTAAAGAAATGAAAAGAGCTTTCTTAGATTCTAACATGGAAGCCACATGGTGAGGCTAAAAGAGCTACCAACCCCATTGCTCTAGGTCACTCACCTCTGGACCCTTTTGAGAGAATAAGAGGGAAAAATGAGCTTCTGTTTTATCTAGTCCATGAAAGCCTGGTGTCTCTTAGTTCTAGCTCCTTACTTTGACCCTTACAATAGTAAAATAGTGAGTTAAACAAAGACTCATCTCCCTTCAGACAAACATTTTTTTTTCCCCTAACAATGAGTAAGTCATTGCCTGGACACTTGACAGAAAATGACCTGAAACCCAGGTTGGAATAATCCAGCCATTTCTTCTGTGTTTCCATGCCTGGCCGGCTCTTGGTGGTCCTTACTTCCAGACTCAGTCTCTTTTTCAGCAGCATCCTCTGAATGTGAAGAAACTATACACATGATTATTTCATCCCTATTGTCTCCTCTTTGCAAAGGTGAGTGAGTGTTTTGACTGCGAAATTCTCAGTGGGGATTTTGCTATTTTTTTTCCTGCTCACCTGCTCTTTTTTTTTTTTTTTTCCCCTGTATCTCTCATTTCAAACCTTGTAGTGGGAGAAGGAAACCTGTCAGCATGTGTGGGTGACAAGAGTGAGGTGAGAACTGGATGTATGGTCTGAGGTTACAGGAAATGGCTGTTTATGTAGCCGCATTGGTACTCAGGGGATTACAAAATGAAGCATTAAATTCAAATGTTCTGACTCACTATTCCCTTGAGCAAAGGACTTCAGAAAACACAGGTGTACAGTCTATTGAGCTGGTGGTTTCCTTTACAATTTACTTCTGAAGAAATAAACTTTGACATTCTACCCCAAGGGTTACAAAATTTTACCTCCCAGAGAGACCCCTGCGGTGATGTGTATTTTATAAACCTCAGACATGAACTTGTATTTAGACGGGGTTCACCTTTGGTGATATCACTCACTCCTGGTTTTTCTCCTCCTTCATAGGTTGGAGCATCCTGGCCTTTACTTCTCGCTCCTTTTTTTCTTCTGACTCCTGAACGCTGACTGCTCCTGAAGCAGCTTCGAGCCTCCTTCTCTTAACTATAAACTGGATCTCATGGCTGTAAATAACATCTAGGTTCTAATGACTCCCAAATGTCCACTCCTGGAATTCCAGACATTTTTTTAAAGATTTTATTTATTTATTTAAGACACACAGAGAGAGAGAGAGAGAGAGAGAGAGACTGAGAGCAAGCATGAGCAGGGGGAGGGGCAGAAGCAGGTTCCCCACTGAGCAGGGAGCCCGTTCTATCCCAGGACTCCAGGATCATGAGCTAAGCTGAAAGCAGCCGCTTAACTGACTGAGCCACCCAGGCACCACCTGGAATTCCAGACCCTTATATTCCAAGGGCTTACAAGGCAAGCCACTTGTCCAATATGCATGTAGAACTTAATGTGGCAAAACAAAGAGGAAAGCAAAAACAAACAAAACCCTCCATCTTGCCTTTTTCCCAAACCTGCTCCTCATCCAATATGTGAGTCAAGGAACTGTTAGTTCAGGTAATGCTGTAAAAACCCATAATGGCTCAAATCCAATAGAAGTATATTTCTCACTCATTTAGAGTTAAAAACAGGTGTTCCTCATCAGCAGGGGCTCTTCTCCAGGCTGTGCTTCGGGAACCTGAGTTCAGTAACATCTTTTTTTTTTTTTTTAATATTTTATTTATTTATTTGACATAGAGAGAGAGAGAGAGACAGAGTGAGCACAAGCAGGGGGAGTGGCAGGCAGAGGCAGAGGGAGAAGCAGGCTCCCCACAGAGAAGGGGGAGCCCGATGCGGGACTCGATCCCGGGACTCCGGGATCATGACCTGAGCCGAAGGCAGTGGCTTAACCAACTGAGCCACCCAGGCGCCCTGAGTTCAGTAACATCTTGTTCGGCCATCTTGAACATGTTGTTTCTGAGATCACCATTGCCTACCCACATAGAGGAGGCAGAAGAGAAAATAGCGTGGAGGATTACTAAGGGGGATTTCTATGGACAGTCCCAAATGTGACATACACCACTTTTCTTTACAGTTTATGGCTAACTATCAGACCAAACTGCAAGAGAGCTTGGAAATGAAGAGAAACGACTTTGCCTCTAACACATCTCACTTTTTGGCCAGAAAATATCCATTTCCTCCTTGTCCTCTCACACAAAGCACAGTCCAAAGTCCAGGATCTCCAGCTGTTGCGCAAAACTCTTGATCAAGGGATGCCTGGGTGGCTCAGTCAGTTAAGCGTCTGCCTGTAGCTCAGGTCATGATCCGAAGGTCCTGAGATGGAGTCCCGCATGGGGCTCCTTGCTCAGTGGGGAGCCTGCCTCTCCCTCTGCCTGCCATGCTCCCTGCTTGTGCTCTCTCTCTCTCTCTCTCTGAAAAATAAATAAATAAAATCTTAAAAAATAAAAACACACTCTTGATCAAGTCTAGAGGGGACCTGTCAACTCAACTTCTGGTCAGATGGCTGATTCAACCCTGGAAGGTCCATCATCTTTTAATTCTATATATATGTTGGTCTCCACTTGCGAACAGTTGATTCTTGCCTTAGCTCACCTCTTCCTTGTAGTACTTTACTAAGGGCAGCTGACAGTAACTAACACATAACACTCTAAATCCTTCCAGCTGATGACCTCAGAGCTACACCTCAATGCCTGCCCATTAGGCAGTACCATTTACTTTTTTTTTTCTAATGGCAACACTTCCTTCTGGAATAATTACTAGACAGTAGCAAACACACTAAAAAATAAGCATTTTGAAGATACTGTTTCTTTTTTTACTTTTCATAATTGTTTCATTTATCCACTCAATACTTTCCCTGTTAAAACTCCTCAAAGGATTACTACTGGATTTAAAATAGAGTCTAAACCCTGTACCATGAACTATAAGGCTTTGTGTCATCTGGTTATCACCTACATTTCCAGCCTCCTCTGGCGCCCTTCTGTCCTACCCCTTGCCACATTTACTTAGGGCCATTTTCAGTTTCTAGAACATGTTTGGTTGCTGTCTTTGTGTTACCCAATACGCTTGCTTGTAATGATCTTCCTCCTTATCATCATGTGAGCTTCAAAAAAATCTTCTTTGTTATTTACATATGGAGGTTATAATAATAAACGTAACTTCTTCAAATAGGCATTGCCTGGCTTCTTTCACTCTATTTTGCTTTTTCTACTTATTACTATCTGATTTTCTTCTGCTATCTCTTTCTCCCTCACTTCACCCTTCATTCCTTCCTTTGTTCCTTCCTTCATTCCTCCCTTCCTTTTTTCCCCCTTTTCATCTCTACTAGCATGTAAGCACCATGAGACCAAAAATCTATTGACTTTTATTCTGTAACTTTCTATTCATGGACAAAAACAGTACCTGGACCATCATAATTGTCTAAAAATTATTTGTTGAGCAAATGAATGAATTCACTCTTTTTGAGGAAATGCCAGTACTAAATTTTGCAGTGAATCCTAGAAGTCTAGAACTGAAAGAGACTTGATTGACAATTAAATATGTCTAATCCCCCAATTGAATACATAACAGAGTAACAAAAGTTGCAAGGCTGGGAATATTTGGAACATCGTCTCTTCTACTTATATGTTCTATGACGTATAAAGTGGTTATTTCAAATGTCCAACTAGTTATTCCTGGAGAACAAGAATTACCATATTATAATTCATTTGGCATCAGTGATCAAGTGATGATTGTCCCAGTGTACCAATTTTTCTCTCTGCTTAAATTAGTCGCTCAGTGGGGTCAGAGATAAATGTATATATTGACATGGCATCTCTCAGAACATTTCAAAAATCTGATTCTAAGGGAGGATAGAACATTTTTGCCATTAAACTTAAGCAGCTAATAAATCAGGAGCTGGCAAACTAGCACATGAACCAAAACTGGCCCATCACCCATTTTTATAAATAAAGTTTTATTGGAACACAGTTATACCTATTCATTTATGTGCAGAGTTGACTATTTGTTTCAGAGGCAGAATGTCCCTTAAAGCTTATGGGGCGCCTGGGTGGCTCAGTCTGTTAAGTGTCTGCCTTTGGCTCAGGTCATGATCCCAGGGTCCTAGGATCGAGTCCCGCATGGGTGTCCCTGCTCATCAGGGAGTCTGCTTCTCCCTCTCCCCACCTCCCTGCTCATTCTCTCTCTCTCTCTCTCTGACAAATAGGTATATAAAATCTTAAAAAAAAAAAGCCTAAAACACCTCCAATCTGGCCCTTGTTGAAAAATTTGTTAACCCTGTAATAAACTATTCCCCCTACAGCCCTCAATCCCACAAATACATTTCATCTTATTAAAATATGGCACTTTCTCATTGAGAAATTTAAAAATACGTGTTACCTGTAACCCAAGGGCCGAACAATTATGCTTCCCTTTTAAACATTGTATCTAATGCAAAGTCTCCCTTTTTTAAAAGATGTATTTATTTATTTTAGGGGGGAGGGGAAGAGGAGGAGAGAGAGAGAGAGCAGACTCCCCACTGAGCGGGGAGCCTGATGTGGGGCTTGATCCCACAAGCCTGAAATCATGACCTGAGCCAAAATCAAGAGTCAGATGCTTAACCAACTGAGCCACCCAAGTGCCCCCAAAGTCTCCTTTTTAAAAATGATTCTGACACATAAAAATGCTTTCAAACAAAACAAAACAAATGAAAACATTGAGTGAACTAGAGATTCAATTACAGTATGTGGAACAGTCTGTTGGTTTTCTTCAATATTTATACTTTGTTATTTTTTGTTTTTGTTTCTCCTTTAGTGATTGAATGATTGAGTTTTAGATAGACAGGTAACCATCCTGCTGAAATTGCATTTTCCAGCCTCTTTTTTTTTAAGATTTTATTTATTTATTTGACAGACAGACAGAGAGAGAGAGAGAGAGAGAGAGCGTGCCAGAGAGCACGATGGGGGAAACAGCAGAGGGAGCAGAGAAGTAGACTCCCCGCTGAGCAGGGAGACCAACTTGGGGCTCGATCCCAGCACCCTGGGATCATAACCTGAGCTGAAGGCAGGTGCTAAACCGACTGAGCCACCCAGGCACCCTTTCAGCCTCTTTTGAAGCTTAGGTGGCTATATCCTTATGTCCTGGCCAATGCTATGTGTGCAAAGGGGATGTAGGCAATTTCTGGGTCCCAACTTCCCTTTTTTCCACTGTACTTCCCACTGACAGGAATGTAGATGTCAGGGTGGAATTAGGGGCTGCCCGCTTGAGACCATGAGATGAAAGCTTTGTATTTAGATTGGCAGAGCAACAAGAGAGAAAGATGGTAATATAGAGCCATGATGTTAAATCAGGGCTGTTGATCCTTAAACTTGTATGGAGATAGAAAAATAAGTAAACACTTAAGGTGCTTTTATTTTCCAATCTTTGATACAGTAGTTGAATCCATATGTTATTATAGGTAATAATTACAGTGTTAAAAATTCTTATTCAGTCATAAAACCCCAAATAGTGTATAAAATGACCCCATATCTCGTCTAAACACCTTCTTACCCCTTTTATGAGAGGAAGTCCAGATTTAGAGATAAGTGCCTACAACATCACATAATCTGGAGGAAACTTGGGACCGATTCCAAAGTCGAGTCTGGAACAAATATATTGAAATCCTGACACAAAGAAAGCAAGAAAATGAAGATATAAGCCACTTGGTGTCTTTCTTGGCTTTGGATTATTTAGGTCACTAATAGTGGTAACTATTTTCTCTTTAATATTGACAACAAATATAAAAACAATACCATTTATTGAGTATATACAGTAATATAGGACTCTACGAGAGGCTCTTTATAACTAATACCTTATTTAGCTTATCCAGGATGTCTCTTTTAAAATATAGAAACTAAGGCTAACAGCATTTGAGTTTCTGGGAGAGGCATCCACTCAGCAGCATGAGGGAGATTTATATCCAGTCTTTGTTTACTCCCAAGACTATAATCTTTGCTATTAATCATGCTGCATCCACACAGTCAGCCTTCTTTCATGTCAACACCCTGTAAAGTGTTTTAGAAACTCTCTCTTCATTTTTTTTTCTTGGTAAGAAAACATAACAACCATTATCTCAGGATTCTGTGAAGAGAAAGCTTGAGGTTTGCCATCCTTACCCAGCTCCTGTTGCACAGATGTTGAGCCCTGATTTCTTTTATTAGAGTTAATTCAGAATTGCCAGATTCTGAAGCAGAAGAACACTCTAATCCCACATCAGTGTGGAAATTATAGGAATTAAGCAAAGGTATGTGGGTGATTCTGTTAAACCAATCTCTCAGGTGGGGAAGGAAAAGAACAGAGAGGCTTAGCAACTTTCTCAGGTTTACATAGGAAGCACGAACTAGTTAGAGCCCCTATTCAGATCAAAGTCAGTATGCTTCTGGGGAAGAGTTGCTACTTAGGTGGCCCCCAGTGAGCCACAATTTCTGGTGTTCAGTCTCTTGTGTAGTTTCCTCCCACACTAACTGAGCTTGGTCGTGAAACTAGCTTTGGTGTAATCCCAGTGTAAAAGAAGCTGAGGTTTGATACATTTGCCCACTGGGTCCTGTCCTTTGGACTGCTGGCTCTTGGGATAAACCCTCTCAGAACCCAGATATCATACTGACAGAAGCCCAACAAGCTAGGTGGATAGGCCACATGGAGTAAACTCCAGGCTGACAGCCCCACTGACCTTCCAGGGGGCAACCAGCACCAACTTGTCAGCCATGTGTGTGTGCCATCTTGGAAACGGATCTTCTGGGCAGAGTCAAACTGTCCTATCTCAGGCCATGGGGGCCAGAGACCGGAAGCTCTGACCAAATCCCTGAGTTGCCAGCAAATATATATAGTTTTGTTTTTCTGTTTAGAATTCCAAGTTTGGGATGGTTTTTTCCCCAGCGATAGACAACCAAACATTTCTAATTACTCTTTCTGCTATATTGCAGTACCCTGGGTCACGAGCAGAAAGGTTAAGGTTTTCCAAACCAAGATGTCACCAATGTCTTACCTTTATAGGTCTAGGAAAGCAATAGACCTAATCAATACCTTGCCTTCAATGTGTTGTTTTATTTTATGTTATTTTTTTTAAGATTTATTTATTTGGGGCACCTAGGTGGCTCAGTCAGTTAAGCGTCTGCCTTCAGCTCAGGTCATGATCCCAGGGTCCTGGGATCGAGTCCTGCATTGGGGTCCCCACTCAGTGGGGAGTTTGCTTCTCCCTCTGCCCCTCATCCTCTCTTGTGTGCTCTCTCTCACGCAAAAATAAATAAAATCTTTTTAAAAAAATAAAGATTTATTTATTTATTTGAGGGAGGAGGGGCAGAGAGAGTCTTAAGAAGCCTCTGCACTGAGCACAGATCCCCAGGTGGGGCTCAATCTCACGACCCTGAGATCATTGACCTGAGCCGAAACCAAGAGTCGGACGCTTAACCGACGGTGTCACACAGGTGTCTCTTTATGTGTTGTTTTATAGGAAAATAATATAACTCACTCATTGACAATAAGATATTTTCCTTATCTGTCTCTCCACCCGGATGGTAGGAAAATTTATCAAAGGCTCCAAAGTGGGAAGGAGCCAGGTGGGCCTGAGGTTGAATACTCCCTCAAAACTGTGGCTTTGGCCAAGTGACTGAACCTGTCGGATCCTCTGTTTTCACATTTCTAAACTGCAAAAAATGATCACTCTCAGGTTGGAGGAAGGGTCAGCCCCGGCGTGCGTGTATGGCACTAGCGTTTATCTATCCCATAGAAGGCACTTAATGTATGGTAGCTGCTATTGTCACTTTAGGTTATAACTAATATCTTACACAATTTATTGTCTGCAAAGGTATGCTCTCCAAGGACTGAGCAGCTGTCTGAGGTCTACAGTTTATGCCAAGGGGACAGGTTTCTTGATGTAAAGCTCTACCTCTACGTGACCTTAGACATTGTGGCCAAGGCTTCTAAATCCCCTGAGAACAAGAGGCATAGAATGCTGTTGTTATTCTAG
This sequence comes from Zalophus californianus, assembly GCF_009762305.2. Taxonomy (NCBI): domain Eukaryota; kingdom Metazoa; phylum Chordata; class Mammalia; order Carnivora; family Otariidae; genus Zalophus; species Zalophus californianus. The sequence goes on from NC_045600.1 coordinate 133,770,100, forward strand.
AAACAGGGAGTGGAAACCAGCCTCGCCACAGTGAGACCTTCTTTGCCCTCCCCATTCCACGCAATGACCCCCTGGAACTTCAGAGCCCGGAAATATGAAAGCCAACTTGGAGACTTCTCTCAAAAAAGCATTTTCTTCTCAATTACTCCTGCCTTGTCAATTCCATCCTGGCATAATTTGGGCTTTCAAGATAGGCAATTATTTCCTCATTATTCTCCCTGAAGTGCTGCTGATAGATGGAAACTTCGGGAAGGATATGGTTGAAAAGGTCTGAGATCAGTGAAGCAGACATGGATGCCGGGGAGCAGCGGGGGCTTTGCACAAGGGGGGGACACACGAGTGTCTCAGATGGAGCTCCAAACGGTCCCCGAGAGGGCGGTAAGATTGTGCAGCTCCCTTTGCAAAATGCCCCTCTCTTTTTAAATTTGCCCTACGTGGAGCAGGGCTCTCGCTCTTCCCCAGGGAAGTCTAGGAAGGAGATACAGCCAAGAAGTAAAAATAATCAATGCACACCTCGCAGCGTGAAATCAGAGGAAATGATTGATGTGTGACAGCTCTCACATGGCAGCTTCCCCTCTGTGACATTAACTTGCAACCTGCAGACGAAACCCTGCTTGAGATGCTCACAGATGAGAGCACAGTGAAAAGTGTGTGTGTGTGTTTGTGTGTGTGTGTGTGTGTGTGTGTGTGTGTGTGTGTGTGTGTGTGTGTGTGATTCCTTCTGTGAAGGGTGGGGGGGAGCTTCAGTTCAATTTCCATGGCAGGCAAGAAGAGAGCAGGAAATCAAACATTAAATGTTGAAATGTTGGTGACAGCCTGAGTTGAGAAAAAAAATATATGTATATATATGGCACATCTGGAGAGCTTATTCTGAGACCATTACTGGACCTGTCTACTTCTTCCTCCTGTCTCCTTCACCATTATGTAACGCGTTTGAAACAAGGGAGCTCTACCTCCATTAGGTCAAACCGAGGCAGTCTTGTTAGTTTCAACAGTGTTCATTGTAGGGGTGCCTGGGTGGCTCAGACGGGTAAGCCTGGACTCTTGATTTTGGCTCAGGCCATGATCTCAGGGTCCTGGGATCCAGGCCCAACTCAAGCTCCACACTCAGCAGGGAGTCTGCTTGAGGATTTCTTGCCCTCTCACTCTGCCCCTTCCCCCCTCCCGCCCCACTCTCTGTCTCTCTCAATCTCTCTCTCTAAAATAAACATGTAAATCTTTTTTAAAAAGTATTCATTGTTCTCTGCAGGGTTTTGGAGTGGGGTGGACATCTGACTTCAAAGTCAGTGCTGATTTTCACAGAGTGTATCGGAGATCCAAGAAAGCATGGTGATTATCCTAAAGAAGCCTGGGGGATACTTCTGCTCCTCATGGCAGAGCAGGCCAGAGTGTCAGTGACACATCTGGTTGAAAAACGAAAAGAATACCACGAGGTTCTGAACTCATATAGGTTCCATGAAGATGAATCTAGCAGAACGCAAAATACCCTCGAAGGGAGAGGTTATGTGGCAGTCTGTTTTTCAACGCGGAAAGAGAACAGCGTTCAAGTGGCGATTTCAGCCGAAGTACACATTCTGAGGCTTTGCCAATCTATATTTAATATATTTGATTTGTTTTTCTTTGCAATGCTTTTAAAAGTAAATGGAACTCGGTTTAATAAATGCTTATTGAGCATCTACTCATGCCTGGCTCTAAGATCAACTCAAAGAATGCAATAGTGAATAATATAATGTAACCCAGAGGAAAGAGGTGTGAGCGGGAACCCCACGAGGTGGTTCATCTGGCCTTAGAAACTCATCCGCAGCCAGACTTCAGGAGCAGGACCATCTCCTGCCGCACTGCTCCTGATCTGATGGACACTGGCACCCTTCCTGACATCATCACGGCTGCCCTCCAGGGCACCGCCATCAACACACTGCAAGCCTCAGAATGCCAGTGTGCCCCCCTGCCCTGCCCTGAGTCACAGAGAATGCCTCTTTTCATGTTTCGAGAGTGTTAGAGGCACAACAGTTTGTGTCTTGAGGTTTTAAAGATATTGACAAAGCAGCAGCATCAGGTTTTATTTTTTGCTTTGCCCCATCACCTTACCCCCGTCCCTTTCCACTCCAGGTCCCAGCATGGCTCCTTGAGACCGGGCTGAAGACATAGCAGATGGCCAGAAACCATGTTGTATTCAGAATCACAAGTTCTCTCCAACAACCAAGACTCAGCTCCAAAGCCTCCATGCCAGGTTTTTCTTCTTCGCCTTGACTGTATTCCCCTGGATGTTTCTCTATCCCAGTCCTTGCATGAATGTGCTCCCAGCAAATCCACCTGCCAGGCTTACAGATAAACTTAGACATGCGTGAATTGCCTAGGCAAGTTTAGGGCTGCTAATGCACAGAGATTTGAGGAATGTGTACGTTGAATCCTGCAGAATCCTGTGGAAGTAAGACTCTTTCTAACATCTACTTCTATATGACCTGCTCCCATTTGTCTAACCTCATTTCTCAAGACTTGTTTATATTCACCCTACTTTCTAGCCAACCTGTATTGAGTTGCCTGGGGATGCCATGCACTGTTTGACCTTCATGCATTTGCCCACACTATTCTTGATCTCCTGTCTTCTCTCCCATTCTGTACCTGATAAGGACTTTCTTATCCTTCAAGAATCAGCAAAAATGCTTCTCCCTCTCCCATTAGAGACACTCTTACCCCTGCTTCCCTAATGCCTTATGCACACCTTTGTATATCCCCAAGGCTGAGTGCATTTTTACTTATCTCCTGCTTTAAATTCTGAGCTCCTCCAGGGCAAATTCTGTCTTATCATTTGATTCCCTATGCCTGGCACACAATTTACCATGAGTCAGTGCCCAATAGGTGTTGAGTGGAAGTCAAGACCAATGTTCATGTTTACACCAAACAATGCCTATAAAGATCACCTGGAATTATCAATGATACCCACTGAAAGAGATTGTCCCTCTCTCCTCTGAGAACTAAATGTATGAACATGAATACAGAACGTATGTTTGAACTACTGATTTCCACTCAGATAGAAGCCAATGTCCAGAATGTGGGCTTTATCTAAATGCCCTCAAGAGGAGCAGGGAGGGCAAAGGGAAGAGATGGCTGTGGTTATTTGTGTTTCTGGCCCTTGTGCTTGAGGAGGCTCTTCGAAGGCTGTGTGAATCTCTCTTAGCAAATTATATTATCATGAGCCACTTTATAGAAGTCAACTCAGAATAGAAGCAGACATGTGATGTTGAAGCAATCACAAGAAACTTCATTGCGGCCTCTTGAGAAATGACCACAACTGATGAACAAACCAACCACTAAAATGATAAGTCAAAACAAAACAAAACAATAACTGGCTTTTAGAGCATTTTCACAGGAACTGAGGTCCCGTTGGAGCTGTAGCATATAATAAAGTCAGACTCCCATGGCTCTGTGACTCCCCTGTTTTGAGGTTATTGGTCTGAGTTTCTGAGAGACCCATTTCTTGAAGACCCTGTCTAGATGGGCTGGGGCTGTCTGCAGTCTGGCAGGTGTGGGAAGCCAAATTTCTAAACCTGAACTCAGCAGTGTGTTGGCACTCAGAGCCCTAAAGCAAACGTTCAGCTGTGATTTTTCACGTATCTCTTTATAATCCTCTGCCTTTGAGTCATGTCCTTTGTATTTCTCAAACCCTGGGTGATGCAATTTTGCTCAAGTTCTTAAGAAGACTGTTTATATCATGAGACTTTTATAGGAAAAAGAGGAAAGCAGATGCTTATTTTATTGCTGAGCTGTTTTCTTTTGTTTTATGGTTTCGTGTACACGAGGATGATGTGCAAATAATCTGTCTATTCATTTTCTTCACTGCCTGGCATGGGGACTGGGAATCTGAGGGCCATCTGGGCCACTCTTGCCACAATGGCTTTGCGGTTCTTGGAGGAGACACTGTGAGCAATCTGCACAGTGAGATTTGTGGCACATCAGCAGCCCATCAAGCTCCTTGACATTATGGACTAGGAACTTCCAGAAGCCTCTGGGAAGCATGAGCTTTGTTTTCCTGTTGCTCCGCTAACCCGCCTTGGGCGTCAAGATCTGGCCCTTGAATCTTCTATGCACCCTATTGTCAATGTCTCTCAGTTTCTACCAGTTGTGCTTAATTTTGACGTATCAGTCTGACTGGTGCCGGAGGAACTTCTTGGTCCTCTTTTTAATGATCTTGGGCTTCACCAGAGGACCGAGGACAGCCATGATGCTGAGTAAGAGAGCTGCCACCTCCCTAGGCAGCACCTAGGAAGAGAGGGGGCATTGCTGGGCTTTTCTAAAGAGAAGGAGTAGGCAGTTCTTTTAATAAATGTATGAATCATGATATTTGCTAATCCTAAGGCAAATATGTGGATTCTCATCCTCTCGGGTCTACATAAAGGAATAGTTCCACGTAAAGAATTACTCTATTTTTATATAGAATATACATAGTAATTAATAAATCTGCATGTAACCATCACCCAACTTCAAGAGCTATTAACTTATGTCCCATCTAGTTTCACCTTGATCCCTACTCACTTCCCCCTACACACACATATTATTTCAAAGCAAATCTAAGATGCATCATTTCATTCATAATTATTTCAATATGTATGAGTTACTTTAACTCTTATGAATTGAAGCTCTTTTTTTTTTCATTTCACTAGATTTAAAAACAATGATCTTTCAGCAAGAGAGAAAAGTATTGGTCCAAATAACTTAAATTAATTGGCCTACTTCCTGCTGATAATAGAGGAGGCCTCTTTCTATTCCAGTTGACATTTCCATTCCATGTGATGTATCAATAAATATCAAAGAGTTCTGTAACGAATAATTATCTCTAGATAACATAATAAATACTGAATAGTCCTTGTTCATTCCTGTTTAACTTTTGCTTTTTTAACATCTTCTGCTGACTAATTCATTCAGTCTTGCACAAGGGATATCCTGAGAACCTCTTCTGAACCAGACACCATTGCTATGCTCTAGGAATGGAGTTGGAGCCTTGTGGAAGAAAGAGACAAAAAGATAACCACAGTGAAACATTGCAATGAAACAGGAGGACTTCTATGCCATCAGGGGCTGAGGACAACCCTTTGGGTACCATAGGTCTCATTCTCTTCCTTCTTTGCTCCTTCAGTTAATAAAGGTTTCAGTGAGTTATTGGAAAGACACATCTTAGGGCTGTCTCCTTTGTGTAGCTGGAGCTGCCCCCTGATTGCCCAAAAGATAGTGAGACTTTCTACAGATTTATGAGAGGAGAAAACCATTCATCCTTCATGTTAGTAATTTCAAAGCATATATTGCTCCCAGGCTCCTATGAATTTCATACAGTCTGACATAAGATGCTCAACCTGTTTCTGATACAGAGCAACTTTTCTTTCTTCTTTCTTTTTTAGAAGTTGTATAGCTTAATCTTAAGATAAGGCAAGCCTTTGAGGGAAAAACAAAACAGCTCTGTTCCCCCCCCCAACCCCCCAAAGGGAGTGGAAGACAGACTCTGTGCTCCTATAGCCTGGTCTTTCCAGTCTTCATAATAGGGGCATACAGAGTTTTCACCTGACATTGATTTAGGCTGTAGTCAAAGGGCAATTGTTTTCTTCCTAAGGAAACCTCTGGGGACATTTTGGGAGAAAAAAAAGAGAGTATTTTGGCTTTTGGAAGTAGCGAGCAGAATCGTTTTGGAAGAATCTTGGGTGAAGCCCAGAAGGAGGGGAGAGGGGAACCCACAGGGAAGGGAAACCAGATCCAGGTACGAGTCTCACCTGAGGAGACAGAGCTCTGAGAGAAGTCCTACCCCCCAGAGCACAGCCAGTGTGTGTCCAAGGTCTGGATGCGAACAGAGACTCTCACCAATCAACAATCGAACTTTTCATTTTTTAAAGATTTTATTTGTTTATTTATTATTTAATTAATTTATTTATTTGAGAGAGGAGGGAGGGGCAGAGGAAGAGGGAGAGGGAGAGAGAGAATCTCAAGCAGCCTCCATGCTGAGCGGGGAGCCTGATGCAGGGCTTGATCTCATGACCTTGAGATCACGACCTGAGCAGAAATCAAGAGTCAGTCTTTTAACTGACTGAGCCACCCAGGTGCCCCCTGACAGGCATGTTAAAACTATAAGTAAAACAACACCACTGCAAGTTATCAACATCTTATATATCACTGGGTGCCAATTGTGAGAGCATGGGGTTTCATTGCTGGCATAAACACAATGCATAAACCTACTTTTAAGTTTACAAATTTTTTCCTCTGCATGTCCAGCTGTAAATGAGCCCACCAAAGCATTCTTCATTTCTGTTACTGTTTCTTATAATTTTACTCCTAACATCCCTTTTGATTCTTCTTTATAATTGCCACTTCTCTCCTGATGTCACCCATGTGGTTTTGTATGTTGCCGACTTTTCCCATTAGATTCTCAAAGATATTCATTGTAGTTATTTAGAATTCCCTCTGTGATGATCTAATAGCTGTACCATCTCTACATCTGGTTCTGATGATTGGTTTGTCTCTTCAGACTGGTTCTTTCTTGGCTTTTGAAATGTATTATACTTTTTTGTTGAAAGTTAGGCATGTTGCATGATGGTAATAGATACTTAGAATCTTTAGTGTGAGGATTTATATTGATTTGGCTAAGAGTTGGGCTGTGTTTAACGTTTGTTATTTCTATAGACACCAGAAGCTTCAAATTCCTCCAGTAATCTTGCTTTTGCCTCCCCTATCCATTTTGGTGCTTCCCTTTGTACTGCTCTCCAGGGAGGATCTGTATCTTTCAACCGGAATCCTCTGTTATTGCAGATGTTGTTGGTATGGTAGTAGGATCTGGGGAAGTGGACCTTTCACTAATACTCTGATGATGATGTCTCAGTCTTTGAAGTGCACGGAAGGCCTGTGTCTAGGAACTGTGTCCTTCAAAAGGGATTCTGAACCCCCTCCAAGAGTAGGTTTATGCCTTTTTTGTGCCCATTCCTTTCCCTGACTACAGTATTCACAGTCTACCTGCTTGGAGCCTTTTCCCTGTGATCAGTGGCTTCCCCTCCCTCTTTTCCTTAGATGAGACAGAAAGGCTGGAGGGCTGGGATAGGCCTGGTTCCCTTCCTCTAGCTAGGATGAGATGTATATTTACCCCTGCTCCAAGTGTTTCTCCCTGAAGATTAAACCTTGGGTAATCATCCTGATTTCTCTTTTCCTCTCCCTGTCAATGTGAATGAACAAGGAATGATGGGAAGAGCAAATTCTCAGATCCTCCCTGTGAGAGTCTGGTGGGATTCTGGGGGATGAAGCTCCCAAAAGTGTAAGGATATCTGTATGACTCTGATCCTTAGTCCACACTTGGCCTTCATCAAGTGTTCCTACTGGCTTACAGCACCCAGCAGCTTCTGCTCCAAGTAAGCAAATCTCACCCCCTCCATCTCTCTGGAGGCACCTTGTCTCCACTTTTCGGGATGGTGGTTTATCTTAGAGCCTCAATTATCTGATGGGTGCAAGAAAAGCAATTGAGTTTACTTTGCCCAACTTTTTCTTGTTATAAGGATGAGAATGATGACTTCCATACTCTGTGCATGTCAAAGCTGAAACTGAAAGTAGAAGTAACTTTTTTTTTAATATTAGTGTGTTTTGCCAAGTTATTTTGCAGAGTGCTTGAAAACAATTTGCACTCTCACTACCTATGAGTGAAATCTCCTGTTTCCTCACTATCTTCACCTACTTGCCAGCAATTGCTATTATTTTTATTTTTATGGCAAACTAATAGTTGAAAAGTGGTTTCTTATTGTGATGTTTTAATTCTAAGAGTCTGAATATGTCTTTCCGTGAATTAACTAAACAGAGTGGTTCATATAAATTTCCTATTCAAAACTTTTAACCATTTTGAATAGTGTCTTTTTCTTCTTTTTTTATTTGTGATTTTAATGTATTTTAGATACTGATCCTCTTCTGCTAGACTTTATTGTAACTCTTTTTCAAGTCTTTTTCTGTTTTCATTAAAAAAATACTTTGTCTAATATTTCTTTATTCACTAGGGATTATACATTGAAATCAGTTAAATTTTTAATAGTTTTCTTTCTGATTTGTGTTTTTTGGGTTTTATTTAAAGTTTTTTCTAGCCTATGTTTTCTTATGTATTATTCTAAATGTTTTAAAGTTTATTTTTTTCATATTTAGGTCTTAATACATGTGGCACATCCTTTTTCTTTCTTTTTCTTATAAGCCATAGGTTTTTTTTTTTACTGTGGTGATAGAAGTAATAATATTTATTCAGTAATTTATCATTCTCCTGGTATTTAGAGATTACTAGCAACCAATAATAATATTTTCATAACACACCAAGATCACATGTATGTTTTGGGATTTGTTGTGAGCTTTCTAATACAATCTATTGATCCCCTTTTTTTCTGTGCTAACACTACATTGTTTTAATTATTATAAATCTATCATGAGATGATATCTGGTAGCTCTACCTTGTTATATTTTAAGAATTGTCTTCACTATTCTTGGCATTATATACTTTTATATAAATTTTAGAATTAACTTGTCTAGATTCACCAAAAACATTTTTTGGGATATTGATTGGAATTTTATTAATTTTATAGATTTATGTGTGAATATTTGACATCCTAAAATATTAATTTTTCTACTCATAAACATGTTATATTTTCTAATTTATTCATATAAATCTTCTGTTTTTACATTCTTCCATACAGGTCTTGCTTCTACTTTTGGGGTTTTCTCTTAATAATAATTTTGTTTGTTCATTTGAATGGGTATTTGTTTTACCTAATACTTTTTCCAACTGATTATTTTTGAAGTATAGAAATGCTACTGTATTTTCTTAGAGTTAACATGCTAGCTGAACTCCCTATTCTATTAGTTTGACTATAGACACTATTATATCTTCTCTTTGGACAATCATTTGTCTGGGAATAATGCCAGTTTTGTCTCTTTCTGTCTGGCCCTTATAACATTTATTTTTCATTTATTTCATTGTCTTGAGCCTCTAGTACACTTTCAAATAGTAGAGTGATCCTGACTTTGTACCAGACTCAAATGGGTATACTTATACAAATTTATCATATTGATTTTTATGGTTAATTTTGTAAATGTTTCCCATTTTCTGAAAAAAATAGGTATTTTTTAGTGCAGAATTATGTGCCTATGCACTCACCTATTGGCACTCTAAGCTGGATACTTCCCTAAGCTTCCTGGTGTACAGTATCTAATTTTATTCTCACAACAAGTTTATGGAGTAGGCACTATTCTTATACCTGTTTTGAAGCTGAAGAAACAAATGTACACCTGTAGTAACATAGCTAGTAAATCCGTGAGCAAGAATTTAAATCTAGCAAGATGTCTTCCACCCATTCTTCTGTTCTCAACTACCATACAATAGTGCTACCCTAAATTCACAAGTATTTATGTCTGTTTTAGATGAAACTTTTAATTGTGTTGACCTTAATATTTTTCATTCTTGCCCTGTTTTTCCCTACCTTATTTATCTTTTTTATTTGAGAGGAGTATTAAATTTCTCACTATGGTTGTGTGTGTGTGTCAATTTTATCACATAAATAATTTTTTTTTTGTATTGTAATGTAATGCTCAGAATGTAGTCATGGATCACACATTTTCACTGTCTTCTAGCTTTAGGAATTGCTCTTGAAAAATTGCACATCACTATGATTCTCCACCTATTGTATGAGATCTGATTTTTCTCTCTGGAGGCTTTTAGGGTTACTTTGTTTTCCCAGTTCCAAAAGTTTAATACAATGTGCTTTGGGGTGTGTGCGTGCATGCAACTGTGTGTGTGTGTGTGTGTGTGTGTGTGTGTGTGTGTGTGTGTATCCTTTCTCATTGCTCTGGATATGTAGTGAGCTCTTTTAAACTAGAAAATCAGTATTTTAGTTCTGGGATTTTTTCTATTATTTCTTTGATAATTTCTTTCCATTTCTTACTCTGTCTCTTTCTGGAAATACTAAGATCAGATGCTGGATCTAAAATAATCTAATTTTTTCTGCCACTCTTATGTTCAAATCTTTGACTTTTTCTTAGACTTCTTAGGAGTTTTTTCCACTATATCTTCAAACATTCTATTAAATCTTAATTTTCACATATTCTTTCTTGATGTTGAAAATTCCTTTAAATATGATTTTCTTGATTCATTGAAACAATGTCTTTTCTTATCTGTGTGTGTGTGTTTGTGTGTGTGTGTTTAATTTTTTCCTATAATATGCATTGCTCTGTTTGCTCTGAGTTCTTTATTTTCCTGTTTTTTTCTCTCTTTTAATTTATTGCAGGGATTTCTGCAAATAACAAGGGATCTACTCTTCATTCCAAATAAGGAGACACTGAAATGTTGAGTGCTAAGCTGTGTACCTGGTAACAACTGATAAACTTTATTAACTGATAAACTTTATTGGAGAAAAAATGAAAAGGGATCTAGAAGTTTCTTTTGGAGATGACTGAATATTAATGTCTGCAGGTCTTTTCTCTCAGATGATTCTATTTAGCCAATGATAATCCTTACAAATCTGCTGTTGGGGTTTTAAACCTATACCCTGGCACTCTGGGAACAGAGTGGAAGATGAGGGAAAGAATTCTTATTGTTCAACATATAGTTGTTTACTTGATCTGCCTTCTGGTGTTTTCAATGGCACTATATGCCTGCCCTCATTTATACCTTGCATCTGGGTGTCCTAGAACTTAGAAACAATCATCCTTTCCAGAGTAATCTTTATCTTTTGCTATAGTTGTGGGAATGGGAAGAGGAAGGGGAGGATCTGGGATGTAGCTCCTCTTGTCTCAGTCATTCCTTCTGATTAAGATTCCATTTCTCAATCTGCCTTCTCATACATGGTGTTTCTGGTTTTTGAGTTTTCAGCATTTGGGGACATGAATCAGTTGCTTCCCTTTGGATGTCTTTATTTTTTATTTTTTTAAAGATTTTATTTATTTACTTGAGAGAGTGAGCCAGAGAGAATGCATGAGTAGGGGGAGCAGAGGGAGGAGCAGAGGGAGAGGAGAAGCAGGCAACCTGCTGAGCAGGGAGCCAGATGTGGGGCTCCATCCCAGGACTCTAGGATCATGACCTGAGCCCAAGGCAAATGCTTAACCGACTGAACCACCCAGGTGCCCTAGATGTCCTTTTTTAGCACTTAGACTTCTTTATCTGTGGTCATCTTGTCATTCTCTTTGTACTTGCAGGCTAATACAGCTTTTTAAAGTCACTTTAGTTGGCTTTCTGTGTGGAATGGAGATAGAGACATGGCTATATTTAGCATATTTAACCAAATAGAAAGCTATTTGATACATTTTCAAATCTTTATTTTATTTTACTTCCCTATTCTTTTTCATGTATTCTCAAGTGTGGCGTATACTATCCATTTCTGTATCTCTTATTAACTGTAACACACTTATTTCTAAATGACTTTCATACTGCCATAGGAAGAGTGAATTGCCCTCTGTGTAGACTCATCAGCTTTCTCTCACGATATGTTTGCTTCTGTGCTTTGCTTACTGCTTCCTCTCTTGACTTCTGAGATAATTCACTATGTGTACTGCTTTTTTATAAACAGACTTTTAAGGGGTTAGTTTCAAGCTTGTCTCTTTTTGGTCCCTTGTTGGTTTTATATCAGTTTTTACATGAGTTTCTTGCCTAAGGGTTTTCCCCATGCTGTTGGAATTCCAGTTCCTGCAAGGGAAACATCATCCATCTAAGCCCGGGTAAGTAGCACCGTGGCAGAACACGTGGCTATGAGGAGAATGGAAATTTTGTGCATGGGACAACTCTTCCCAGATTCCAGGCTTTATGCAGGGAATTTAGCTTACTTTTAAGCTTACTTTTAGCTTACTTCTCCTTCCACTTCCTTCTGGCACAAACTCTGGGCTTTAGCCTCAGCAAGAGAGCAACAGTGATATAAGCCCAGCCCCTCAGGTGTACATGAAGACTCCTCGGCCTTCCATTATCACTTCTTGTTTGGGTATGAACTTTCTACTCCTATGGCATCTGGATATTCCGTTTCTTACATTCAAACTCTGATATATTTTTGTCTCATATCTCATCTAGTACTTCTGTTGTGGAGAACAAGAGACAGAAGAGGGAGGGAATATCCAGAGCCCTTAATTTACAGCTAGTCAGGTGTGTGTGTGTGTGTGTGTGTGTGTGTGTGTGTGTGTGTGTGTGTGTGTGTGTGTGTATGTGTGAGTAAAATGCTCTTTTTGTGCTTTGAGACATCCCACTCTAGGCACAAAGGAGCCTGAGACACCTTACAGGTTTATAAATAGAAGGAAGAATTCTTCCACTGGAGTAAAAGTGATCACACCAGAGAACCTTGAGCAAAAGAGGAATTAGAAATGTCTATTATTTACACATATGGAGGCCCACAGAAGGTCCCTTAACAGAATACCTTCCCCGCAGGCTACTCAAGATAAAAAAATCCCACCCACAATGAGTTTTTTTTTTTTTAAAGTAAGTGATCTTAATCCAGTCTCTTAATAAATGGGCATTAAGAGGTCTATGTAAATCCCAAAATTTTGTGCACAACTGTGTGGACGTGGGATTTTTTTTTCAGATGAAATTATCCGTTGTGTCTATCTTTTGCTAATATACAAATAATCCTAGTTGTCAATATGCCCGCTGCTACTTCATCCTGATCCTTTACATGTATTTGTTCAATGAATGCATGACAGAAAAAGGGAACGCTGGAGGGAGTGGTCGAGAGAGGGAAGGGGGAATGGGATTCTGTCGGTACAACACATCGCTGTGCTGAAAACTGTTAACCAAAGAACAAAGGAAAATTAATTTTCCAAACCCTATCTGAAGAATGTATCCTCTGTGTTGCCAAAGCTACAGCAATGACAACACTTGCATGTCCTCATTCAGTAGAGGTAATGGATATTAATATACGTGAGAAGGTCTAAACTGTGTGTTATTGAGCATGAAGCAAAGAAAAGAAGCCAGGGATAGTCCGCAGATGGCCTTCCCCTATTAACCCATTTAAAAATGATGGGGGGAAAATGTGAACACAATTTTTAGATCAACTTCCCACCAGACCTCAAGGGAGCCTCCAATTTTATCCCATCTCCATTAGGCTTCATGGAAAGACACATGACTTCTTTGTCTCTCACAATAAGAACCCGGCTCCTCAGACAGATGATGCAAGAGGCAATTATGCGCACACCAATTGTTTCCACAGCTTGGAAGAGAAGTCACTGGTCTCTAAACTAGCTGCGCAGCTTTGCAAAAATCCTCTCAATCTGGCCTGTGTTTGATGACAGAAGCCCTTCCCCCACTCGCAGTAGACTTTCTGGTTGGAAGGGAAGGGACAAGGAAGAAGGTAAACTGCAGAGCAGGGCAGGCTGAAGCAGGTTTTGTAAGGAGCTGCACAGCTGTGACTGGAGAATAATTCCTCCCGCTCCAATCTAGGGGAGGCGTGGTCAAAATAGATGAAGTGGCATGTATGGTGTTAAGTAGATTCAGTCCCTGATGCCTTTTCAAATATTTCTACCAGGTTTCCCTGAGCAGAGTGTGCTGCCAATCAGCAACTCACTGGGGAGGAACTCTAAGAGGGAAAATAAATCATATGCTGCTTCTCTAAGTTGGAGGGAGATGGGAGAAGAAATGCTTGTCAGGGAGGTCAAGGAATGATATTAATAAATAAGTCAATTTCCTAACCAGTGAAATACCCCTTTTGAAAACTTCCAGACTAGTTTATCTGTACAGAACCCCCCACACCTGTTTTTTTTTCTCTCCTGATTATTCTACCATTTCTCTAATGTCCTTATTTCCTATAGTAAATTAGTAAAACAGAAGTTCTCTGAAATGAAGTCAGTGTTCAGAGGAAAGATACCCCAAAGTGGCTTTGGAAACACATTCAGAGCCATTTAGGAAAGTACAAGTCATTGTTCCCATCTTGTGAGCTCTACACAAGGGCTCTAGTCCCTCTCGCCCTATAAATTCTCTTTCCAGTAAGGGCACTAGTAATGGATTGCAAGTTGAGGACAAAGGGTGGGCCACAGACCCCATTTTGAAATAGGTTAATCTTGTTACTAGAGCATGGTCTCTGCTTTCTGACCAGACTCTGACTTTCCTCTCTGGATTCCAACATCTGTGTCTTCCAGAACTAACTGCTGACCTGGTCCACCTCTCTATCCCAGCCCCAACTCACCAAACCCTAGGCTGCCTTAGACCAGTGCCATGTTCACTATAATGTCGCGGGTGTACAATTCTAGAGCTGTGGTAATATATACATTTTGTGGCTCAGATATTTTCTATCTGGCTTTCAGCCCTACTCTAATCAGTCACTTACTAGCTTTGTGATCCTGGGGCAGTTATGATGTTTCTGTGAGCCTCATTTTCTCACCTGTAAAGTGGAGATGATAATAATTATAAGGATTCTATTTTGAAAATCAAATGCACTAATGTGTGATGTATGAGATGCTGCTCACAGATTACCTGGGCAATATTCAGTAAATAGTGCTATTTTTTTTTACAGTTTTTATTTTATTTATTTATTTATTTATTTATTTATTTATTTATTTATTTATTTATCAGAGAGAGAGAACGAGTGAGAGAGCACAAGCAGGGGGAGTGGCAGGGAAAGGAAGAAGCAGACTCCCTGCTGAGCAAGGAGCCCCATGCAGGATGATCCCAGGACCCTGGGATCATGACCTGAGCTGAAAGCAGACACTAACCCACTGAGCCACTCAGGCATCCCAGTAAATAGTACTATTGTTATTTTTGTTGTTATTGTTGAAAAATAGTATTAACACCAACAAAAGGTTTCTTAATGTTAGCCCTTTATAAATCATTAAGGGAGATGCTAGATGGGAAGAGCTGTCTGTCATAGGCAATGTTCACTTTTCACTATATAATGGGGCACATCTGCGATAATGGGCAAGATTTGAAATTGGGTATGCCTCAGAATTTCTAAGGTGTATGATTGTCATGGTGATAGGAACAATAGTAACCTCTATGAACCATGAGTGTGTAATATAACATCTCTGATTTTAATGATTTTGTTTTTGAATGCATTTATTTAATTCCATCATTCAATCAATATTTCATGAGAGCAATCAATTGCCACCCCTGAATTAGATGCTGGAGCCACGGAAAAGAATTTCCCACAGTCCCTGCCTTTAAAAAGTTTATGGTTCCACCACAAAGCTGACAATTCAACAAACAATTTCAATGTGAGTCCAATATTGAATAAGCTTGTTAATGCCTGTTAAACACAATGTTTCTATGCAGAATCCTGACCTCAGCGGCCCTACAACTCATCCTCAAGGGGATGTTCTTATTAAGTGGCTCAGCCTCTCCAGAGGGATGTTAGCCAAACATCTCTCGCTGGGTTTTAAGGCTGTTTGCAGTAGCAGTACACACATCTGTCAGCAATATAATCCAGAGATGGCTGGTCTTCACTCGATATTGTTCAAAGGCTCATTTAAGAGTATGCTTTATAAAGCACATAGCCTATGATTTCTAACAATTTTCTAAAACAGATTACTGACTCAAGCCTGATCAACAGAGAACCAGGGGTGTGGACTCCACTATTGTGGTAATTCACTGGCTCCTACCCTTTACTCTTGGCTCTTGGTCTATCATAATTGGCTGACACTGAGAATCGTGATAAAGATAAGATCCTAGAAAACCATTATTAGATCAATTAAAAGATAGATTGGAGCTGCACCTTGGACTACCCCTTCTTTGCTGCAATGTCTTCCTTTTCATGACTGCCCTGTGCCTCTTGAAAAAATAAATATACCCCCTTGCTCAGTTAACACTCTC
Organism: Zalophus californianus; assembly: GCF_009762305.2. Classification (NCBI taxonomy): domain Eukaryota; kingdom Metazoa; phylum Chordata; class Mammalia; order Carnivora; family Otariidae; genus Zalophus; species Zalophus californianus. The sequence continues at coordinate 133,785,869 of NC_045600.1, forward strand.
CAGCCACTTGACCATCTCTCTACTCCTCTTCAGGGCTAGGCTTCTGGAAAGAGTTGAATTTGCACTCTCCCTACATCCTCACCCCACTTGTGCCCCATCTACTTCAGTCTGAGGAAAGTTCAGTGATATGGAAGGGGAACATAGGAAGTACAATATCCACCTAATAACATTTCACTTGATGTTCATTTTTACTTTAATCTGTTTTGAGATTTCCAGGACTTTATGGTTTAGGTGAACAATTTGATTTCTGGCAATTACGGTTGGATTATTTTGCTATTTTTAATTTTTTGGTATTCATATTTTTAATGTTTTCTTCATAGCTTTTTCCCCCTCCTTTTTCCCTAACACTCTCTTCTTGTTTTATAGGTTAAATAGGCTCTTAAACCTTTCTTTGGATATTGACTTGATTTTTGTTTTTGCTCTTTAGTTCTTTTCCATCCCCCCCCCCCCCTTGGGATATAGTTCTTTTTATTTTTCCTAAAACTCTTTCTTGCAAACTCTGGGTTTTCCTCACATGCTTTGTGACTTTTGGCTATCCGAGTATATCAAAAACTAGCTTGATTGTGTGGTAGGTGGAGTGACTTCCCCCCCCACCAATCATGTGTATGTGTCTCCCAAATGGGACCCTCCCCTGAGCAGGAGAAATAACTGAGCTTTGTGCAAGTCAGTTGCATCTCTCCAGAAGCAATCTTTTCGATCTCGTACATAGGCAGGGAGCAGGCAGGGAGCTCAGGGGCAAGAAAGAAGCAAGGATTCACTCTCAGGTGGGAATATTTAATGTATAATTTACTCTCCTGGGCACCAAGATCTTGTTTTAATTTCATCTGGATCTTGTTTTAAGGACTTCAGTTATCTCACACTCTTCTCTGTTTCTCTCTCAGACCTCAGCACTTATACTACGAGTGTTCTCTAAGATGCTATTTCTAGTCGTTTAGGAAAGAGTTCATAGGATTCTACCTAGTGAGAAAATGCTGCAGCCAGCACCTCTATAAGTGTCAATGATGGAAAGGAGTTGTCTTATCCAGCTGATCTTGAAACAGAGGTCTAACCTTGAACCTGGATGAATGCCTCCAGCCCACATCTGCTCTGAGTGTTCATTAACCTCAAATTGGTGTCCCTCAGACGTCTGTTGGGAAGAGGGGCTCTTCCCTCTGCCCCAGGCTCTGCCTGTGGGTATTTGTGGACTTCTGTGAATTTCTCTACTTTGGTTGTCTTCCCACTCAACCTCTATTACTTTTACTTTCTACCATTAAGAAATAGCTCCAAATTTCATATCCACTCATGGTACCCATTTTAATAGTGAGCACAAATATTTATTATATATTTTAAAGTATCTTTACTGTTACTTGTGTGGGAATTATATTTATGTGGGAATTTGGGAAGGATGGGAATTAAACACATGAGCTCAGTTCTGCCATTATTTATTGGAAGCTCCTTTGCTGCTGAAGTTCTGTCTCCTGCAGCCTTTCTTTCTGCCTTCAGGATTCAAGACACTGGTTTCACAAGGTTGTCTTATCCATGTTTAATGCAGCCCTATTAGTCACCATGATGCATTGTGGCACAATGTGAGATATAAATGAGTTAATTGAAACACATATGAGAAATGCAGATAGAGTCAGGTATGGATGCTCTGTGGGAAAAGGGGTCAATGTGACCAGCTGGGGCCGTGGATGTGCACAGAGGAGCCAGCACAATGGCCTTTACAAAGGGAACAACTGAGCCAATTCTTAAAGAGAAAAAAGGCACTGACTCACAAAGAAGACCCAGGACAGAGACGAGAGGGTGAATGAAGGCATAAAGTGAGAAAGTACTAGACACAATGGAATCCATGAATAATTTCATATGACTGGAGGGAAAAGAGTGTGTAGGGAATGAAGCAAGATGCAAAATCAGAAGCCAGATCCTGAAAGGCTTTGTCTATTGTGCTAAACAGTTTGGAATTTACCCTAAAGGCAGCAGTGACTCAGTGAAGGATTTTAAACACAGGGACGACATGATTAATGATGGCTAACATTTAGGAACGATGTGCCAGGCAATGTTCTAAGTGTTTCACATGGATTAAGTTATTTAATCCTCATGACAATCTGATGAGGCAGATGCTATTAACATCCTCATTTTTCAGTGGAGCAATTGACTATAAAACATAAATTCCTCAACATAAATTCTTCATGTGTGTACTGATGGATCTTGAAATTCTAGTGCTGGATCTGACATAGTGAATATGCATTGAATGAATGTATGAATGAATGAATGAGACACCGAGATTATACTCCCAGCAAAAGGCAGAACCAGGATTTGAAAAGGGGTGGCCTGACCCCAGAGCCATCACATTTAAACACTATCATTGTGTCTACATTAAAAAAGAAAAAAAGATAATTCAGGGCAGAAGGAGAAGAGTCTGGAATCTGACAAATCTGGGAGCAGCTTCACAACAGAATTGAAAGCATTACAGTGTTACTGAAAGTGTAACCATTGAATGTTAATTTATATTTACTTGTTTGTTGTTGTTTTTGATTTTTACTCTCTTCTTCCATTAGAATCTACTCTCTGTGAAGTTGAAGATTTTGTCTATTTGTTTAGTGTTGCATCCTTAGCACCTCACAGAGTTTCAGGCATAGAATAGTTGATCAGCAAGTATTTGTTGAATAAATGAATAAGCAAATGATTACATAAGTTTGCAAATACTGCATACCGGATCTCCCTTTTGGTGATTCATGACCCACGTTATCATATTAATGGTAATAAAGAAACCTGTTCAATTTTTTCAACCTCATTTTCCCAAATTTCACTTACCCTCACACCCTTTTATTCTTAGAATTAGCATTTATCTTAGAATGGCTACATTGGAATTAGAAAGACTTTGGAGAAACCTTCCTTCAGGAAGTTTCTACTCAATCTATTATTATAGTGTCAAGTTGTTTTATATCTTGCAAAATATACCTATATGGTACCCACTGTTAATAAGGCAAAGAAATGGTCTTAGATAATGACATAACAACCCCAAGAGGAGGGAAAGTGTTGCCAGTTGGATTAAGTCAAGTGAGCAACACTGTCCAGTAGGGCTGTGTAGAGTCTGTAGAGATTTAGTTTCCAAGGGCACTGATGTGAAAAAAGAAGAGATGAATACCTACAATTCTAGCATAAGTCCACATGATGGTATGGATTAATGTGTAGATATCTGTGATGCTCCTGGGTCTGCTTATTTCATGATTCCTTGTCTTTCCCCTGCTTCTGTCTCAAACCATTTATCTTTGGAGGAGGTAAATCTGGTGGCAGTGTCTCCCAGATCCTCCTGTCATCTAGGTTCTAGTTGGTTTCAGCCAATGGGAGGCACTGGCAAGAAGAGGGTGGGAGACACCAGGACATTTTTCTCCCTTCTTTACTGTCTTAGGTTGTATCTCCCGTAGCATTGCCCCATTTCCTGCTGTACAAAACCACTGTGGTACTGGTTTGTTTGGGATGACATTAGTCCTGGGGATGTCATAATATCACATCCTTCTTCGCCAATCCTGCCTTAGAGTGGTGGTGGCCTCCTGATGCTAATTCCCAGTGCCTCATTGCTCCCTATTTGGCTTCTGAGCTTTTTTCATTGCCTCTGAAACCAGTGCCCTGAATTAAATTCCTTCAGCTTGGGATGCCTGGGTAGTTCAGTCAGTTAAGCATCCAGCTCTTGATTTCAGCTTAAGTCATGGTCTCAGGGTCATAAGATCAAGCCCCACATCGTGTTCCACACTCAGTGATCAGCAAGGAGTCTGCTTGAGATTCTCTTTTGCCCTCTCCCACTGCCCCCACCCCCTTCTCTCTCTCTCTCTCTCTCTCTTTAAACATAAAATAAATAAATCTTAAAAAAATAAATAAATAAATTCCCTCAGCTTTCAGCACTTAGAGTTGCTTTTGTTTTCTTAGTCATGCTTTAAAGATCCAGTCCACAACAACCAAGAAAGGAAAGAGTGCTATTGGGATCATCTTTCTAAGCTTCAAAATGGGTGGTTTCGCTGAAAGATGAACTTCCGTCTTTGAAATGTGAAGGTTCTATAAATGGCATTTCCTAAAGTACTATCCAAGGATCATCTGCTTCAGAAATCTCTGAAAAGTTGAGCAAAAATGTATATTCCTGGACTCATCTTTGGCCTGCTAACTCTAGGGGATGTGGCTAGGGAATCTGAACTTCCAACCAACTCTCTATGAGAATCTTATAAAAAATGAAGTTTAAGATCAGCAGTCTACCATCTTTGATCTTCTTGAGAACATTTTGCAGAGAAGTGACACAATGTGTGTCTTAAAATATTCTGAAAAGTTTTCCATTTGTTCTATTTCAAGAAATGCCATCTGTCAAATCAAGAAATTTAGATGAATTTGGTTAAAATTTTTTTGGTTAATTTTTAAAATGTTACATATTATGGATCTTCCAGAAGTAATCTTAAACAGGGGTGTATATGTTTCACATGCTTCTAAGGAACCTCACAATCCACAAAATAGTGGATATATGAAATATAAAACTATGTGCAGACTAAAATTTCATGCTTTTCTTGCTAGACTAGTGATTGCCAAATTTGATTTATCATACCCTAAGGAAAGTCAGCTTATGTAGGGGGCATCAAGTATTTTGAATACATTTTCAGTAAAAATAAGTTTTTAAACATTGTTTGAAATATGCATTGTCCAACACTTCCAAGAGACACTAAACAGTTAGTTTGCTTTAGGTATAAAGTAGGGTAATAACCTTTTTTTTAGCTTAGGTTCCCCTAAAAAGCAAAGCTTGAAGCAGGCACTTGGGTGCAGGCAATTTGTTTTGAGAAGTGAATTCAAAGAGGAGGAATGAGAAAAGCCAACCCAAGAGTGTGCTATCAACTTGACTGTGACTAACAAGAGCAGGGGCCAGATCCTAGCAAGAAAATGTTGAAGAGACACACAGAAAAAAGACATAAATAAATTCAGTTGGATAGAAGAAGGGAACAGTTATCCATCAGTCCTTTCCCTTCACTGGCCAAAGGTTGTCTTATGGTATCATTGACTCTTCATGCTTCCAGGCATGTGTTTTGGTCGGAATGGCTGAATTGGTCCCTGTACCCACTCCATACAGTGGTGGCCAAGTTACCTGGGAGGCAAGCTGCTGAGAGTTTACACCTGCACACAGTTGTTGCTTAATAATGGATTCTGTAAAAGGTGGGCAAAATATTACATATGGCCCCAGAGAAGTATGATACCTCCCTATTTAGGTATTTAATAATCATTAGAAAGGATTCCCCACCCCCCAGGCAAAGGAGTGTGGGTTTTTTCAAATACATGAATTATAAATATTTTATCTCCAGAGATGGTTTTTGTATTTTTAGTCTGGATTATGTTTATGCCTCATCTTTTCTCCTCCTGGCCTTATGGGAAACATCTATCCCTTTGTAGTTAACATGCAAAACTTGGAAAGAACCCATGAAATAAAAGCAGGTTAAAATAAATTCCCTAGAAGCTATGCCTTGAAATTGTTTATTTGCTAACCGGAGAGAGTCTTGTTGGACATTGAGCAGATTATAAAGTTGCCACCAAAAGGACTTCTAAGCATAGGGTGCTTTTAAATCATTCTGATGGCAACATAAGCTACGGCAAAGTGGAATCATTTGAAAAAGTGCAAGTCATGTCCCCTCACGCTTTCTTAGAATAAGCACAATGACTCATATTTTTTCTCCTCTGGATGGTCTCAGAGTCCTCCATATCATTTTCTACCCCAGCTCCCCTCCGTGTTTCTCACCATACCTGCCCCTCATCTGTCCTATTTTTTTGTTTGTTTGTTTAAATAGGAAATGAAGGGAAGAACATTCTCTATCTTTCTTATTATTTCTGCTAATATAGATCTATCATTATGTACCTATACCTAACCCTATATTCTTCCAGAAACTATTTAGGCTGTCAATTCTGGTTTATGATCTGGCTCTTGTATATTAGTAAGAACATAGACTCCGGACTTGGTCAATCCTGGGTTTGAATCCTGCTCCAATACCTATAAGCTGTATAATTTGCAATACGCTTAACTTATTTGGACCTCATGCTACCTTCTGTGAAACAAGGCTAGTAATACCTCTCTTATAGGCTTATAATGAAACCTGAATGAGGAAATAGATGGAAAACAGTTTTACACAGTGTCTGACACATAACAAACATTTCATAAATGGTCTTCATCATTTTTATTTAGTGCTGTCCACAATTTGTGTTTTTCATCTCCATTTTTAGATATTATCTGTGGGTTTAGCAATAAATGTATAGACAGGATCTTGGTAAAAGGGACTTAAAATCAATCTTGTGGACCGGCTTTAAACTAATGATCTTTTACCCAGAGTGTTAATGAACTACACACATAGAGAAACACAAATAGAAACAAAACCAAACAAGTGTTGTTAACAACAGATCTAGACAGCAGAAATGTCTAGAAGAAGCCTCAAAGCAAACCTCCAGACTTCTACTTAGTTCGGAAAAGGGAATGGGGAGTTGACCTGCCTTGGATGAGAACTTCAACTGTGGACAGTTCTTTATTGAATCTCTCAAAGTCGGAAATAGCAATAGGTTTTGTTGCTGTATCTGCAAAAGTGTAAAAAGAATGCAAGCTTTCTATGTGCACAATGAGGAAATGGTTATTGGCTTTATTTTGTGCTCTGTAATCCCACCCAAGTGCAGTCAATACCACACAGTACAACAATAACATTTTACTGAAATTGGTGGTTCAGTTTGGCAACATGAATGCCAACGGAATATAAAGTGCTCTGAAATCTACCCAAGACACAGGAGTGTATGCATTAGCCACACACGTGAGTAAATAAAAAGCTTATATACCAAAGAGGAGACAAAGAGCTTTGAAGTTTCTTATTGTTTATTCTTTTAGATTTTGTTTATTTGATTGAAAGAGAGAGAGAGAGAAGGGAAAGGGGCAGAGGGAGAGGGAGAGAATCCCAAGCTGACTCTGTACTGAGCGAGCATGGAGCCCGACCCCAGGCTCCATCTCACAACCCTGAGATCATGACCTGAGTGGAAATCAAGAGTTTGACGCTCAACAGACTGAGCCACTCAGGTGCCTCTAGCTTTGAAATTTCTCAAACACTTATTAACATAACGTGATATCAGGAAGGCAGGATGGGACTATGATTGGAGTAGGGTGAGAAGAAACTTAATCAATGGCTTTTGACTCTATTTGGAAAGACACTGTAAAATAAGGAAGGGTGGTCATTTTGAAATACAAGAAAGGGATTCAGAAAGCCAGAATTCCACACGGTTTATCTAAAGAATTCCCAGGAGAGAAAGCCACTGGGTGTGATAAGCAGGAGTCCTGCCATCGTAAAGGTGTTTTCTTCTAAGGAACAATGTTAACCTGATCTCCATGGGTAAAAATAATAGCATCGCAGAAATCTCTGCAAACAGATTTTGAACTTAAGAATTTCTCAACAGCAGCGAAATAAGTCAAT